>NC_082596.1:90050867-90390680 GCF_030936135.1 Gavia stellata
ATCCTTCAGCTGCCTGCTTGGCCCTGTTATCTTCCCAGCAATTGCCACTGCTTCAAGTAGGCTTAAGTCTTGCTCAAAACTATGCATGTATTTAATGCATTGTATTTATGTTCAGATTAATGTAACAGATTAATGCAACAGATTCTCTTTTTCCTGCCACCTCGAAGAGGAAATTTATTTTGCTGGTGGAAGTCGTCACACACAAAAGTAACATAGCGTCCTTAAAAAACACCGAAAGAACTCTTCCCTTCCTGCAGACACACAGCTGAGAGCCAAAGCCACCGAGACCCAGCTTCGTCCAACCACCGCCTCCCGACGGTCTATAACGGCCTCCAAAGGCCGCGGAAGGGTCCGCAGAAAATAGAAGGCAGAGAAACCCGGCGACGAGACCGACACCCGGCGGGGCAGGCTCTGCCGCCCTGCCTTCCCGCCGCACGGCCCCGCTCCCCAGACGGAGAGGCCTCCCCGGCCGCAGGCCGGCCGGGCAGCTGCCGCGGGAGGTGCTGCCGGCAGGGACCGCCTGGGCCCCGCCACCCCGACCCCCACCAGCACCGAGGGGCTCGCCGGCGCCGACGCGCCTCCCCTCAGCGCCACAGAGGACCTGCCGCTGCCGCCCCCCCGGCCCCAAACCCGCCGCGCGGGGGAACCACGGCACCGCTAACAGAGCGCAGCGGCCCGAGGGAAGACCCCGCCCGCCCCGCAGCCCCCCAGCTGGCAGCCTGGCCCGCCAAGCTCACCTGGCGCACCGCCGCCGAAGCCCGCCCGGCCCACAGCGCACCGGCTCCGGAAGAGGAAAGTGGTGGGAGGGCGCTGCGGACGGAAGTACCGCCCGCCGGGAGGGAGGGAGGGAGGCTGGGCCGCGCTCCAGGCCTTCGCCCTGGCCGGCCTGTGGCCGCTGCGGCATGAGCGGCCCCGCGGCGGGCGGCAGGGACCGGTCCCGCGGGGGCTGCCTGCGGGCCTACCCGGCGCTGCCGGTGTGGGTGGTGGAGGACCACCAGGACGTGAGTACCCGGCGCTGGGCGGGGGGGCTGGGCTGGGCTGGGCCGGGCGGTGGAATGAGGAGTCCCTCGGGTAGTGGCTTCGTGTGTTTCTTTCTCCGCGGTGTGGAGGCTTGGTCTGCTAGGTGGAAGCGAAGGGAGGTGCCGGCGCCAGCCACGCACAGACCTTAAACCTGCCTTCTCTTTCACTGATGAAACATAAATGCAGTTCAGTGCTCAGGTGACTTGAATTCCCTTCTTCATTCAGTGATTCAAGTTAATTAATGCCATGATGGGATTTTGGCATCTTTTTAACCAATTATTGCTAACTTTTTTCTTTTTTTGGGTCGTAGTTGCTGTAGTTAAAAGGAAATCATACCTACATTACCCTGCTCTTAGAATTAGCTAGGCATCAGTGCAGTACTTGCAAACTCAACCCTACACAGTGTATGACATGTCGACAGCAAATTGAGAAAAATAATCACATCTTAACAAGTAGAATGACCACCACTTGATGAGAAATGTTAAATTTGGAGCTTTCCTTTTTTTAGTTAAGTAATTAAACAAAGGGGCTTTTGAACAGCTTTTTCTGGTTTCCCATATGGTTTGTCTATAGCAGCGTAAGCTGAGGCCTTCGTCCTAAGTAAACAGGTTCTTTACCCAGTGGTGCAGAAACCTGCTGGTTTCTCTGAGGATTGGTAGGGGCATGAAGATCTCGTGGAGATAAAAATGAAAAATATTAACGCTATCAGTGTCTTGCAAACAGAAGATTTTAGTGTAATAAAGTTTATTAAAGAAAATAATGTTCTGAACTTGTAACTACATAGTTTAACACCGGTCATTTTTGCTAAGACTCGCTGAAATATATGATGCTGTGATAGCTGGTTTTCCGTGGTAACCAAGGACTAAGAGTGTCAATGTGACAGAAGTACTGAAATAATGACTATTAATGATTTGTCTTTGTTTTACTCTCTATACTTCTGTTTTCAATTAACTTAACAAAGTCTATTCATACTAACTATATATGCTGTGTTTTCAGTATGTGTGCGTCTATGCATTGGTCTATCTTGCATAAAGCATATATGGCCTTTCATCCCAAAGTGTAAGAACATCACAGAAACTTTACATGGTCCTTTGCTGACACTGATGTTCCTCTAGGGCAGGATGTCGCTAGATGTATCATATGTTGATTAAAAATAACAGCTGATGTAAAGGAAATTTTGTTCTTAATCCAAAGCAGGAGAACTTGCAAGGTTAGAGATCCTAGGTGCTCGTGTCTTCCTCTGTCCTCTCCTAGTCTCACAATTTGTAGTAACATTTACCTGAGATGTAACCTTAACTTTAATTGCAAAGATTGTAGGTTGTCAGATAGACCAGATTACTTCCTTTTTCCAAAGAAGTAAAAGTCATGGATCAGGGAACCCTTATTATTTTTAACCTTGTTCTATCTATTATTGCAGTAGTATACATATAACTGTATATGTAGTGGATAAACTGAGGAATTTATTATAAGACAGATGGAATACAGTCCAAATTTCAGCGATCAGTCATGTTTTATGGTAATGCCCATGCAGTACACAGGATTTGTCATCTTAATCAGTTTTATGCCAAAAAATTGGCTCAGTTTCTGTTGTAATGTAGAGATCGTGTAATTTTTGTTGCCCAGTCCTTTTACAGTTTTCACCTTCCCTGTATGATAGGGCTGTGATTCACAGTCCTTGCTGGATTTGTTCTGGCAGCTAAGGCAGTTACTGTCCCGTAACTGTAGGAGGGACTCCATGTACTGCAGTTCAGTGTAAGAGGTATCATGAATCAGACATCAGTTTTCTCATTTTACCACCCTACATTATTGCACTTAAGTGGTTTGCTACGCTATAAATTGTTGAGTTGCCTTATCTCCTGTTTTTCCCACCTTTGAGTGAAGACCTTCAGCAGGGGATACAGTTGGGCAGTTGAGAAAGGTAGTTTCTTTATGGCAGCCGCTATATCATGTAGGGATTAGGAATTAAACCCTTTCTTCAAGGGGGATAGGTTAAAATATCAGCTATAGTTTAAATGATGGTGGGGTCAGTTTTCATTCTCTATCAGTTAACTTGCAAAACACAAGTAATGAGATGTTTTTATTTCCACAGCACCCATGCGTGGTTAGGAAGCTTTATAGCATGGAGAAGGCAATGCAGGGGCAATGTTCTGCAGAAGAGGAAAGGCATTCCTGGGGTTCAGCTGTAAATGAAAAAAACTAGGAATTTAATTGAATGATTAGTGAGAAGAACTTCTGCAAACAAGACGTTCTATAAAGAAAGAGGGAGTAGAGCTATGATTCTTCAGCAGCTTCTCATGTGTGGAACTCTTAGGCACATAAAGATTACCGTTCATGAGCTGTCTTGCCATGGGAGTTGTTTCTCCTTTGTATTGTTTTCTCTCTCCTCCTCCCTCTGACTTAAATTCTAAAGGAATAAGAGTGGGACTAGTGTTTTTGCCGTTAAAGCCGTTGCATTTTTCAGCTCACTGATTTCAATGGAAATATTTTTATTCATGGTGTTTTAGGTGCTGCCTTTCATCTATCGTGCCATTGGTTCAAAGCATCTTCCTGCCAGTAATATCAGCTTTGTTCATCTTGATTCCCATCCAGACCTTCTTATTCCTGTGAATATGCCTGCAGACACTGTATTTGACAAAGAAGCTCTTTTTAGGTAAGTCCTGAGTACTGCATCAGAATACTTTAAGTCTGCTTCCTGCTGCCTTCATTTACAGTCAATATTGGTATGACTGCATAGGACGTGTGAACAAAAGAGGTATAAGTCAGCCTCAAGTTGTATCTTCTGTCTTTTCACTTTTGCTGAAAACTTTTTTTGGATGAAGAAAGTTATGTTTGTGTTCTTTGAATGTGGTCGAATATTTAAGTCACATATCAAGCCATTTAAGACTTACAAATTTACTTTGTTTAGTTGCTCAGTAGTATATTATGTTATTAGGCCAATTAGTAGTTCCTCTGAGTAACAGGACAGCACCCTGAGTGGATGCTTTATGTCTGAAGAGCTGTGGTTTCAAAACAGCCTTTCTCTCTTCATACCGAAAAATTGACTTTGAGATTGAAATAACATGTCCTATGTTGACATGGTGAATATGTGAAGTTGAACAAGATTTTCCTATTAAGATCATTAAGACCAGTATTTTCCCTCAACTTCTTAGGTAGGTAACAAGCCACAGAGTGATATTTGCTATTGTCTTTCTTTTCCTGTTTTAAAATAAGTATCAATTGCTTCAGTGTTACGGTGATTTACAGCAATGACAAGATGATGTAATTGTTACGTAAGTAATTGTATCATGCTACCCGTAGTCAATATTTTGTTTTCTTTGTTGGATGAATAAGAAGTTTTGTGGGCTATAAAAAAATGGGGTGTCGGTAATCAGGAAAGTTGCTATTCTGTAGGTGCTGATTGACTCACATTAATTAGTGAGATTATATTTAAAATCTACTTAGAGCAGTTTACAGTAAAACACTCCCTTGAGGTCAGTTTAAAGTTATTTAGAACAGTGTTGATGATGTTCCTTGTACTGTGCTCTGTGTGATGTATCAAGAGAAATAGGATGACAAATCCATGTAGTTTATAATCAAAGTGCCTTACTAAGAGTGAAACTGATTGCAGTCTGTAATCCTAACTTTTTAAATGCTACTGTAGGCATTTTTGGTCTGTCTTACAAATAAAGATTTCCCTCTTTTTGTTTCTTTGATGATGTGAACCTTACACAGAGTACTAATTTCAGATTATTTGCATGGGGTTTTTCAAGATGTGGAAGATGTTTGTTGTGTTCTTGACCACGTTTTACTTACAGGGAAAGTAACAGTATTATCTCCAGTCTTTTTCCATTCATTACAGTGAATTAAGTATTGAGAACTGGATTATGCCTGCTGTTTATGCTGGCCATATTTCTCAAGTAGTATGGCTTCACCCACCCTGGGCTCAACAGATCTCGGAAGGAAAACACAATTTTTTAATTGGGAAAGACATATCAACAACTACAATCAGGTAAATCGTCTGCTGTCATAAGCTGATAATATAAATAATATCGCTACAGCTTTTCATGGGTGGTTTTTTTGTATTCTTGGATAAAGATGAAAATTTAATGTACTTGTGAGTTCCTTAGGACCTAATGTGATTGACTGTTTGTGTGAGTGGGTACAGTTAAATTTGTGCCTTAAATTCTTTTTTTTTTATAGGTAATTCTAGCTATTCATATTTCATTTCAGCTACTGAAGTTTTAAATTAGTTCTCTTCATTAAAGTCAAAATCTCAGAAAGCAGTAATTTTTAACAGAGGTTTTGAGTGAAGAGGGCAGCAGTTAGATCCTCCTCAGTCCTCCCTTATCAGGACAAAACAAACCCAGTTCCCTCAGCTTCGCTATCATGTACTCCGGCCCTCTAACACCTTAGCAGCCCTTCTTCAGTTTGTTGTCATCTCTCTTGTCCTGGAAGCCCAGACCGGGGCAGAGTATGTCAAATGTGACCACACTGGTGCTGAATAAGAGGAGAAATCTCTCCCCTTCCCTCCCCTTGATGATTCTGTTTTTCTCGTGTATGGTTTTTTCACAGAATCACAGAATCACTAAGGTTGGAAAAGACCTGTAATATCATCAAGTCCAACCATAAAAAAAAAAAAAACCCAAAACCAAAACCACCCACAAACCACAAAATACACCACAACCCACACCAAAACAACCCACCCACACCACACAGCACCATGCCCATCAAGCCACATCCCACAATGCCACATCCACACGCTCCTTGAATACCTCCAGAGAGGTGTGTGTGTATATATATATATATATATATATGTACTCTACCACCTCCCTGGGCAGCCTGTTCCAATGTTTCACTACTCTCTCAGTAAAGAACTTTTTCCTAATATCCAACCTGAACCTCCCCTGGCGCAACTTGAGGCCATTTCCTCTTGTCCTGTCACTAGTCACTTGGGAGAAGAGGCCAACACCCACCTCTCTGCAACCTCCTTTCAGGTAGTTGTAGAGAGCAATGAGGTCTCCCCTCAGCCTCCTCTCCTCCAGAGGGTTTTTTGAGTTAAACTTCTAGTTAAGCACTGAAACAGGTACACAGGCAGACAGAGAATTCTCCATTCTTTGATAAAGTCAAAATTCAACTGGACGAGGCCCTGGGAAGCCTCACCTAGCTTTGGAGTTAGTTCTGCTTCAATCAGATGATTGACAAGAGACTTCCAGATGTCCCTTCCAATCTTAATCATTCTGTGATTCGAGTTCTGGCGACAGCCCCTCATAATTCTGTGGGATGCAGTCAATGACAATTTTGCATTCACCATATTCACTGGATTGTGATTTTGTACAGCTTGAATGGACTTTTACAAATTATGTCTCTTGCCAGCATATCAGAATAAATCTTTTGAAGCAAGTTTAACAGAAGACAGCAGAGAAATGCTTTGTTTTACCACCTAAAAACACAGAAGCTCTACAATTCTGAATCTGAGGCCTAAGGTAAACCTAAATAATAAGACAAAAACTAGTGCTTTCAGTTACATTTAACCATGAGAACTTGCACACATATAGAAATACTTCATGATGACTGAATAGCTCTCCCACAGATCCTCTGGTTGCCTTAGCAACCTTGAAATCAACATTTTAAGCTGCCTTTTGAAGACAGTCAGGTGTCTTTTCTTCAGGTTCTAGGCTTACAAAAATCATGAAGGAAGAAAGGGAAAGAGTCCTCAGAAATAGGAACTTCCTAAAATTTTTGTTAACAATAGGTGGCTGGACAGGCCAGATACCTTAGTTAGTGTCCCACTAAGAGGAAGGCTGTAGCATGACCTCCTGTTAAACCCTGGAGAATTTCTAAGAATAAGCCCTGTGAATGCCCCATCAACAAGATGAAGTTGTGATCCAGGCTCTCATCTTAGCAGGCTTAGGATAATCCAGCCACAAGACACAGGGGAACTAAGCTTCAATTTCTGCTGCTCATGAAATTATTTGTCTTTGTGGTTGACTGATGATGATACCCTGTAATGAAATGAGGCCTTAACACAAGTGTGCAGAAGTCCACACTTCTTCTTAAACTTGTTATTTAACCTGAATTTATGATGCTTAAATTTCAATGTACTGAAATATGGCTTGAAAATAATATTCTTTGAATTTTCACTGTAAGCAGAGTTTTTAGCGTCGGTTTTTGTTTGTTTGTTTTTAATTAAGTGGATTCCTTTGATATGTAGCTATTCATCCTTGAGCTACCTGCTCTCCCGCACATAGAGCAGGGAATCTATATTGGTGGTAAAGAAAAGTTAAATGCTACCTATTAATTCATAATATTTTACTTCTACTGAATCAATATCCATGGGTTTCAGGGCAATCTCAAATACAACTAACAATTTTCCTTAAAAAATAGGCAATCCAAGACAAAATATCCATAGCTTTGCAGTCTTATATGCCATAGTATTGACAATATCTTGCTAAATTCTGAATGTTGTCTTTAAAATGCAATTCAATGGCAAATTAATCTTAGTAGCATGTAATGTAGAATCTTTTTCTTATCCATTAAAAACTATAAAAACTTCAATTTAAAAACCTGCAGATTAAAATAAATAATTTTGTGTACAGAGTTTTATTGCTTTTGTTACCCATCAATCAGGTATTCATTCTTCTCAGAATGCCTTAAGTGTACATGCTTTTTCCTAAGCTCTTTGCAAAGATGTATATTAACTGTGAGTTCTTGTCAATTGCAGGGTTACAGGTACAGATCATTACTTTTTAAGTGATGGTCTTTATGTCCCTGCTGATCAGCTAGAAAACCAGAAGCCTTTAAATTTACACGTCATTCTCATCAATCCTACTGAAGTATCAAACAGCCAGGAAGAAAATGGCGAAGTAGCATCTGCTAAGAGACTGAAGCTACACACAGATGACATAGCAAGCACCGCTTCTGCCTGTTCATCAGTGGCTCCTGGTGACTTTGATCACCCAAGTTTGAAGACAAAGGAAGTACAAAATGCAAGTGCCCTGAACAAGGCAGAAACATTGTCAGAGTGCTCAGCATCAAGCTCTTTCAGAAACAGTAAATGCCCAATAAAGGAAGTTGTTAAAGATGTCTGCCAAGTACTGCAGAAAGGGAATGCATATGTTTTAGACATTGACTTAGATTTTTTTTCAGTTAAAAATCCGTTCAAAGAAATGTACACACAGGTAAGCACGACAATGGAGAGGCGCCTTACCATTCATAAAAGAGCACCAGTCCTAGCATTTATGTCTATGGAGAAACTTTCATCTAAGCTAAATTAGCAGATCAGCTGATCACGATTAATAAATCATGTTAATATTTGAAGAAGAGACATTCTAAGGGAGTGTACGATCCAAAGAAGTTTAACAACCTAATAGGGGTAGATCCTTATATTTGAAATAGGTATTGAGTGCACATTCAAGCTCAAAGGTGTATGTCTCGCTTGTGCTTGTTGCTTGGGTCATAAAAGCTATGCTTGGGTTTCCAAAGGTAATGTTCCAAATACCCACAGCAAGATTCATCAGGGAGGGACGACAGATTGTATCACTTTTTACCCCCAAAGTGTGGTAACTTGTGCTGATGAGAGGCTGTTACTCTCATTTCCTTTGTCTGGACTGCTGCGTATAAGGGTGAGCAAGCAGCTGTTGTCTCTGATGCCATGGGTCTGAGCTTAAGACTCTCCCTTGTATTCCATTTACAACTTGGCTGCACAGCAAAAGTAGCTCACCTGTATAGAGTCATAAATATGTAGATCATCAAAGGTGTAAAGCAGCTAGCAGCTTTTCTTGATGTGAACAGGATTTTTAGAAAATAACTAATCTGCCCTGAAAATTGGGTGTGGCATTTAGGTTTACAAATTCTTCTGCAATATCCTGACTGGTTTTAGCTTTTAAATCTCTCTTTAACACTGTTTTAACTTCAGCCTATGCTGGAGAACATCTGATATCTTTGAGTTTCAGCTAGACTACTGCTTCCTTGTTCACCATAAAGAAGTGAATAGTGTCTCTAACCTCTGTTAGCTTCTGACATTCACTATTTACAATCACAGTATCTTCAGACAATGTGCAATGCCAGTTGTTCTGAATCACAAAGAGAAGCGTACGGCAAAGGGAAACCACCGTGGGGTCTTGCCATATAAGAATAAAATTCAATACCTCTATTAGGTAAAATACATTCTGAATAAAATAATGGAGGAGTTTGGGGCATTTTTTTGGTTGGTTGGTTTTTGGGGGCGGTTGGTGGTGTGGTGGTGGGGTTTTTTTGTTTTGTTTCTTGTGCTTTTTTTTGGTTTTGTGCTATGATAGGTTCTCAGTTCTAGGAACAACTTTCGGAAGTGGGCTTCTGCAGAGCACCCAGTGTACCTTTTTTGAGACAACGATTTCATTTGCAGTTAATATTTTTTAACTAGGTTCCCTCTATTGTAAATCATGGTAATTCCATTTGAAAATTTTTCGCAAGTTAACACTTGAAATATAAGGAAAAGCTAAAAAGCAAACATGTCACCAAAAAAGTCTAAAATCCAAAACATTGCCCTAAAGGTGCTTTGTATTTCTGTAAAAAATTTACTAATCTACCCTTTCTTTCTCCCTCTACTCCTGAAAAATTGAGTGTTCACCTTTTGAATGCTGTTAAATAAATAATGAGATCTGTTTATCCTTGATTAATTAAACCTTAATATTATCAAGAAGTAGGGCTGACAAGCCCCTGTAATAGTTTACTTGTGAACTTGGCCAACCAGCCTGAAGCCTTTACCTGTCTGGTTTTCATTTACAATCATATTCTTCTGTTGGTTTTGTCTGCCTAAATCCTCTATCTCAGTTTTACTCAGCATCTCATTGGGACTATTGTTCAGCAAAATGTATGTTGAATTTCAGAGACCCTTTAACTAACAGGCTGTAAACTCTTAGCTTTTAAAGCTGTGTTCTTGAAGTCAGGTTTAAAGTTAATCAATTGCAAAATGTTTGACTGAGGCCATGAAGTACTGCTTTCTCAAGCCTCACAGCCTGTTCATCACCTGCATTTATAGAGTTGTCTGCAGTACTAGAGGAATGATCTTAGTGATCAAATTCTTTTTTTGAAGGAGGAGGGCTTTGAGGATTTTGTTTCTCATTTGAAGAGCCTAATTTTTTGCCTCTTTTGTCTTTTTCAAAGACAGAATATGAGCTTTTGCAAGAGTTGTACAATTTCAAGAAGCCTCATAGAAATGCAACAGAGGTATGGTATTTCCTTGTGGTATGTATGAGGGAATGATTCCTTTGTTTTACCCAGTAAAAATGAGCTATGACAAGGAAGGAACCTATGAAAGGTGCTTAATGAAGTGGTCTCCAATTAAGCTATGCAGCATGCTGAATGCTAATCAGCAGCATCTTAGGAGCTCTTTCCTATTAAACGTTTTGGTTAAAGGTGTGAACTGCATAAATATTTAGCATGAGTGTGAAAATTAATTTTTGTAAACAAGCAGTAATTGACAAGGAAGAAATGAAAACATAGTAAGTCATCTGCAATCTTGTTCTTTTTATGGCTCAACAGAGCTTTGGTTTGGGGGTTGTTTGGTTTTTGGGGGGGGTTCTGTGCGTTGTTTTTTTTTTTTTCCTTTCCCTTCAGGCTCTCCCCTTCCTTGCCGTAGTTGCTCTTCCTTGATAGTCAGAGCTGTGCTTACTGCCTAACTGGTATTTTACCTATTTATTTAGATGTGGAAAGGTCAGTATTATACCACTGTAATGTAGTTCTTATTGTATGCGTTGTGTGCTTCGGAATGATGGCAATGTAAGCCTGCTGTAGCTGCCAAAATAGTCATTCAGCCCTGAGCCCAAACCATGGAGACAGCCATGTTAATGGTCATTACACCAAGTCATTTTTAAACAAGATCTTGTCTTTGCTTTTGTAATCTCATCTGAACACCATTACAGAGAGATTCAAGACATATAATTATCACAGATTAATGAATCCTAATTAATATGTGTGTATAAAGAAATGGAGATATGTGGAAGAATGTCAAATTGATTTTCATGTTTCTTAAGTCAATCAGCAATAAAACCAGGTATCTATTTAAAAGGTAGTTAAATGTGAAAGTGGTAAACGCTTGTGATTTAAGTTCCCAATATGATTTCAGGGTATAAGTTATTTACAAAAGCCATCAAGTTTATAGGAGGCAACTGAAATAGTTAGCAGACAGTGAGTAATGTATAGGTATAGAACTGAACAAGGCAAGACCAGATTCATGGATGGTTTTATAGTGAGATAGTCAATTTAAAGGGTTTGAAGGTAGAAAACTAGTGAACTTTGTGTTCTTCAAAGTTTCAGAAAATATCCTAGGTGTCTAGTCTCTTAAAATCTGTTCTTGTAGTTCCAGAGTACAGTTAGATGTACTTTTCTATCATACTACAAGATAATAGTGTGTTGTTTGGGGATTTTTTGTTTGGTTTTGTTTTTTAAGTAGTAAAGAGGGGGATCGAATGTGTCTTTAAGGTTAGTTACTGGTGTTGCTTGGAAAAGTATTTTATTCATACCCCAGGGAAGGATCATAAAGCTGTACTTCATGAATGGTTTATACCCTGAGCTCCTCTTGAAAATTAGCCCAAAGTTGACATCACTGGCCAAAAGAAGCAGCATCTGTTATATGATACAGCCAGCAGAATCCTAAGGGGAATTGTTATGTTCTTAATTGTTAGCCATCTATTCCAACGTGCTTTTTAATGATTTTCCTTCACACACCACTGCACTGAGCATTTTTAATACCAAATATGCCAAGCATTGATTTCATTTTATATGTTATGTAGGATCTATTTCTGCAAATGTTTGCATGCACAACTGTATTCATGTATGCTGCATCACTCTGAGAAGATTGCCACTTTATGTGTTGGAACTTTTTAAGAAAGGGCATAAACCTTTGCACGATCAGAGCAATAACTGACATTTTAAATTCATTCCATGTTTTTTCAGGCACGCAGTGTTGAAACAACCTCAAAGCGTCAAATAGCCCATTTTGTTTTTCTGAAAATACATTTGATTTGATAATACTCTTTTTTTTCTTAAACTTACAAAATTAAATTCTCTTTTCATTATAAAAATGTAAATACTCATCTGAGCATTTCAGTGCTATAGAAACAAATCCAACAATTAGTCATATACATTTTCTTAGCTCTCCCTGGTGTATTCTACCAGCATGTAGATGTAGCTTTTTTTATTTGTTGTGGGAAAGACAGAGCAAAGAGAGGTGATTTATTCTGGAGGTATAACAGCTTCTGCAGGCATTTATTCTGATCCTCTTGAAAAGGTGTTCTGTAGTAATGAATCAGTTGTTGCTGATTCCCCACTTCCAGTAGATCAATAATGTCAGAATTTAAATCATAGGGTAAGCCATGACTTTCTTAGTTCTTTTTTTCCTAACATACTTTTATATGTGCTTATTTAAAGGAGGGCTTGCTGGATTGTGTTGAAAACCGTGTTCATCAACTAGAAGATCTGGAAGCAGCATTTGCAGATTTGTGTGACAATGATGATGAAGAGACCCTACAGAAGTGGGCTTCGTATCCTGGGTAGGGGATTTCTAAATAGCTTAAAATGCAAACAGTAGCTTAGGAACTGATTAGCCCAGCACTTTGCTAACAGAAAGGTGGAGAAGCTGGAGGTCTTGCCAGAGGGAGGTATGAGTATAGGCGCTTTCTAAGAAAGTCCTGGTGAAACAGTACAATGGTACTGATAATTTCCATTTTTCTTAGGTGCAAGATGACACAGAGGGGCAAATTTCATTTTCAAATCCTAGGCCGTGATAAGTTCTACTTTTTTTTTTTTTCTCTCTCTCTCTTTTTTTTAATCACTTAAGGTAAATATATGTTTCCAACTGTTTATGTAACAAGTTTTGGTTTTGTTTTAACTCCAGAATGAAGCCACTTGTTCAACTAGTTCACAGTTTGAAAACCAGGATGGAAAGCCCAGACTACGAAATGGTAGGTGACTAGGTAAAAGAGCAGAAAGTAGACAGATTTCAAAAGCATAGCTTCAACAGGGAGAGAAAAGATGCTTCATTTCAGACTTGCTTCTTGATTCAGGACTTTGTGAGATTTTGGTAGTTTTCCTTTTTTTTTTTTTTTATGTCTTATTACTTAGGCCAGCTTTTCTTTTTAAGGCTTCTAAAATTCTACTCTGCTTGTCTATATCTAGGCAACATTAATGTGATCTTTCAGGACTGTGACATCTCAGGCTGCTTCCTGTGAAAGAAGATTTCATTTCACCAGGGTCTGTTGATACATTTTATAGAACTTAAGGTACCTATTTGTGAAAGATCAGACCTATCATCTTCAAGGGCTGCAGCATACTCTGAATTCATAGGAGAGGTACAGATAATGAAACAATCCATAAAACCTCCAGAATTTTTTTTTTGTTTGTTTAAAGAACAAATTGGAAAAAAACCCCAACTCTTACTGTCTGAAGAGGTGTACGTTACCTACTGGGCTAGGGATGGTATCTTAAGAGACTTTTTACACAGGTAAGCTATATCAGTAATTCATCAACAGAAATTAAATCTGTTTAATTTACATGTAGGTCCATCAGGCTGGTCTGACCTGTGATTATATGGAGCTTCCTCACCATGTTAGCACTGAAGAGGAGATCGAAGGCCTTATACAGTCCCTTAAAGTTTTACTAAAAGATATGCCTAAGCCCACACTTGTGACAGTTGCTCGGTAAGATTATGTAGATACTTTTACTTTAAAACGCTCAGACTGTGCTTATGAAGCTAAATGATTGTATCAATATAGCACTGGTTGGCACATCTTAAATTCTGTCTTAAAGTGGAAGCCTTACAGTGTAGTGAAAATTCACATTTGAAAATGTTGATCATAAGGCAGTGACAGTATCTACACAGCTAAGGGAAGGTTCTGTGCTGATGGCCAGTTTTAGTGGGCTTTAGAGTAGCTAGCACAAATTTCAAAAGTGGTGAAAACATGATGACTGAATGAGCTTCAGCACAGGCTGTATAAAGCCTGTGATGAGGCCTTGTGTGTGTTGAGATTGATAGCTGTCACTGGGGTTCATACATCTCCACTACTTCTATTACTTGTGCTAGTTAGAGCAAAGCTAGCTTGGACAAGCCTGCATGGGCTGAAATCACACCTTCCTTATTCTCTTGTTCTAGAGTTCATTGTACTACAAGATAGGATTTCTGGTTTCAGTGAAACTTCTGATGGAAGTGGTTTTCATCTAATAGGCTGAAAGGGATTTGTATTCTAGAAGGCTCTAGCAAAGCTTTGTATGGGGTAAAAGTTATGCTTCCAGGACTGTAAGAGTATTATTTGGGAGAACAGGATGGAGTTGGAGGGCAGGGACCTGGGAAAACCAGGGATCTGTCCTGGGAAAACTTATTTTGAAGACCACAGTGTATCTGTTGACAAATTGTTGTAATTTAATCACTTCAAAAATACTGTGTGCCCTTAAAGGGCAGGCAACAATAGCAGAAGCTGACATCAAACTGGTTTTGTCAACAAGAAGTAGTATGGCTAATACCTACAATAAAAGAAAGCTGTATTTCCTGTGCCAGCTGCAGGGTTATCCTCTACTGTTGCAGACAAAATACAGAATCATTTACGTAGATCTTGACAGATAAAAAAATCCAAGAAGTGTCAGCTCTGCTTTTTTACTAGTATCTGTTTGCAGTTCATTACTAGATACTGTAAATAATGTTATATCCTAGGGATTGTGAAGATTTGTTTTTCAAGTTTTCCTACCTATTTTACTACTAGCATTTGAATTTTTCAATCTTAACTTTCCACCAGACCTGTCATTAGATCATTTGCTTGAACTTTGACTGCCAATGTGTTCTGTGTCAGAGTCAGGAAGAGAGTAGAATTGGAAGGATGAATAGGTCACATTCCTAATCTGCTCCAGACTTTCTGTTCAACTTCAGGCAAACTGTTACTCTTGAAAATAGTGAGGAGGGATACTGGGAGGCAGAATTCGCCACAGTTTGAAAGTAGCTTCAGCCTAGACACAGAGCATTACAAGAATACAAAATGTGTGGTGGTGGTGATACCTGTACTCTCTCATGGTTTTTTCAATTCCTTGTTACAGATCAAGTTTGGATGAGTATTGCCCTTCAGAGCAGGTTGACATCATTCAAGCGAAGGTTCTCAATTTACTAGGTTCGGTGTACGGCACTCTGGATGTTCACTTAGATTACTCAAGCACCTCATCTTCTTTGTGACCTTTCTTCATGTATTGCCCTCTAATGCAGTGAATTAATTTAAATTGCATATTAGCTATGGTTGCAAGGGGAAAAATACCATTCTTTCAGCAGGTGGCACTAGAACCCAAGCTGACCAAGAGCTAGTTTTGAGTTGCATTGCTTTCTCCAAGTCAGCTGCATCTGAACTGTTACCTGTTTGGCTCTGTTCAGATTAGTTCTGTGATTATTATTTTCACTGTCTTTCTTCTTAAAATTGGTGCAAGAAAAACTACTTTTTATCCATAAAACGTATTTTTTCACCTGATTTCTTTAAGTGTCTGTAAAAAAAATAAGATACGTGTAACTTCTTAAAATAAATGGATTTCTTCATGTAATTAAACTTTTTTTGATGGTAAGTAACAGACATGTTCCTGAGTTGCATTGTACCTTTTAAAAAATTATCTCAATAATGCCATTAAGACTTTAGGTTTACGTAGTAATCTTTCTTAACTGCTGCGTTCGAGATGACCAGGCATCCCTCTTATCATTTCTCTAGAGCAGCTTATGGCTTCTGCCCCATCCACAGAGTATCATTTATATTTCTACTCCATTGCATTATTGTCTTATCTTGCCTTAGAGTATTTCATTGGTGACTCAGATAATATCTCTAATGTACAGACATTGGCTTGGTATTTTCATTTTTAAATACTTTTGAGGATAAAAAGTATGCATGCATGTACATGCTTCTATCTGTTGAATCCTGTAAGGAGCTGAATTGATGGTTTCTTCAGAAACAAAGGTTTAACTTCACTGAATTCAGCAGCAAAACCTTCTGTACCAGGTTTTTGCTCATTTCAGGATTGCTATTTGGAAAATAACTGTTTTAGAAGCATTTAATTTAGAAAGCAATGTGGTTCTAGAGATAACTGCCACTTCCAGAGGAAAAAAAATCCCCCAGGATTTATTTGGGGATGAAACTGGAACGGGAAAGATAAAATACCACCTAGAACATTGTATTAACATTGTATTAACATTAGTTAGCATTAGTATTTGCTCTACAGAGACTACTACTTCTGCGCTGTGGAGAATTATGTTAGTCCCAGAAACAGAAGTGCGCAGGGTGCGATAGCACAGTTCAGCCTGGCTAACTAATACTCTGCTTCCGTGTCCCAGAAGAGAGTATCTGGAGCACATCAGCTTGTAGCAGATGCTGGCGCCCAGGTGCAGGTGCTCAGGTCTGGCGGCAGCAGCAGCAGTGTGGGGGCCGCAGGGGCGGCCCCTGAGAGGGGCGGCCGGGGCTGCCCCCTGCCGGACACAGCCGGTTCCCGCCGGCTCCAGCGGCCCCAGCGCAGGGCACAGCTGAGCCCCTCAGCCGCGGCGGGAAAGCCCCTGTGAGAAAGGGCGAAAGGCTGCCCGGCAGCCAGGGCTGAGGGAAGCGGGGTGAGAAACAGCCCTGCGAGCCCCGAGGGGAGGGCGGGAGGAGGGGAGGAGCAGCTCCAGGCGCCCCAGCAGAGATCCCTGCGGCCCCAGGAGAGACCCAGGTGGGGCAGGTGTTTCCCTGCAGCCCGTGGAAGAGGACTATAGTAGAGGAGGTGGATATTTCCTGAAGGAACAGCAGCCCATGGAGCACCCCATGTTGGAGCAGGGGAGAAGTGTGAGGAGGAAGGAGTAGCAGGGAGGAGCTCTTACCCATCCAGTCCCATCACGGTCCCTGAAGCTGCCCAGAGTGTTTCCTCGGGGCTCAGATATCCAGGGGCTGGCCCAGACAAGACACAGCGCCTTAGAGCCATGGCTGTAACCAGGGGGACTTCCCACCCTCCCTTGGGTCTGTCCTGCACTGGCTTTTCTTGCTGCCGGGATGTGGCCAGGCTCTCAAGTCCGCCCAGTCCCAGGGATGTAGCCCTGCCACTGACTCGCTAATGCTCCAGTTGTTTCCAAAGGGAGTAATGGTGGAAATGGGAAGGGCCTTGGCCATATAGGGCAATGCAATGAGGCAGACAACCCTCACAGGATAGCTGGAGGGAAGGAACAGAGGGGAAAAGTTGGTGCTGATGAGCCGGTTGTCTGGCCTGTGTTTCTGACTACAAGAGGAAAGATACCTATCAGTCCTCTAATGAGCTCTTCATTTATGAGTGTGGTGGGTTAACCCCACCATCCAATCTAGATGATCTAGATTTATATCTAGATAAATAGACATGGAATTAATTTACGACATTGAATAAAATCAGTTTCTTGGCTCAATTCCTGATCCACAGCCCTGTTGCTTCACTGCTATCCCATGGTTTAGCCACGATTAAACAAAGGCTTCCTCACTAAGCCATCTGTGGATAGAGGGAGCTGCCTGTGTGGAAGGCAGTAGTTGAGGCACAGTATTTTCACTTTGACTTTCACAGACTCATTATTTATATAGTCTTTTGCACACTTCACAACACTTAGTTCTAACGAACCTTCATTAATTATCACAGCATAACAGCATATCTTAATGCAGTGGGTGTTTTGAGGATAGTGTTACGGGGTTTAATTAGAACTTCAAACATCAGCTATGCCTTAAGATCACACTTCATTTTCATTACTGTTCCAAAATCTGTCATCACCAATCGCCTGTTCTGCCAAGTAACTAAATAAAACTAGGATTTCTTGGTACTGTCATAGTGCAGGATATTTTGTTCCCTTGTCTGAGTTACCTGTCAAGAAGGAGAGTAGCTAGTTTTTAATAAAGATTTGCATCTCCTATGACAGTCAAGTCCTAACAGCAGTACTACATTGACTGCAGCCTGCAGATTTCTGTTCACCGACATCCTCAGGCACCCAGGCTTATGTTGAGTTTAAATACTGCTAGCCATGGTGACCATTGACTGATAGCTACTGAGGTTCTGGTACATAGAGTACTCCAATAAGAACATAAATTTTAGCTTCAAGATAAGCAGTGATACATCACTGCAGAATTACCATTGCTTCATGAACATAAATGTACACTGGTATCACTGCTGAAGTAGACAAATGGGCCTTCCAAACATCAAGTAAATAGAAAAGAAAACATGAAAAAGATCTTACTGCAAAGAAAGAACTTCAAGATATCGTCTCGGGCTAGCAGCTATTCTGAGTCTGTGTTGGAAGAGGAAAGATGCAGGAATAGTCTCCTGGAAAGGGAACTGCAGCCCCCTCTGTTCACAGATGGCTTAGTGAGGAAGCCTTTGTTTAATCGTGGCACTTCTTTTCCCAGCTCTCAAATTACCTCAGCCATTTTGCTGTAGTATTTAGTCTCCCTCATCCTTCAGACCATGGTGAATCAGATGATCAGACTCACATATAAGGCCAGTTAAATGAGAAGTGTGGAGAGGCAGAGATCTAAAGCAGAGGCTGCTACAAAAATCCGTACTAATGGCCATGGGCCATAACCAAAATGGGCATTGCTTCTCTGAAAAGCCTTGAAGCTGGCAAAAATCACACATGTGGAGTCAGGGAGCAGTGAGCAGTGAGGGCCACCCTTGGCAGTTGGATGGCACCTGCCTCCATAGGCTCCTCCTCTGGGGATAGTAAGGGAGAGGGAAGAAGAGGTGGCCAGGCTCGCCACAGGGTGTGGGTAGGCTCTCCCCCATTTGCTGGATGCACCTTCTGACAGCGGTGGCCAGGTCCGGCAGGCAATGTTCCAGGTCCTGCGGGGAGGTCAGCCCCGGCCATCTCACCTGTGGGGGCCTCCATTGGCCCTAAGCCACAGCGGGCCCTAAGGGCTCACTCTTCCCACCCAGCTTGTGCAGCCAGTTTCATGAACTGACACTGTACAGCCCAATGGCCAGGCCCCATGGCACTCAGATCGGGGAGAGTCATGGGGGCAGGCCCTGGTAGAGTGCAAGGGCTGTGCCTGGCAATGGCCCGCTCAGGACCCAAGATGTCCTGAGCTGACTGTCAGGGCACAGCAATGGCGGCTGCCCCCTCCAGGCCAGGAGTGGACAGCCAAGGGTGGCCTTGGCGCGGGTCAGGCTGTGCCACAGTGACAGGGCAGAGCCACAGCACTGGAGCCAGGTGAGCAGGGCTGGATGGTGACAGCAGCAGGTCTCATCAGCAGTCCAGTGATCACTGGGCAAAAGCATGGAAACAAGCCAGGTCAGCAAGGGCTGTCAGTACCCCAGAGCCCTGATGCTGGGTGAAGGAGGAGATGTATTATAAACTAATGGAAACACCATTCACCTTCCAGAGACAGCTCTGTATCTGTGCAACGATTAAGAGGTATACTTGGATACTGTCATGAACAATGCGGCAGTGTAATATTGTCAGATCATTTTGCATCAAATCAAATAGCTTATCCTTCCCCTTTTTCCCAACACACATCCTACCTGGTGCCCCTGCAGCTCCAAAGCGTGCTATGAGAAGTCCCATCTTCTTTATCCCATTTTGACAGGGCTGATTATTGTCTTTCTGATTCTAAGTCCCTTTTAAAAATTATGATTATAATACTGTGTCTTTGTTCAGTAAACAGTTCAACCCAGTGAGTATATTAGGGAGGCTTTCGGTAGTCCTGGTCCTGTCTTACTGGACAATAAAGCAGATACATGTTTACTTAATAGTTCTATTAATGTGTTACAGTCTTTTTCATGTTCCCCTAGAGGGTTCTTCTCAGTAAAATAAATTTATTCCTAGCCTATATTGTGGTAATCTGTGGTGAGTTTAACATCATAAAAAAGCACATTTATTCTTTGTCTCAATCTTTAGGCTATGAAACAGCTGAATAGGGACCATGAGATACTTCTCTAAGAAAGGGCAGTAACCTTACTGGCTTTGTGGTTGTGATGGCATTGCCTAAATGGATGATAGCATGACAGGTTCACAGAAGCAACTGGCAGTTTATTATCAGTGTGGAAAGATTTCAGATCCCTGTTTTCTCTGGGTGCTGATATGTGATGATGCTAACTGCTTAGCCTATCAAGCCAAAAGTTGCTTGGACTGATGTTTTATTTTGGAGGGGGGGCTTGGGGAAGGGAAAAAGAGGACAGACAGAAGTGGGGTTTTGTGTTTGTTCTGAAGCGCAGATCAAATGTTGTTGCAATACTGCAATGAAAACATGGCATGATGTTGTGCCAGACAGACGTCAAGCCATCCTTCTTCCTTCATTCAGAAAAGCAAAGAAGAGGGGGACTGATTTGACAGTAAATATTGCAAGGCATGTGATTTTTCCGTAAGTATCTTTCCTTGGGATGAGTAAATTACACACTGTAAAAAGCAATGGGCCCACACTTTTGTCAAATCTCACAATGTAATTAAGGCTGCTTTCTTTAAAACTGTTCCCACACACACACACACCCAACTCTTAAAGAAAGTGCCCCCAACAGCTTGGGTAAACAGGAATTCCCTTGATCTATGTGCAGTTTTACCTTCTCAGACTGTGGAGGGGCGAAGCAGTCTTGCAGCATTTCTATCAGGAGATAGGTTCTTGAGGAAGAGTATTATTTCTGCAAGAACTGCCCTTTGGGATAGCAGTGAAGCAATGGGACCGAACAACAGTGAGGACAATGGTTCATATAGGTTGGAGGTGTCACCAAGGTTAAGTTGGCCTACGGCCCATATCAAAACCACTTCCATAAAGAAAAAAAGACAGGTCATTGTCATAGGAGACTGTTCTGAGGGGAACAGAAGTCCCAATATGCAGACTAGACCCACTTCTCAGGGAAGTCTGCTGCCTCCCTGGGGCCTGGGTTAAAGATGTGGTGAGAAAACCTCCTACTCTGGTATGGGCCTCGGATTATTATCCATTATTGATTTTTCATGTAGGCAGGGACAAAGTTGCAATAAGAAGTTCAAGGATGATCAAAAGAGACTTCAGGGCCTTGGGGCACCTGGTTAAGGGATCTGGAGCACAAGCGTTTTCCTCTATCCTTCCAGGGAACGATGAGGGAAGAAACAGGAAGACCCAGCAGATCAATACCTGGCTCCATGACTGGTGTCATCGGCCATATTTTGGGTTTTTTGATCACAGGTCGGTCTACATGACACCAGGCTTGCTAGTGACAGATGGGGTACACCTGTCTCAAAGGGGGAAAAGGATCTTCACACAAGAGTTAGCAGGGCTCATTGAAAAAGCTTTAAACTAGATTTGAAGGGGGTAAGGGATAAAACGGGGCTCGCTAGTGATAAGCCATGGGGCAGCACACCAGTGTTTGAGGGACGGTGTGCTAGCGAGGTCCATCAGTTTTCTCCACAATGTGCTGAGTACACAGGAGCACATTTGAAATGTCTCTATACTAATGCAGACAGCATGAGGGATAAACAAGAGGAGCTAGAAGCTTTGGCCCAGTCCCAGAGCTGCGACATCATTGGCATAAGCAAAACCTGGTCGGATGAGTCCTTTGACTGGTGTGCCCTGATGGATGGTTATAGGCTCTTCAGGAGGGATAGGCAGGGCAGGCAAGGCAGAGCGGTGGTGCTGTGTGTAAGGGAGGGGTTGGATTATATAGCTCTGGCAGTTGGCGACGACACGTTTGAGAGCCTCTGGGTAAGGATGAAGGGGAAAGCAAATAAAGTGGATGCTGTTTTGGGAGTATACTGTTGACCACCCAGCCAGGAAGATGACACCAATGAATTATTCTATAAGGATTTAAGGGATATCACTAAATAAGCTGCTCTTGTCCTTATGGGTGACTTTGACTTCCCAGACATTGACTTGGTATTCCATACAGTGGACACAAACAGGTCCAGGAAATTTCTGAAGCACATAGAAGATAACTTCTTGGCACAGGTACTAAGGAAGCTAACTAGGAAAGGTGCCCTCCTAGATTCGTTGTTTGTAAACAGAGAGGGACTTATGGGCGAAGTGGTGATTGGTGGTTTTCTTGGTCACAGTGACTACAAAATAGTTGAGTTTCAAATTGTGGGCGATAGGAGGAAAACTGCCAGCAAAACTTCGACCCTGGACAGGGGGAGAGCAGACTTTGGGCTGCTGAAGGAGCGAGTTAGAAAGGTCCCCTGGGAATCTTCTTTTGAAGGTATCGGGGTCCATGAATGCTGGTTGCTTTTCAAGAGCCCTGTGTTGGAAGACCATGACGGGGGGGATGAGAAACTCCCAGCTGACTCTGACCTTGTTCAAGACTTGCTGCTCCAGCTGGATGCACATATGTCTACGGGGCCCGATGGGCTTCACCCCAGGGTACTGAAAGAGCTGGCTGATGTCATCGCGGGACCTCTCTCCACTACTTTTCAACAGCCTTCGGAATCTGGAGAGGTCCCAGTGAACTGGAAGCTGGAAAATGTCTCAATTTTCAAGAAGGGTAAGAAGGAAGACCCTGGTAATTACAGGCGTGTCAGTCTCACTTCAGTGCCTGGCAAAATTATGGAGAAGGTTATTCTGGGAGTTACTGAAAAACACTTGAGAGACAATGCAGTCATTGATCATAGCCAGCACGAGTTCATGAGGGGAAAGTCCTGCTTAACCAACTTAATTTCCTTTTATGACAAGGTCACCCATCTAGTCGACCAAGGGAAGCCAGTAGATGTGGTGGGTTTGGATTTGAGCAAAAAATGTCCAGCACACAGCTAGAGAAGTCCATAATATATTGGGTGAACAATTGGCTGATGGCTTGGGCTTGAAGAGCTATAGTAAATGGGGTTACACCCGCTGGTGGTCAGTCATCAGTGGGGTTCCCCAGGGCTCAATTTTAGGGCCATTGCTCTTTAATGTTTTTATAAATGATCTGGATGTAGGAATCGAACGTACATTAAGTAAGTTTGCCAACAATACTGAACTAGGAGGAGCTGTGGAGTCCCTCGAGGGTAGAGAGGCCTTACAGAGAGATCTGAATGTACTAGAGAGCTGGGCAATCACCAACTATATGAAACCTAACAAGAGGAAGTGCAGGATTCTTCACCTGGCATGGGGTAATCCTGGCTATATTTACAAATTGGGGAACAAGAGGCTGGAGAGCAGCCTTGTAGAAAGAGATCTGGGGGTTTGGGTTGATGGCAAGTTGAATGTGAGTCAACAGTGTACCCTGGCAGCCAAAAGGGCCAACCCTGTCCTGGGGTGCATCAAGTACAGCATGACTAGCCCGTCGAATCAAGTGATTCTTCCCACTCTACACTGCGCTGGCGTGGCCCCACCTCGAGTACTGTGTGCACTTTTCGGTGTGTCAGTATAAGAAGGACATCAAACTATGAGAGTGTGTCCAGAGGAAGGTGACCAGAATGGTGATAGGCCTCAAAGGCAAGACTTAGGAGGAGCGGCTGAGGTCACTTGGTTTGTTCAGGCTGGAAAGAGGAGGCTGAGGGGTGACCTCATCGCAGTCTACAGCTTCCTGAAGAGAGGCAGCAAAAGGGGAGGTGCTGATCTCCTCTCTCCGGTGACCAGTGGTAGAACATGAGGAAATGGAATGAAGCTGCAGCAGGGGAAATTCAGATTGGACACTGGGAAAAGGTTCTTCACTGAGAGGGTGGTTGGTCACTGGAACAGGCTCCCCAGTGAAGTGGTTATGGCACCAATCCTGTCAGAGTTCAAGAGGCATCTGGACAATGGTCTTAGTCATATGGTTTAGTTTTAGGTAGTCCTGCAAGGAGCAGGGAGTTGGACTCGATGATCCTTACGGGTCCCTTCCAACTTGAGATATTCTATGACTCTATGATTCTATGTGTCTGTGAAGCATGCAAAACCTTCCTTCCTAATGTTTCCTCAGTTTCTAACCCCATCACAGGATCAGGATGGGATATCTGTGGCACCCATCTCCCCATGATATGTCTTCACCTACTGGGTAGACAGAGGGACAAATGTAGTCTCTGAAGCTCGTTCCTATTCTTTATATAGAAAGATGGGCCATTTGGGAGTCAGAAATAAATCACTGCATAATAGCAAGTTGAGTGGCAAGAACGTTTGCCTCTTTGGAGCAGTTTTTACCAACCATTGGCACGTCATTCCAGTGGGAAGGAGAGTGGGGAGAAATGTGGCCTTGCAGTAGTGTTAGAGATCCAAATTCAATTATTATACATGCTCAGAAAGGCTAACAAAAATCACAAATCTGCCTCCTATTTCAACGAGCATACTTGTGATTTTGTCACAACAGTCACCTTCATCAATGGCACCTTTACACCCCTAGTTTTAAATGCAATTTTAGGAAATAAAGGAAAAGATTACACCAATGTTACCAGTTTCCTCTTACGTGCTTATGTTGTGTTGCACACTAAGACCAGCTAGTCCAGTTTTACTTCAGGACCACAGATAGTAATGTCGTCTTTTCAGTTCTCTGCTTTCATAGTCAAAAGGCACACACATTACTGAAAACACTTAAAATGAGATGAAATCTATAGTTAAGGTCTGGAAGGAGCTCAAGAAAGGGCAAAGCAAGCGTCTTTGAATTATTCTGTTGTAGAATTTTTAAACAATGTAGAAACTTGAGACATTCTTAATAGCCCCCTCAGAGTTAAAAAAGCTTTCAAAATTAAGCTATTAGATACTAAAATCACTTCCTGATGGAAAAAAGACCTTTAATTTCAATCTTGTCATAAAGTCACCTGGAAGAAGGGCCTTTAGCTGGTCCCTAGTCTATAGAGGGGCACTGGGTCAGGCTGGTCCTTCTCAGAAGATCTGACAGGAGGAATCTGCCCTCAGGTCAAGAAGGGTTCTGCAGCAGCTGGTGCCTCCTGTGATGGTATTAGAGTCCAGGCAGAGCACCGAAGTACACTTCTGGGGCATTTCTAAGCATACTGTGCAGTCTGTAGCCCTCTCTTCTGCTGTCTTCAGGTCAGAAGCATTAAGGAAGGCCAACAAGGCAAAATTAACAGTGTTTCTACATGTCTTTCTTGTCTGAGATTGGATGCTAAGTTAATTTGGCTGTACCAAAAAATTCTACCTGAAATTTCTGCCATTTGTGTCCTTCATCCTACATAGCCACTGGAAAGATGAAAGTTCATTGCTGACATGTTATAAAAAAAAATTACAGCTAGGCTTGCCTTTTCAGGGATCAAATATTTTCCTTGCTGCAGAAACAGCTTCCTGCCTGAATGGAGTATGTTAATTTCTCTCTGCAATCAGCACTGTACTAATTTCCACTCTCAGAAGCACCTGTCAGTAAGACAAGATAATTCTTATACCCATGAAAATTACCCTTCTCTAATAAAGTATGAGTGCAAAGTTTCTGAGTACCCTGAAATTCATATTAGAAAACGGTGTACAAATGAATTAATTTTGGAGATGCTGTGATAAATTAATAGACAGGCTGCTGACCTGGGGAGAAAGGATTAACTCTTCGTTTTTTCCCAAAGAGGACAGAGGGAAGGGAAGCTCAGAGCTCATGTCCAGCCTGGAAGTAGGCATCCAGGAAGGCAATCGTCCAGAAAGAAGGCAGACCTGGTGAGAAGCAGGTGCTGCTGAGCACCTTGCTGCCTGTGTTTCTGGCTGAAAAGCCTTACTGTGATTCATCTGGAAAGGGCTGAATTTATAAACCAGCATACACTCCTCTGACAGATGCTCTATGGCAATTTAAAGTCTAGCTCAAGCTCCTGTTCAGGTTCATAGTTACACCTGGTGTTTTTATACCAGTTTCCCACAAATATGGTATAATTTAATGTTTCCTTCACTTCCTTTGTGGCTATTGGTCTTTTATGGGGACTGCAACCAGCCACCTTCAGGTGGGGTTGCTTTTTGCTTATATGATTATGCAATAGCCAACTTGCAGGGCTTTAGAGGAAAGATTGGAAAGCAACCAAAAGCCTTCCCAAGAACCTGTCTGTCCATACCATTGACGAAAAACTGCCTGGTTCATCACCTATTGAATTCAGGCTAGGGTGGGTAAAACTGAATTTGACTCTGAGGGCTTAATTTTTATTATAACATGTGTTGGTGACTTTTAAAGAACCTTTGCTGAGCCTGGCTCAATTTGCTTGTTATGAGGTATCTGGCAACTACATAGCAAATAGGTTTTACAACATATAATTTGCTTGTCAAGAGTAAGTTTTTTACAGAAAAAGCATTCCTATCCAAACTTTATTCTGTCAGACCACAAGAACTCTGTCTTCATTAGGTTTTTTTGCTTGGCACAATGCAACATTTTCATCTTGCTTTCACTTACTGGCTACTTGTGGAAGGTCATACCTGTGTTTTAGATTACATTTTTTAAATTCCCACTCCACCTTTCTCTGCAAGTCACTTCAGATGACCAACAATTAATTTATTGCCTAACTCCTGTAGCTTGTTTTGCCACAGGATGACACTTGAAGAACACATACAGATGAGAAATTCCTCTGACCCACTTTACCGTGAATGTATTAATGCAAACACTTCACCAGTCAGGACCTTTGTCTGAACAAATGCAATGAGTACTCGAAGTGACAGTTTTCTTCATGGGGAATGTTTTCAGTGATCTAGATCCAGCTGTGTTTTTTTCTGTTTCTTGCAAGAGGACATCGGTGCAATATAAGTTTTTACTTATCCCAGTACCAATGGACAGTTTTGCATTTATCATTTCACATATTTCATCCAGAAAAGAAAAGAAAAAAATAAGGTACATTATAAAGAACTTCCTCAGGGTGAAGGGAAAGGTTGTCATTAAATGAATCAGAAGTACGCATTACTTACTTAAGTAATAGAGTTGAAGTATGTTATATCCTTGTGTTTGGAAAAATAAAATTATTAGAAACAAGCTTAAGCCATTTACTGTTTTGTACAGATAAGCTATTAAAGAAATGTGATCAGAATAATGCTTTTAAATACCACCATGAAGGCACCAGCATTATAATTAACTCAGTTTAAGTAAAGAATACAATAACCTTTTTTTGCAACGAATGAGCAGCTGCCAATTTTAAGAGAAGAGTGGATTTGATTTTAAATAGCACCTATAACAGCAGAGTGACTAATATAGGTATTCACTATTCCATCAACCTCTGAAATTTGAAAGCCTGTGCAAACCCCGGGCAGCATACAGAACAACTCTAGAAATCTCCAGCCTTTACTGCAGAAGAAGCAGTAATAATTAAATTATTGATAAAATTTGCCATGCTCTGCTCTGTATAAAGCCCTTTAACTGGGGCTTAGGATAACCGGGCCACTCTAACACAGTCACCAAATTGTAGACTGCAACCCTCTTGAAATGACCTGGGAGATGTGCTGAGCTCCCTTGGTGCCCCAGCACATTCAAAGTCACAGGGGGAAAAGCACAACAACCCTGGACTTACACCAGGGCTGGGGGACACCCGGCAATCCCTCATCCTGGCTGATACATGCCACCATGCACGCAGGTCATCCCTGCTTCAGCTACCCCTCAGGTCCCTGGTAACATCAGCCACACTGGATTTTAGAGGTACCAAGATTTGGATCTTGCCAGGGAAATCTACCATTCCGTCAGAGTAGATTTCCAGCTTCAGAAGCAAAAAGAGTCAAAATTAACTCCTTGGTGGTCTACACCTCCCATGGAGGAGCAAAGATTAAAGACGTAGGGAATGCAAGTTGTGCTCACTGTCAGAAACTCATCTAAAAGGGCAATAAAGGAGAGGGAACCCTTCTCTGCAGCTTGAGTGATGAGATTTTTAATTAGCCCTTTGCTTTGCTGTGTTTTGTGGAAGGTCTTTGCCAACTGAATGGAATAGCCCACCCCCAATTTGGTTATCACTGAAAAAACAGATTTCTGCACCTTCTTCTGCTTTTGCTTTTTGAAATTTTACCATTACTCTTTTGCACTTACTTACTTAATCTTAATCAAGACGTTGCCAGGATGACTCTGGGACCAGAACTGAAAACATCCAGAAAGTTTTTCTGTTAAGTAGTTCTCAAGACGTCTGCATGTCAAGACGTTTGTCTCCCTGGAAACATTAATCTTAGACCTAGTATTTGCTCTGAGACTTTCATACCAGTTATACATGATCTTTTGAACACGTAATGGTATTCTTCATTCATTGTAATTAGATAACTGACTTGGATTAATTAGCCTGGAACAGCAGCAGTGTATTACAATGAAGTGCAAGTCTGAGAATGTTGTGGGGTTTCTCGTACAATTAGAATTTAAATTACTGTTTAAAATGACACTTCATTTCCATTTTTATTCTTAAATCCATCAGCACTGATTTTCTTCTACGTCAAGAAATGGAGTAAAACTGACATTTCTCAGCACTGCAGTAAAAGATGTTTTTTTCTCTTCTCTGAGACATTGACACAGGAGTCACTTAAGATGAGCCTGGTTGCAATGCAAGCCTTTTTTTTTTCAAGTTTTAAGAAGGAAAGCCTTTTAAAACTGCATTTATTGACTACTGCTTTGAAACACAGAATAGGTAGCCTTGCTTGAATATGATAATTATGTTTTAAAATGTAGTATTTGGTGCAGCCTTATGAACTGGAGATAAGCAATGATTGCATTTGCATCTATGCACAGATGGAGGATTGGGTAACTCAGATAGAAAGCCACAGAGCCATCCAGAAATGGGCAATAATTTCTTGGACACACAAAATTTATAACAAGTCTTGAAAAGGCAGAGTTTTGGCTTCCTCTTTGACAGAGAATTAAAGCTGAACTGAATGAAGAGTTCAAGTTCAGAAGCAGAAGATAACACCTGTACTTTCTTTTGCTTTGTGTGGGTACAAAAAGCAAGAATGCTCTAGGAAGTTTGGCTATTCCCTTCTGGCACAAATGTTACATATGCTTAAGAAAATCAGAAGGAATGCAGAAGATTTTCTTAAGAGGGGGACACTGTAGATCAGCTGGCTTAAGCTACAGTAGCTGGTTATTAGTACTGAACAAGGACAAGCAATATGAATTAAAATTTCTTAGTATGCAGCAGTAGTAAGGGAACCAAGTGGTATCTCTTGACTAAATATGTCACCTACTTCATCCATATTGTCATCTTCATGTGTAAGGGGACACATTTTTAAAAACATATTTCTGGTTTTTATTTTTATGGATGCACACATGCCCCTGCAATCACCAAAGTGAAACTGAACTTACCAGTTTTCTTCTGTTTTCAAACAACAGAAAAAAAAACAGCATATGAAGACATTTGACTCCACCCTGGGCTAGACACAGCCATCAGATTTCTGCCTGAAGAAAAAGAAGTCTATTAAAAACCCGGAAAGGCTGGAATCCCAGTTTGTGTAGGAACTCATCACATTTGGTTAGCATTCACCTTCTGCTTGAGGAAACTGAAGGCCCTAGAAGGACTCAAAAGTCACACCAAGGGTGAACAAACATTTAGGGCTCTGCTAGTTTAACCATACTGTAGTAGGCAATGATCCTAATGAGACTTGCAAGTGATAGGTTTTGAATCAGCTATTATTAGTTAAAAGAGTGGTCTTAGGGTTGGAGTGAAGGATGTCCAGAAAAAAACTCTAGAAGAAGCTCAGACAGCAAGTCAAGCCTAATTCAGTCCCTGAGTTAGGGACTGCACTGGAGACAATCCTCTGTCTTTTAAAAACCTCAAAACTCACTTGCATCCCACACTGGATGAAACGAAGACTTTTCAACTTCCTGTAGCTCAGCATTAAATTCACCACTCACCACTATCCGTCGTGCAGACACTTTCTATGTCATCCAAAAGTGATGTCTGGAAAAGTAAACCATCTTGCTTTGTGGTTCTATGCAGCTCAGAGCATCTAAACAGCTAATCATGCCTTGTGACCCTCTAATTCCTGGAGCCCCATTGAGCTGCAATTGTTTCCTGAACTGAGGAATCCTTCCTGACCGTGGAGATATTTGTTATGGTCACTAGGTGGAGCAATAAATGCATCATTTGAAAGCCGCTTGGCAGCCTGGAAGTAAGGTGGAAGAAACCTGGAATCTTTGCAAGTTCATCCCCTGACTAAACTGTGATCATGAAAAAGCAATGGGATAATTCCCTCCTGGCTATTCAAGGATTTTCTATTACATTGAAAGCTCAGCACTACTTTTTACCATTTTAATAGCTGATGCATCTCCAAAAGAACTTGCAAACAAATAGGATAGTTCCAAGTCAAATAAGAAAATATGACGGATGCACTGACAAAGTGTCTTGAGGTACCCAATTTTTAAGGAAAAAGACCTCCTAATCTTATGAATATGGGGTTTTAGTAACAGTTTTGACACGAGCATGTATAGATATTTTCCCTGCAAAGGTATAGGGCCCACACTAATGCACTGTATAAAAGTCCTAAGACTGTAAATACTACCGTTACAGCACATGGGTGTCTTACTTCAATAAAATTCCCATTTGTTTCTTCTGTACTCATTTGTCTGTCTTTATGTCTGGTTGTTTCTTTGTTAAAATCACTGGTAGCATATCTCAACTGGAGCACACTGTGTGAGTCAGCACAGACAGGATGCAGGAACAACCACCAAACCATGTATGAAATGCATTTTTGTTACCTCGCCAACTGGGGAACCCCAAAGCAGCACCTGGGCAGAGGCACTCAGGTGGGGACGCAGGCACTGCTGAGCTTGGTCCATGCTAGAGGATCGCTGACCCTGCTGTTTTGCTGATAGATTTCTAAAAATGTCCTTAACTCTTTTGGGGTATAAATACACGTGATCTGCACTCCCCCATCTGCTTGTTCTTGCTGCCCCCTCATTTGTATGAGGGGTCATGCTTCCACCACCTCCCTGCCTTCTAAATCCAACTCAAACTCAACCTCAGAGTGTGAGGATTCACTCCAGATATTTCCATCCCATTCCTCAGGATCCCATGAAGGTTTTGTGGTGAGAGCATGAACTTGGGAAATCAAAACCTTACTTTTTCCATACCTGTCCCTTCATTTATTAGCAATACGCACTACCAACCGCTCTACAGTACCTTGCAGCCCATGGCACTGCTCTGCTTGAGTAATAATTACTTCTTGAGCAATCACCTTTGCACCTTATAAAGTCCCAGCTTGCCTTTCCAACTCTCTCATTTTACTCCATCACCAACCCGGGAGATCCTCTAGCATGGACCGAGCTCAGTGATGCCTGCGTCCGCACTTGTGTGCCTCTGCCTGGGTGCTGCTTTGGGGACCCCCTGGTTGGCGAGGTAATGAAAATAAATTTACTCTTTGCATTTCATCCATGCTTTTGTGGTTGTTCCTGTGCCCTGCCTGTGCTGACTCACACACACGTTCACTATGGTTCTGCAGAATTAAAGTAACATCATGAATTGTCTGTGTGTTAGTCAAGTTATTTAAGAAATCTTCCTTTCAGGCACAGTTTTTGTTCATGAGTGTCAAATTGATATCATCTGAAATCTATGACTAACACAGACTGTGCAATATGTTCCAGAAAATGCCAGTCTTACATAATTACAAAGACATTAGTTTCTACATTAAGAGGACATTTGCAAGGTTGTTTTCTACTTTGGCAAAAAGTAATCAAACAAACCCAGAAACAAATATCTTTGTTTCTCGCTTCTGCTGGATATGGCTTATTTATTGACCACATGTACAAATCCTCCATTACCTCTGTCTGCCTTAATTTCCTCTCAGCTTATTTCAATATCTATTATGCAGAGCAAGACAACAAAACTGTAATGCATAACACCTCTAACCAGTGATGTAAGGATGGGACATGAAGGCCCACTAGAAATAAACTCACTTGGGGATATTGGCATAGCAGTACCGTATAAGACAGCAGCTCCACATTGCCTCTTGTAGCTAGATGCCCCTGCTAGCCCTGCTGCTCCCTTTGGCACCATGGAGGAGTGATGATGCCCACTTTGGAAGGCATTAACAGATATTCCTTGGAGGGCATTTACAGATATTCCTCAGCAGCAGAGGTATGCAGCTCTATCTTAATTGTGGCTCAGCTTCTAAGACGGACCATCAGTCTGAGCGTTTTCGTACAAACAGTAAAACTATCACACATTTGTGTGCAACACAAAATAGGGTCTTAAACCAGCTATAATGAACAGTGACTGTCTTCCCTGTGCATCACCAGCTCTCCATCCCAGCCACACTGCAGTTTCCCTGCTTGTCACTGTGGAATGAAATGAGCTTTTTCAGGAAAAAGGGACAGGGCATGAGTGAGATGGCTGAGATTACTGTGCTCTCTGTTACCATTTCTTCCCCTCATTGCAGGCTTTCTGTCTTTGTCTCTGGCATCTCTGTCCTTTCCCTTCCCATGATGACTGCCCTGTGAGTCGATCTCCCTAGGATGAACAGAGCTGGATTGTGGGGGTCGAAGAGCCAGCTGCGTGAACATTTTCCTTCTGCTGCTGTTGTTGAGGAAGAAAATCACTCCCCAGCAAGGTCAGTCTTGGGGGAAGAGACTAATTTCTAGGAGACCCAGGAAAAAGGTTCCCGTCTCCTTATGCCTCCAGTGGACAGCACCTGGAAGGGCCCCTCCTGGCCTGCCTGATGGCCCATGCTGACTCCATCAGTGCCACAAACACTTTGCATGTCCCATCCACTCTCAGGAGGGAAGAAGAGAGGAAAGACATCAGTTTTCTGCCTTCAGCTTTCAGTGTCTCTTGCAGGAGGAACTCCTCTCTCCCTGAAGTGGAGGTGCAGCTCCCGCACCCCAATGCATATGGGAAGTCAGGGACCTAGCAAACCCAGTCCCAGCTCCTGCCTTGGCACAAACCTCCTCCCTCACCCTCATCAACTTCAGCCACAAACCGATCTCAGGAGGGAGGCACTCTGGCTAGGTCCACAATGACCACAGGGGAGTACCTTAACAAGCTGCAAACGCAGATTAATTCCTTACCTTTCTTTCAGTCTGTGGGCCCCTGGCTGCCTCACTTCTCTGTTACAAGCACAGCTCACTAAGCTGCTGGATCCCATCACTGGTGCTCACATCCCCGCAGACTTACAGGGACTCCCACCTCCCTCCTCTCTCAGATAAGGGAACTCTCTTCTGCAAGGAAAAGCTGCTGTTCACCATCTCCCCAAACATTCAAGAAATGGCTCTGGTCTGGATTTTCATCTGGTTCTGTTTTGTGGTTGGTTTGTTTTTACAGTTTAATTTCAATTCACTTTGGGCATACATAATTTCATATAGGAATATTTAGCCCTCTCGAAGAAGAAGCCACCTCACTGGGGAGAGACAAATCATTCCAGCCCTCCCTCACTAAATGCTAGTTACATATTTTCAGCAGTTTCCGTAAATGTCCTAATAGTTTTGCACATCTTCTACCACAGGGGACTGCACTGTCTGCTAGGGAGCTTTCTTATAGGATTGCTTGCCTTTAACAGAATCACTAGTATAAAGTTTTACTCAAGGCCCTTGGCAAAACAAAGAAAAATAATATTATATTTGTGCTTGTCTTTCACTACATTACAGAATGAGGTCCGTTTTGTGCAAACTTAGGGTTAGACCTCCTAAAACAGGTCTAACATGTCTGTCCCTCACCTGCCCTAAGTAATATTAAATCTTTGATTTATTCAATGTACAGTGTCAGTCAGGCAAGAAACATCTCACAGAAGTGTTACTAATATGAAGCTGAGATAATACGCTGAATCTCACTGTACTGTTCTGTTCTGTTCTAATGTTTATGTCCTTTGTACTCTGCTTGCTACCCAGCATCTCTTCCAGCCATTCTTGTTATTGCCATAAACATATTTTGGAAAACACGAATTTAATAAGACTCCAAGGTATATGAAAGTCTTCTGAAATGCTCTGCCACACACAAGGTGGTCCTTCCCCACTGCTTCATTTCGCTCAGTTCTGAACACTGATGTACAAGCTAACTCAAATACCTGACTTCAATGCATCAAAGCCTGCCTTGGGGCTTTCTTCTCTTTACTACTGCTTTATTTATTTTTTCACTTAAAGGTAGTAAAGGTCACCAGCTACCCAATTCCCGTTAACACTGAATTTCTGCTATCATCTGTGTAATTCCAATTGCCTGAACTCGAATGCTCCCTTGTTCCAGGCAGCCCACTGCTCCTCCAAGTCCCTCCCTTCCTTGGCTCTAGGCTAGTCATTAAACTGGGAGGTGGCTGGTCCTCCTAAATCAGCACACAGGGCTAATTCTTCTCAAAAAACAACTCTGATGTGATAAATCCCAGTCCTTCCTCACACCTTGAAAACTGAAAAAGAAAGACAGCTCTTTTTTTTTTTTAAAGAAGTGTGGTATTTTGTAAATTTTTGTAATTAAAACCAGATCTTGGATGGATTCTGTTTCCATGTGTCTAAGTGCTATTTTATTTCAAGCAAATATGGGACTGCTCACAGCTAGCTCATTAAAGTTCCTGAGAAGTGCATACCAAAAGCTGATGCATTAGCGACTTCCATTTCTCACATAGTCCAAAAGTTTCAATGCAGGCAATGATATCATGTCAGACAGAAGTACTTCACTAATAGGATTTTTTGTTTCCTTGTTTATAAATTGCAAGAAGAATAGAAATATGTTTGTAAGATATATATGATACACTACAGTTTTCATAGGATGCTTGACAGCAAAAAAAGTAAATTGCTCAGTCCTTCAGTCCCCAGGAAAGAGATACTGCTCTTGGAGGTTTGACAGAATAAAATCTGCAGATTGAAATTCCTGCCTTTGGCAAGGTTATGGATGCTGCTCCTTTTTTTCTAACAAGTCACTTCATGCATCATTAGACAGTGCAGAAGAATAGAAGTAGTTCCTTTTTTCTCTTTTGATTCTCAGATTTCAAGGAGGCAAGCAATCCCAGCAACAAAACCTCTGCTGCTTCCCCTCCTGCCTACTCATTCTTTTTTAAAATCTACTTCCTTCCTCTTGGTTCTCTCCTCTTTGCTTCTAAGCCTTTAATTCAGTTGATATTTTCTGACTCTAGACAACAGTCATTCATGCCTCACACACTCTGAAAAATACCTTTCTTATTAATTTGCCTTTGTGTTAATCAGTCACACAGCTTCTTTTATTCAATTCACGCAGGAGGAGAACAGAAACTACACTTACTGCTTCGGACTTTCAGGCTCTTTCTTTTGCCCTTCCTGGTCCTGGGTTCTGTGTTACAGCAGGAAACGCAGGTGTGCTAGAGCTGCGAGCCATGTCCAACATTCAGCCTTAAAAACACTTAAGGCACAAAACACCCCCAAGCCCTGATTGCTGTATTATTAAATATCCTACTTTAGCCACCTCAAATGCCATAGTATTAAATACCTGACTTTAAGTCACAACCCTGTGCAAAATGCAGAATAAGTAACACTAAAATCATCAAACTAGACATCTTATTAGAGAGAGGGTAGCTAGTTATACAGTCGTGCTGCTTAAGCCCTTTGCCAAAATGTTCTCATAACTATGTCCAACAGCTGAAAAGGAGGACTGGTGAGTGGACAAAATGCCTGGGACTGGCCCCTTGGAGAAGAAACACTTTTAAAGCACTGAATGCTATTGGGGATGACTTCCCACTAATGTATTTATTTTTGGTGCTGCTTGTGATTCTTCAGGTTTCTGAAGAAAACCTGGTAAATACCCAACACAGGTCAAAAACCTTTTAAAAAGTGACTGGAAACAGAAGAAAGGCTGCTCATTGAAAGGCATTTTTAGGAAAATTTCCAAATATAAATGTGCTGTACTAGCCCCTTCTTTTGTGTCTTATGTCCTTCCCTACCCTGTCAAAGATACTCCCTCAATTTCCATTTCTTCCTTTTGTGTTTTGAAGTGTAATTTTTGATGCCTAATTTTATAACACATAGTTGGTAAATATTGGTTAGGTCATTTAAAAAAATCTACCTCCCTTTTGATTCACTGGCAATAACGAAATTTCAGCATTTTTATCTGTAATTTTACTAGTTTGTAAAAATTTTTCATACTGAGTTGTTCAAAATCGCTTGTTTTTAATGTATTTGCTTTAATATGGAGTCTTTGAAATATTTTTTAAGTAAGAGTAAGGAAATCTATGAATAAAAAGAATTTCATCTAAAAAATGAAAAGTTTTATCTGAAATAATATCAAAATGTTCCAACTTATATATTTCAGAAGAAAAACACATTTTTCTTATAAAAAAAAAGTTGCTAGCAGTAGCTAAGAACAAGAAAATATTGTCAACAAGGATGCTAGAATCTTGTCTAAAACTTAACAATTGTGGGTTGATTTATTGTACTTAATTTCTTCTGTATTTTTTTTCCAGAAGCAATCCTTGTCATATTTTATGTCACATTATCTAATGTGAAAGAAAAAAAAGTTCATTTAAAAAATCCCACCACAGTAGTCTGCAAGTCACAGCAGCTTCCGTGTCTGCTTCCAAGACCTCCCTTTTAGTCTCCATAGTTCCAGAGGAGTAATTGATAAAATTGATAAAAGGGCTTTAACAGCTAGATTATTTATTGTAAATAATTTATTTACTACATTTAGCTTTCTTCCCTGTTAGTAAAAAGCATGACCTACCTCTGGATTTTATTAATTGGTTTGCTATGTGCAATTGTTTACTTTTTTGCATGAATGAAAGATAGCTTTCCAGAATGTTTAGGTTTTGCACCAAAGAGTTTATTTATTCCTGATAATATTTATGTATTTTTATCTGAAAACTTTCTTCCACTGTCTGTGTCCATTTCTTAGCTTTGATGATTTTCAAATCAGGCCAGTACTTATTTGTTCCCAACAGAAAGTTATTTTGTCATGTGAATATGACCATACTATGTTCAGCTTCTTACCTAGGTATAAAAAGAAAGCAATTGTATCAAAAGTATTGATCACACCTTGCAACACAGTATATTAAGAATCACTTAAGTTAATGTGCAATTTAACTTGTAAATATAGGGCAGGTATGAATAGTATATGTCATTAGAGATTTACACATAAAAAGCATTATATAGAGTTATAAACAGCTTGTTGGTCTCTGGTCTTAGAATAACCTGTAGCTACATTCTATGGCTGGAATCTGTACAATACAATCCCTTATATGTGCATTAGTGCATACCTATAACTGTATGCACAATCTAATTATATAGTGTATAGCAGTTCATCTTTTATTAAAACTTATTTTAGACATACACCAATATTAATCAACCTACACTTTATTCAACCTTCTCAATCACAGTGAGGAGTGACCTTCTCAATCACACTGAGTAAAGGAGAAAAGGAAGAAAGAAATGTTATGCCATCATTTGTCATGTTTGTTACTGCAGAATTTTTATCTCCCTGATTCTTTGTGTATTTCTGATTGACCAGTGAAAACACAGGAACTAGTAAGTTGTTATTGAAAGGGTGACTAATAATATATTAAGTACCTTTGACATTATCTCAGTCAGCCAGCAGGATTAATACTGTGGCTATGTTTTGATGACATAGTTTTGATTTTCAGAATTATGTATTTCCTAGCATTAGATATGAGCTGTCTGCTGGTAAAGGTCAAGTTGTATATATTGTTTTCAAACAATGATAGCTAGAGAGAGGGAAAACCATTTTTTTGTTTGTTTTTTTTTTTAAAATAAGAATGTAACTTACAAGGAAAATAATGTATTGTTTGTATTTGCCACATTTGGAAAATTGATCTTCCAAAACATAAACCTGAGAAGAAATTTATGGACAAAACAATTTTCTATTTCTTTTTCCAGAAGCAGAAATCATATATAGTCACACACACAAGTAACATGGCTATTTAATAGGGCAGAAACATATTCCCAGCTATGGTTTAGAAGCTTTAATTACTCCATGAGCTGAGGAAGTTTTCAGGACAACAAAGGATGCTGGTGATGATTCTCCAGTCCTGGAAGGAAGGGATGGTGACAGACCTACTTACCTGAGTCTCTTTGATCTTCACCCAGCCTGCCATGGTCTGAGCTAACGCTCTCTATCCCAGGGGTCACCTCTTGTGCTTCTGGGGTCAAACACAGCAAGTGTGGACACAGCCATGAGAAACAGTGCAGCAGTCAGATGAAGAGGAAACTCATGGATCATCAAATTGGAGGACTGTTGGGACCAAAGGCAGCTCCAGAACATCTGCAGCAGGAAAACACACTTAAAATCAGTGTCAGTAACTCAGAGTGCAATGGATACAGTTGTTCTCTGCACCACAGTTTGCCCAAGATAAGAAACTCCTGCACAACACTGGCCTGGGAGAAAGACATACTTTGTCTCTGATGACACTTACCTGTGAATATACTTTTAGTAGTTTTGGAGGTTTTTCTAACAATGGGATAAGGGGATGCTAGAAGGAAATGTGGGCCCTTACACAGTGTTTTCCAGGTAATCTGAAACTGATGAGTCTCACGTCGCTGAAGATTGAGTAGAAATTGCCTGACAAGAGCAGGAAAGTATGCATCTTGGGCAACAGAAATAGCAGCATCAAAGACAAAAACATCTGAATCAGCCCTTTACTGCAGACAGTAATCCCTTTTCTATGGGTTAAAGGAAGGTTTATAACAATTTTGACCCTTTTGAAAGTTGACCCCTTTTGATACTTTAGAAGGCTTTTTTATTGGAAAATAAAACAGCTGCTAAAGGTTGTCTCACCACCTCATCTTGCAAAGTGAAACCTGGGACCTCAAGACATTTAAAAGGGCTGGACATTACCTCCTATAAAAATTAAATAATCAGTAATATATGTGTACAGCTGATTTCATTCCTACTAGCCTTTAACTGTGCACTGAGACACAAGACTGAGGAAATAATCACAAAAATTATATAATATGCATTTTTCTTTTTCTCCGGGAGTATTTAACTGCTGTGGTAGCTTATCTTAGGCCTTTACTGACAGGCTTTCCTCTTTCAGTCTGGAAGGTTCTAGATCTGTAAATAAAATTCATTGTTTTGGTCTCACATAGTCGTATACTTCTTTGTTGTTGTGAAAAAAGGAAAGTCTTTTATGGGTAGCTTAACTCTTCATTTACTTTTACTTGCAGTGCTCAATGAGCCATTTAGAGATGTCTAGGTACTTGGTAATTCTGGTCTTTAAATTACTTGCTGTAAGGGCGACAGCTGCTTCACCCAGAGGGTATGAGACCCTAAGGCTTTTTTCAGTTTTCCCCAATTCGGTGTAACTTGTTATAGCTCTCTTTTTAGATTTTTACACTTCATCAAATGTGTTTATACTTCAATTTTAACATTCCTCAGATATAAAGGAGATAGAAAGCATGTTAAGAATGTTGACAGACCTTTAAAAGGAGATGCCATAAGCTCTACTTCTACTGGGGAAATAATATAATTGAGGAGCCAGAGAGTTCAGAGCGTGAATCGGTACCTGTAATAAGGCAGAAGCGGTGTTTAGTGGCTGTAGCAGATGGTAGCTGGTGAAGAGGATGTGTGACATGGTGAGAAGGGAAAAGCAGAGGAGGGTGAAGAAGCTGTGGGGTGGGTCTGAGGAGCTGCTTGAAAGTCAGGCTGTGTTGAAAAGTCATAGTGATGTGCATATTTATAACAAGTAGGAACTGGGGACCACTGGGTTTATTCTCACTAATCAGCTGGTGGGTGCGAGAAGACTGTTGAAACTAGGGAGAGTAACTGGAGGGTGAGTTTGGGAAGCATGCCTGGGGTTGTGTGCACGTGGGGAACAGTGCTTCCTGGAAACTTGGATCATTCAAAACACTGGTGGTGTTGAGTGAGACATGGAGTTAGCCCTCTGCTTATGAAGGAAAACTACTTTATTGATTAAATTAGCTGCCCCAATCCCACCTCTTTGCTGGATTATATAGGTGAAACTAGGAAGGGCTGCCAAAATAACCTGGAGCAGTGCATACTGTGTAGTCTCAGTAGCCTTGAGTAAACAGCATTGGTTTACCAAATGCATTTAGGCTGATATCTCATTTCTTGACTTGCCCTCATAATGAAAAGGTCACCCAGGGATTTATCTTATTGCTGAGGATGGGAACTGTGTAACATTGTAATGTAGTACTGTAATTGTACTGTATTGTAATGCAGCCAGGGGCTGCATGCGTTATATCCCCTTTTTTCCCTCAGAATGAGAAAGCATGAAATAAAATGGCAGAAACTTTCACTTTTTTAAAAAACACGTTGGATTTGTGATATAGTGGAATCCTAGAGATGAAGGACAAATAACTAGAAAAATTGGGAAACTAATTGTTATTGAAGAATACCACTTAATGTGGTGGTCAACTGAAATAAAGGGAGAGGCTGGGGGAGGAAGGGATTGAGAGCAGCCCTGCAGAGAAGGACTTGGGGGTACTGGTGGATGAAAAGCTGGACATGAGATGCCAATGTGCGCTCGCAGCCTAGAAGGCCAACCGTATCCTGGGCTGCATCAAAAGAAGGGTGGCCTGCAGGTTGAGGGAAGTGATTCTCCCCCTCTGCTCTGGTGAAACCCCATGTGGAGTACTGCATCCAACACAGGAAAGACATGGGACCTATTGGAGCGGGTCCAGAGGAGTTGAGGGAAAACTGTAGGTCCTCTAGCCCAACATTTTTTGGGGGACTAGCTTACTTCTAGCCTAACTCCTTGATTGCTGACGTTGACTCTCTTGGTTGCCAAAGCCAACTGGCCTTTACCTGCTGATTCCTTAGTCATACATGGGAAATCCAGGTTGTATTTATCCCCTGGTCATCAACACAGTAGATGGAGTCAGCTCTAACCTACCATTGTGAACAGCTAACAAACAGGTATGTCTGTTATACAGCCTCTCTTCTAACTGTATGCTTCCTAGTTAGAAGTATGCTTGTTAGACATAAAGAATTAGCAGTCCTTGTGAAGGACTGGAATAAAATGACTACCACAATTTTCATCAAAATGCTTTACTGTTTTCATCTCCTAGAATGGCATTGACTCAGTTGTGGGCAGGAGGCAACTGTCACCTGTTGAGTTACTAAGACAGCAGTCATTACAAGCATTTTTGTGCATTGTATTCAGAGGATCCTCAAGGTCCCTTCAGTCCTGCTGCTCTTCTAAAATCCTGTAATGACTAAAACAACGTCTAAAGTCTGTTTTGGATCTTGTAAGATAATAATAATTGCAAAAAGCAAGCAAATTTGATTCTGCTTCCTTCTATAAAAAAATGGGAAAGTAGTCTGTCCCTGCCTTCCTCCACCCCCCAGCACAACTGCTGCAACAGCATGATGTTTTCATCTTTTATCTTTACTTGATCACTTCAAAGTGGTGTCCTCCAACAACAACAGAAAAGGGCAGCTGGCATCATCACGGATCCTGTGCTTGGAATTACTTTAGGCTATGGAAAACTTCAATATTAACAAACTTCAAGTCTCTCTTCTATGAAGCCCAAAGAAGTACTGTCCTATTTGCAGGCATCCTCAATCTGTGAGCTCCTGTCTGATAGTATTTCCTTTCTTAAAGGGATGTACTCAGTGAGTCACTGAGAACGAAAGGGGTGTAGTGAATGAGAAGTAGTAAGTAATGTTCATGAGCTGGATTTCATAATAAATACCAAGAAAGTTTTAATTAAAATAAGATTCACTTCACATTGATCTATTATGCATATTTTGTGTAATAAAGAAGCCTATTGAAATAATGTCAGTATAAGTTAAAATAACATTTTATTCTGGTACTTCTACATAAGTGCCCATAAGAGGAGGCATAAATATAATTCATTTATTCACATAGTTACTGAATAATGTTTCGTCCTCATTTTGTACTTGGAATAGTAATTATTTCTCTGACTAAACATTATTTCTTGGTGACTAACCTATAAATATTTGCCAGAAACGTGCTGAACTGTTCTAAGCTAAACACATTCACTTCTATGAAGGTAGGCCTGACTATGCATGTACTGTCAAGTGGCAGTATATGCTGCTGCTGCCACTTTTTCTTTGCACATGCATCCTCCTCCCTTCTCCCTAGCTATTGAGAAAGTTGGTCTTCAGCTGGAAAAGAACCTTCCTTCAAGGCTACCTGTCTCTGTAGTTGTGCTTCTTTCTCTTGCAACTCAGCCTTGACAGAGGACCCCAGCTAGACATGGAGATGACTGTTTCCTTACATCTGATGCATAAGGTCCCGAGCTTTTCTTAGACCAAGCAAGCTCTGATGCTGCCTGGAACATCTTGATCCACGCTTTCTATTGGCTGGCCACAGAAATGGGTCTTAGTCACTTTTCTGTCTCACGTTTCGCAACCAAAAGTGCCTTATTGGGAGGAGAAGTACTTCTGCTTTCACATGAGTAATTAAAAGGCACAGGGACATACATTTTCAAGATGTCAAAGGTGTTACATGAAAGTGGTGATAGCAAAATTGCTGAAAGAGTGGGTGATGTACTCTGAATGAAGCTACTTGCCTGGGATCTTTACTGCTTTTGAACAATGAGACTCAAAAGAAGAGTCAGAGGGCCTGACTGCTTGAATATTCAGCCTGCAGACTTCACGAACCTGAAAGCAATCAAGTCCTAAGCCTTGTGAAGTGTTGATTGATTCACGCTTCTACAGGAAGACATTAGCAAACCATCTTTGTAAAAGTTCAGACAGGAATTTGTCACCTTACATAAGAAGAGCTCAACAGAAGTTATTGACTCCAGCCAGATCCTTCAGAAACAAATGGTGAGTTAAAATTTCTCTTTTGCTACTTACTAAGCCTTTAGGATTTGAGCCAGTCTTTTACATGAAAATGAGTATTTATTCTTCTGTGCCTTGAACCCTGGGGTTTGGAAGCCTCAGCCTGGAAAATTACAGGCCCCATAAAGGCTTACATCCTCTGCATAAAGTTTAAGGACCTGGGAATGAAAGCCACATTCTTTCCAGGTGCATTTCTGGCACGGGACAGAATCACAATAAAACCAGAATCACAATAAAACCAGAATCACAGAATGGCTGAGGTTGGAAGGGACCTCTGGAGGTCACCCGGTCTGACTCCCTTGCTCAAGCAGGGCCAACTAGAGCTGGTTGCCCAGGACCATGTCCAGTCGGATTTTGAATATCTCCAAGGATGGAGACTCACCACCCCTCTGGGGAACCTGTGCAATGCCTGGTCACCCACACAGTAAAAATGTGTTTCCTGATGTTCAGAGAGAACCTCCTGTGTTTCAGTTTGCACCCATTGCCTCTTGTCCTGTCAAAAACACCTCTCTGGGGACTTGGAAGGAGTGCACGTAGACTGATACACCATGTAAAATAACTTGGTCTTTTTCCTTAGCAGGTCCTAAGCTTTCTTTGGAGAAAAGTCTGATTCCATTCTGGCACCTGCTAAAGGCTCTTGCTAATATTAGCCTTTAGTAGACTGTGCAATGATCTGTTCAGGAAACATCCCAGGTAAGTCCTGTGTCTTACTTCCCTCTGCTGAGCTGTCCAGGGGTTGCTCCTAAGCTGTAGATGGAAATGCCAGTAAAGTGGCAGGGGTGACGTTAAGAATATCTATTTCAAAGCAGATGCCTCTACAGATTTGCAAAGATATATTGCTCTGTCAAGTCTTTACTTACTAGGTCTTATAATCTAGACTTTTTTACTGGGTTTGGAATTTCTTGAATTTCTTGAACATTAAGACTCTTTCCTTGAGACAGTGTATATTCCTTCTGTTTTCTCATGTTGGTCAAGTTTCCCTCTGGATAAGAACAGCATCATAATGCATTCAAGGGAGATTATTCTGAATGAAACTTCGAGGTGTTTTTGGAAAACATTTTGTCTCATAATGTAGACCAGAGATCTTTAAAAGATCCCAGGAGATGCCTCATTGTCTTAAAAAAATTTTATCTTGTACTAACCCATCCTGGTCCATCTTGTATGAAATAATGAAACTTTAAGAGCTTTAAACCCACCAAAACAGACAAGGAAACTCACCAGGAAAGATGGCAGCATTCTTATTTTTTTAAATACATGTGAGTACTGGTTCAGACTTCATTCAGCTGAAATAGCTCAAGAATTGGGAAAGAACAGTCATGATGTAAAAACATTTTGCTAGGGAACATTTCTCATGGTACCTAGTTATTGAGGCAGTTGTCGCCCCAGAAGGTAATGGCTTCAGATATAATTTTAATATTCCAGGTTAAGCAGCTCTTGTTATCTTCATTCACTGCTCAAGAGGTTGTGATCTTAGTTCTTAAGACAATTGAATTATGCTAGAATAATAGCAGCAAATTGCATTCACATAGGAATGTGAAGAGTGTAGCAGCTTGAGATTGCACATAGGAACTGAATTGCTCTTTAACATTCATTTAATTTTCATTGTTGTTTTGAAATCCATCTGTACTGAATTTCTCCTGTGGAGACAGGTTGAATGAAACTAGCATTTCTCAATACTACAGTTATTATACCATCTTATTCTCTTCTCTGAGATAAATCATTCTTCAGGATGAAGATGAAGCTGCCTTTAATGCTCACTGATTCTTATTCAGTTTCAAGTAAAAGGAATTTAAAACTATCTTTACATTCTGATTTTTTGAAACAGAAAAAATATGAAAATGCTCATGTAATCTATAAACCTTGCAGGGTAGGATCAGACTTTCATAAGAGAAACAGAAATTCAGGCCTGTATTGCTTGCTTGAAGGGACACAGCATCCAGTGAGAGGCTATAGCAATTAAATATTAAAATAAAAATAGAATTTTTTGAGAAATAGATACAGAAGGGAATGACATTTTCAAGATGAGCTGTTACTCTGTAGAAATAGAGAGAGAGGAGTGTACTGCAGAGAAAAATGAAAAATGGGTTATTGCCCTTTTCTCCCCTTTCTTGCTTTTTGTAAAAGCTGGTGGTGTATGTAAATTGTCAAGCTATTGGCATTAGATTCAACAGTGAACTTTGATTTCTCCAAGGCATAAATTAGCATGGCTCTTGTCCTGGACAAAAGAGCTTCATGGATTCTGTTCTCCCTCTCTATGGTTGTGCATGTTGTCTCAAAATGTGATATGCTTTCTGAGGTTTGGGGCGGGACAGCGTGTAGGAGCAATGTTGTATAATCAGAATTCACTAACAGGTGGACAGGAGTTGACTCTAGGTGTAGTGTGACTAGCTTCAGGTGAAAAGCAGTTAAACATACCAGAGCTGGAGGCTATTTCCCAGGCTAGAGGCAGCTCCTAAGCATCATGCTTGAGTGTTAAATCCTCAGGGTGGTCCTGATCTGGATCCTTACACCTCAAGTGAGGTTGGGGATTTCTGATCTGGTGCTTCTTGTTTCATGAAACTGTAATTCTTGAGGAGTCTGTTACACACAAGTAAAAATTCTCTAAGAACAGAAAAAATGAAACTAAGGAGGATGAAAACAAGATCTTTTGAAGTTGGTTCAGTCTCCCTGTACCCGAGGAAAGTTGCACAACAGAATCCCTGTTCAGGCTCAGATCTGCCAGCCTCCACCTCTCAGGAGGGTTATGATAACTGGCTGCAGTTATCTTTGGTGAACAGGGTTTTCTTCATTACTTCCTGCTTAAGAAGTTTTTCCTTCAAAATATATCTGTCCTCTGTTGCATATCCGTGAAACACCTGTGATAAACATTATCTTGGTTTAAAGACTAAGCAGTAGTTGTTGCTTTTGAAGATAACATGGTGTATATATATCTCGAATCTGAACATTTCTGTGCACGCCCTTTCCTTAGTGCAAATATCTTCCTCCCTAAAATCTATGGAGTTTCCCTCCTCAGTATATCTTGTTAATTAAAGTTAATATTCCTTCTTTTATAAGTAAGGAGAAATGATGGAATGCAGAAAACACTGTCTCTACAAACTCAACCCCTGAGCTTGGCTGTGTAGATCTCTAGCATACAGTTAGATATGGTGTCACGTCACTTCATCTGATTTTATCCAAGGAGTTACTCCCTGCTTTGTAGTGGTTTATCTGAGCTGAAACTCCATCCATGGTACTTTTCTGTTTAAAAGCTTCTTTGCAGGTTATCATCTCCCTACTCCTACTTCTGGGATTATTTTTTTTTTTCTGAGTAATTTGTAGAAAATTTTTCTGCCATCTCTAATGCTACTCCTTACAGTGAAGCATATGGTTTGACAGAGTAAAAAACATTCTGTACTTCAAGCTACAGCTCAACCTGCAGTTCTTTCCCCTAAGCGCATTTTTTTAAGATGTGAACTCTGTGCACGTTAAGATGTCTTTAAGAACATAAAAAATCAAGACAAACAGCCACATGTATATCAACTGCAATATCTGGTATTGGAAAGAGTAAGCAATGCATAAAGTGGTGAAATGGTAAAATTGCTTATACGAAAGCGAAGGGAAATGTAGCTTCGACTGTCTGTAACCATCACTCTCATTATTGCAGCATAATCATTGTTTTGGTTATCGCACAGAACTTAAATCTCAAAGTCGGCAATGCAGACAGTACATGCGCTAAACTTAGGACTGTAATACATGTGGCATTAAAGGGGGCCTATAATTAGGCTCATTTAATCAATTAATAGGTATGAAATGGATTGTTTGTTCACTCTTAGGTATAATGTTCAATTAATAGAGTTCTATTAACATTCAGGTTGGAGAACAAGACAGGACTCAAAAGTTTATTGACTGTTTAGTAGCCTCCTGCATTTGAAGATGTGAAACGAACTTTCCTTCACACTTAATGAGCTAGAGCTTTTTAAATTGGAAAAATATTTGTTATAGTGCTCCAGCTGTTAAAATTATAAATGCCTAGGGACTCCTCTAGTTTAATTTGTTATGCTCTCATTTAAAGTTCACCACAATACATTTTAAATGTAACATGTGAACCAGGGGGAAAAATTGATCTCTTCTTACAGAAGATTCTTCAAAGACTGAACAAAACCATGCTGCAAGCCCTGACAAAGCTAAAAGCAGACATTAAGAGCAGACTATTGTTTATGGTGGGTGACAGACCTTGTGTCAGAGACAAACACCACAGTTTGGAAAAGATTATTTATACTCTACAGAATCCATCTGAATAGGGGTCATCTTGCAACAGAGAACATACCTTTGGGATGCTGCAAGTTTTTATTAGGTTGGAAGGGGCGGGAAAAAAGTCAATGTATTTCGGTTATAATTCTAAGATGTGTCCTTGCTTCTGTTGCTCTCGTAAAATAAAAATACCTGCCAAGTTTCTTTTTTCATTATCTTAACTTAGCAAATGTTAATCAGGGTTTAAAGCTGAGGGTAGCTAAAATACATGTGGAACAGTGTTGGGAGGAATTGATTGTTGCCACTTAACTTCCAGTTCTTTCCATGCATCAGGAAATTATGTACAAGCACACCTCACAAGTTCTCTTCCCTAGGACAGGCTTCTATGATTGAAAGCTATTTCACACTTTTGGCTCTGCATAAAAAGTAGTGACTAGAGAAATGATAAAAGCTGTCAAAACTCTTCTTCATCTCAATTTAAAGATAGAGTATTATGAATTCTCCTTCATAACTAGAAATTACAGAGAAGAATTTCTCAGTATCATCAGGAGATTTGCTTGATCACAAAGAGCATAAAAAATGCATGGCTTTATCTAAATATTAATGTTGCAGTTCAACTTGTATGCTTACAGCAGTTGAGAAAACATTTAAATCTTTAAGGTTCTGTATCTTGTTTTATGCCTTTTAAGGGAAAGAAAAGCATTAGTCACGGTGTGCATTAAGGAGTGACAGTGTTAATCTCTTGAGTAGAACTCCCAAGCCAAGTAAGTCCAGGATTGCTATAGCAGTGTTGATCCTATAACTGAGATCTTCTAGATCAAGGACTGCCATTGGTTCCAAAATTGTCATAGCCAAGGAAGGAAAGCAGTACTCTGTGCACAGATGGAGAACGTAGCGGGTTAGGCTACTGCCAGAGCAACTTGAGGCTTCAAGACAAGCAGGTGAAACTACTTCCTTACGGTTTCTGTAGCAGAATGACTGTGATTGATTATTGAGAAAGTACTGGCTGCTACACCAGGGTATTCCAGGACTGGAGAGAGGAAACAGCATCTGGGGAAGGGAGTATATTGTCAGATGTTGGGTAATAAGGGTCCAAGTATGTCAAGCTTATGAATTCCCTTCCCAGAAGTCCTTGAGAGAGATGTTGGGGGCAGGGTTGAGGGCTTGCAAGCAGGTGAGGGAGGTTTCAAGATACGTAAGCTGGAGGTACTGAGGGAGAGGAGTCAGAGTATGAAAGCTGGAGAAGGGAGCATTGGGGTAAAACACGTTTTTGTGTTCAAAGAAAGTCTGTTGGTAGCAGTGTGTGCAAGGGGCAGCACAGAGGTGATGTGGGCCGGGCAGCCAAGCTTCTGTGAGATTTGTGGGAAGACTGCGATGACTTGGAGGAGGTCGGGGTAGCCCATTATCTTCAAAAAGCAGCTTCAGAAGAGCAGGCTGTAGACCGCAGTCCTGCTACAGCAACACCACCTCCTCCAGAGAAAGTCATAGGAAAACATATTGACTAAAAGGATAATCCATGTATTTGCTGTTTCTGTCAGCAACACATTAACATTGTGTATCCATCTGTGGGCCTGATAACATTATAAAATTTCTAACCAAGTTGGTATGTGCAGTGAAGAGGCTGCATAACCCCCGTCCTTTGGCTGCATTAATCTGCCCTAACAAGGAGCTGTTTGAACAGCAAACATAGCTGTGATTTTGGTGGGCTGAAACATGGGTTCTTCAGCACACATTTAAATGCAGAAGATCAGATATCTAATTTCATTAAACAAGACTCTTAAGTTACAGAGCATCTGTCTTGCAAGATATGCACTCCCTTTAAAATTACTGTGCTACGTAATGCTTTGCTTTAAGCTGTGCAGTTGCATACTTAGCATCTTTAGTTGCTTTGGAGGGAGTAGAACTCCAGCCTCCAAGTCTGCCTGAGGCTCATTTAAACAAGTGGCGCTTCAAACCTCCAGGCAGAAGTGACTGTTTCGTAGCCAGTGCATTCCCTTGAAATGTACAGGTCATCCTCCAACTGTCATGCAGTACTGTCACTTGATTTATAGGAAAACCACATACACCCACCAGAAACAAAATTAGTAACAATCCTCAAAGGCAGCTGAGTACCAACTTGTACTTTTTTTGGGAGAAGATGGTTGCATAGGTTCAAGAGCCTGTTTTTAGGAAATAATAACTTGATTGATCTCATGCATAATGGAACCTGATTTTTCACCCATTGTCCTTGACAGAAAGAGTTCAAGTGTCTTTACTGGGTTGGATGTTACGAGCCTAAAGCAAGAGATTCTCATCTACATCAGTACAATTGATTCGTTCAGAAGTAAGAGTCTAAAGACTCTACGTTATAGTACTTCATTGTGAAGAGACTGAGACAGGTCATGTCACTGATTCTTTTTTTAATGGAGAAGTAATAACTGTCGGTCAATATATTTAGGGAATGGATAAGCTGACTTCTTACTGAAAGAAACTACTTAGGAATAAAAAGATGAGGCTTATTAAGTTGATGAATCTGCAACCTGTTTGTTATTTCTGCAGGAATATATGGGCTCCCAGCAGCTGCATTAAATGTTGTGCTATGTGGTTATTTGTCAGTGCTGTGACAATTGCTTAACTGTTTAGGGATCATCAGATGCAATATATATTTCATCATTGTACACAATCTACATAAAAAAGAAAATTGTGTTATTACAATGCATCGAGCATGTCCAATTTCAGACAAAAAAAATTATTCTGAACATACTTGCTTCCACTTGTAATGTATTTTTACAGCTACCACTGGGTATATACTAGAAAGTGTCCTTAAGAGAAAATGGAAGAAACTGTTCAGTTCTAACCAAACTCTCACATTTCAAACTGTCTGTTCCAAGAACAGAGGGAAGGCTTGTGATATGTTGTTGAACTGAAAAAAAATACTCATCTTGCCAAGACTCCTTAAATAAATAATAAACTGTAAATATATTCAGACATATACTGCTTGGCATAAAATCAAAGAAAACTGCAGCAGCAAACAGATAACAAGCCAAAACTATGAACAGATGCAAAACATTGCAGAAATCACAACCAATATCTAAAATGCAGATTGCCAGAGTTAATATTTAGATATGTTAGAGCTTCTTTTTCAATGTCATATGGTACTTGGAGATAACAGTATCTCTCATTGGTCTCTGAGAATCTGAAATATTAATGAAAAAAAGTGTGCTACAGGTCCTGTGGCAGTAGTGTAAATTCTGCAAATCCCATAGCATGTTAACAGGAAGATGTAGCCAGAAGAAGTTATTATGATTGTCAAAATGTCATAATGGAGTTTAAGATTTATCGTCTATAAATGGCAGTACATCAGGCTTGAAAATGTAAGGTTTGTTTGGACTGAGAGCTTAGCAGCTCATTTATCTAATATTTTCAATATTAAAAGATTGTTGCAGCCTTTTCTAAATGTATTCACATGGGAGGGTCTGGTCAGCAAGGGACAAAAGCTCACGCCAAAAGATCAGTTCCTCAAGTATCTCAAATTTATTGAGACGGGGGATCTTAATTTTTGTTTCTAACTTCCTGCCTGAACTCCTGAGATATGTGGCAGTCTGTCAAATGACTAAACAAATGCTACAGTTTAGCTCATGTTATCCCTGTAACATCCAAAAGCACTAGGGATTTCTAGAGCCTCGTGGAACGGAGAAAAATCCTGTGTTGATATGTCCCTGCCAATCACTTAGGCCTAGTGATCCTTCTGCCTGAGATGAAACTCCCCTCTGAGGCTGGGAAACAAGAGCATGACTGAGAATTCACCCTATCATTCATTAAACATGGAAAGGTCTGTCATCCTGTCCTTTGTATTCACCAGTTTCTGGGCAGAGGTGATAGAAATGAAGCCATACGTGGCTGTTTTCTTCTCTCTCACCAACTGCTTCAAAATAAAGCCTTTAAGACCAATTATTAACATTTTAAAAGTAAGTCTTATTGGTACCAACTTTGGTAACTACTAGTTACTAGTCCTTTTCTTAAACTGTAGCTGTCCACACCATACTTCTAAAGCTTCAGGGTCAAAACCTGGTTGCAATGGAGTTTTGCAGTGAGGGAGGAGGTTATATCTCTGCACTACAAGGGCTAACCTCTGAGGGGCTGAAAAGAGAAGTTAGCTGCTTCCATACCCCCTGACAACTCTGCACAAGTAATATCAAGTCCACTTTTGTGTAGGTCTGTGAAAGAAGAGCGTGTACCTTCCACAACTAAAAGACAGCAGTGCTGCATGTGTTCATGGTTCCGCACTTTTGAAAAGACTGGATTTTTCCCATGTGAGAAAGAATCACAAACTTCTGATAAATCAAGGCTAAATAGGGGCATAAGAGCCTAGTGACTAGACTTCTCTCAAACTGATACCTGAAGAAAAGCACCATGATATGATTAAACTATCTGAGACATGAATTGCTGTAAAAGGCAGCCTTCGGCAAGTCATCAAAGCTGTTCCCCTGCTTTCTTTGCATTTCTAAGGATGTAGCTGTAATGATGAGGAATGGAGATTCTAAAGTCTCACTTTCCCTCTGCATATTCCCCTCGCAGCTCTGAAAGCTGGCAGTAAAATACTCTCTGTTAACACCTCACTCTTCATCAGTTCCACTAATGAACAGACTGTCTGCTTCGCAAATAATGGCCACTTAAGAATCAATTGATTGTGCTTCATAGTGAAGCCTTGTACTACTGCAAATTCTACCAGCCAGAAGGTTTTTGGCAGCTCTAGTCTGCAAATCTAGATATCTTTGCAGGTCTTTCCTGACAGTTCAAAGCACCTTAGTGAAAGGTAACAAGCTCTTAAGTAGTGTTTAAATGTCACACCTCTGTAACAGGAAGACAGAAGCCCAATGAAGCTGAATATAGATCTGTCAGTTTACCACAAGAAATAGCTTCTGTTAAGATTTATCTTCGCTGTTAAGACCCAGCTCAGCTATAGACTACAATATTTCTTAACCGCAAATTAACACAATGGGTTCAAGTTCAGCTGAATTTGTACTGATACATTTGAATACACCTTCTGTACAGCTGTAAGAACTTATTTTCTTGGCTTTGGTAGAATTAAAATCAGGTTATCATATTTCATTTTTGTGTACAGATTTGCTTTTATATGTGTATGATAAGTAGGTTTTAAAAAGCTCTTCCAAAATTACTTCACTGACAAAAGATGGATGCATAATGATCCTAACAAATTGGGAAATGCTACACAGTTAATGTCGTGTAACTGTGAACTTGTCTTCAGTTCAAAAAGAGTTTGTATTAATACATGAAGCTAACCCATATTGAGAAGACAATGCAAAGACTGCTAGATTAGTGACCTAGCATACCTAACATCAATTAAAGGAACTGTTAGTGTTAATTCTAATGAAAATATATTTTTGAGTGCTGAAGGATATGATAACAAGGAAAGTGATGAACCCTCTAGTTTAATATTAAATACCACTTTAGTTAAATGCTCAAGTGGTAGCAATAATGCAGAAGAGTTGGCAAAAGAAGATGAGCAATGGCATATAGCACAAACTAGATTAAACTATATTGAAGATTTATGACATTCATTAAATATAATTTCTCAAGGATAGAGGCACTCAGTCACATGGTAACAGGGGACCCAATGACTTTCAGGACTCTGCTATAGGCTGTGCATGTGTCAACACCCACTGCATAAATGCTTTCTCTGAGTTCTTCCACTGGATGTACATCTCAGATTACTCCAGGTAATCTGTATCATAAACCCACAGATATTAATAAAACAGAAAGTTGTGGTGTTCCTTGGCATTATCAGCTTCTAGCTGTCTGCCTGCTCAGGCTTCAAAGGCACAGACGTGGATCAGAAAAATATTCTGTAGGAAACCTAGTTGTTTGATAGCCGAAAATGACTTGAACGAAAATCACTTGAAGTCTCCAAATCATAATCCTTCGGCACTGTAAATCACATAGTCATAGCCAACAAGTATAACATTTGTGCTACTTTATAACTTAAAAAAACCTGTAAATTTACTCTGGCTTGCCTATACATCCATGCCCCATGTGAACTCAGCATTTGACAAGGTCTGACAACTGTTTATCCAAATGTTTAATATCAGCCTATTATCTGTTTTTGTTTTGCAGAGCTAAAACTTATGTACATGTAAATAAATGTAGCTTACAACTGTCTCACACAGCTAGGATTGCTAGGTAGTTGGTTGTTTTTATTTTAAAAGACCATACATTGTTCAAGGAAAGCTTTGTATCAAATCTTCAGGAAACAGAATTTTCATTATTATTCTTTCCTGTATGTTCTAACTTGTGGAGCAGGATGACAGCACAGGGAAGAGGAAATCACTTTCTACTCAAACTTCAAACACCACTCTGAACGCTAAGCTATGAGAATTTTCTTCAAACGTCTACAAAATTTGGGCTAGCCAATTATCTAATGAATTTCAAAAGAATTACCTAGCTATGGCTTAAACATGCTGAGCTGAGACACCAAGTATCCCACACCTCTCGGAATGGATAAGGAAAATATTTGGGAATTTTTCCAGCCTGTGAAGCAGATTTTGGCATATCAGGCAAACACAAAGCTTCTCTCACGATGAATAAAAATTAAACTGGATAGTCATACAGCAGTTCTGGAAATGCAGCTGTGTTTGGGAATGTATAAAACCAGAAAGGCTGCGTTGTGGGGGAAAGAAATGATGTGCAGTAAGATGGACATAACTTTAAAATACGGTTGATCAAAGGTAAAAAATGGTATCGGTTCTCCAAGTTAGTGCTTCATATTTGCCTTGAATAGATGTTCTAGGTGAACCTCAGTAAATTCAGGTTGGGGATTAGTCTAAATAGAGAACTGGAGACCCAGCCTGCAGTTCACCTTTCAGTCTCTGCAAAAGGTATGTTATCTCTTGGGTTCATTGTAATGCCCTGTTAGTAAACATGAAGCTCTAGGAGAAAAGCTGTGTTTACTAACCATGGATGCTATCACCTTTGTTACTATGCATCTTCACTGCTCTGCAACATGGGTGATTCCAACTACTTCTTTTCTTCCTGGCAGTCAAAATTAATCTGGCTGCTGTTGACAAACTGTAGTGATGGTTGTGAACTCTCACTGAGACCAACATTTGCTGGAGTTTAGTTCTACCAGCTAAATCCTCTTGCCCGCATTATAGTTTGAACCTGTATACCTGTTCACATGGCAACATAGGTCAGTTCACAAAAGCTAATTATTTCAGGTTCAGTGGCTGCAAGGTGTCAATTGTCATACAGGGCTACAGATATTTACTCCTTATCACATCAGCCAAAAAGCAGGAAGGGAAATTAAAATAAATCCATCAGCAATTGAATCGATAAGTTCTTCTGAAGTGTCATCCAGAAGCTACAATTAAATCTGTGAAATTTGAATCTTGCTGTGAGACTCCTGTCCTTTGCACGCTCTTCCTGCATCAAAGACATCACTGGAATTGCTACAGCCTTCACACAAGTCACTCACCCAGTGGCTGCTGAGGCTCAGTTCAGGCTACACAAATCTCCGATGGATTTTGTGGCAACAAGCTGGTCAACGAAGTTTGCAGCTGAAGTGCCCATATTTCCTAACATGGCTAGGTTAAAATCATCTCAGCACAAAGAAATAGAGGCTGCTCTTAAAAAAGAAAGGGTTTTTTTTACTATATGTGTGGTTTGGTTTTTTGGGTTTTGGGGGTTGGATTTTTTTTTTTTTTTTGGTAACTGCTTAAATTAACAGGCCTTGTTTTGAAAGGAATACAAGCTCTGTGTTTTATGCCCACAGGGATCACAGTTGCACTGCTGGCCACGACCCTAACTGTGAAATGCGAGACCATAGCCGAAGCATCCTGGTATTTTACTTTCTGGCCGCCACTTCAGCCCGGTACTGCAGTCCTACAGCACATCCCAGGGGGTAGAAGAACTTCGTAGCAGGACAGGGCCCACTTGTGTCCATCTGGCATTGTCCTGGATGTGCACCCTTGTCTTGCACCTGTTACAGGCTGGCAAGTACAGGTTTAGCTAACACGCCACAAACTGCAGTGCTCAACGACACCTGCTAAACAGCTTTTTCAAGTCTGTTTTATTTAGGTTCTCAGTTAAATATTAAACTGCTCCTCCTTTGTCTCAGTCCCTCAGAGCAGTTGTCATTTAATGCTCTAGCTCTAGCCGGACATATGGCATGGCATTACAAATCACAGAATCACAGAATCACAGAATCACTACAGTTTGAAAAGACCTGTAAGATCATCAAGTCCAACCATCAACCAAACACCACCATGCCCATTAAGCCATGTCCCGCAATGCCACGTCCACACGTTCCTTGAACACCTCCAGGGATGATGACTCCACCACTTCCCTGGGCAGTTTATCCCCGTGTTTCACCATTCTCTCAGTAAAGAAATTTTTCCTACTATCCAGCCTGAACCTCCCCTGGTGCAACTTGAGGCCATCTCCTCTTGTCCTATCGCTAGTCACTTGGGAGAAGAGACCAACACCCACCTCTCTACAGCCTCCTTTCAGGTAATTGTAGAGAGCGATGAGGTCTCCCCTCAGCCTCCTCTTCTCCAGACTGAACAACCCCAGTTCCCTCAGCCGCTCCTCATAAGACTTGTGCTCCAGACTGTCACATTTCTTTTCCCCATCTGAGCTCTGCACTGGGAACTCCTGCAGGCACTCATCCAGTAGGGACCAGCAGCAGCACGGAGGTGACTGTGCCGTTGTTTGGACTTCCCGAGGCAGGGAAGGGCCCTGCAGACAGCAGCAGGCTCTGCCTCCTCACTGTGGTGGGACCGGGGCTGCGGCTGCCGGGCAGGAGCCAGGTGAGAAGTAGCTGGGAGAGGCCTCAGTGGAGGTCTTACCTCATGTCTGGGAGCTGTCTTGGAGCCCCAGCCCCAGTTCTGTCCCAGCCACTGGTCTCCCCAGCCTGCCCCAGCACCCACTGCACTATCACCTCGCCTGGACATCACCAGCCCTTGGCCCCCTGGGCCCCTCATATAGTAAAGGCAAACGTGAGCGTTGTGTGAGAAGAGGTGCTGAACTGCATCCCACTGGAAAGGATTTTAAGGAGAAAGAAGCTGTCAGCAGATGGGCATCTGGCAGATCTTTCTAAGCAAGTCAGCTGTCCTGGCTCACCATCTTTTCTCTTCTCCTGCCTGGGTAATACTCACAAGACCCATGATACGCGACTTGTTGTTCCACTGGAAAACACACTCGGATGGCTGCGGTCGGCTGATTTTTTCCCCCACTCTCTGAGTGGGAATGAGGGTGTTTTCTCCTTATATATCAGAGAGAAACAGGCCAGATTCAGAGGGAAAATGCCATCCTAACTTCTTTCCATGCCAGCTTAGGGAGTGGGGGGGACTCATCTCCAGCACATCTGGGCTGCTGCTCTAGCTTCCCATGTGGGTTGCTTGATCTGGAAGAGGTGTCTGACATACGAGTTTATGGCTGTGATTTTTAAATTGGAATGGGAGAACTGGTTCCTGTTGTGTTACCTTATCAATCAGTGCGTGACCATTGCCTGTATACGTGAGTTGCCTTTTCAAATGAATTGCGGTCACTGAGCACACACAAGTGGACAACTGAAAAAAGAGAAAATTATTTTTGTAACTACTGGCCAAAGGAGTATGGGAATACTGTGGCTGATGCATGCTGACACAAGCTGAAAAAACAGACTGTTTCCCTGCAGTGGAAGAAAAAGGTCAGGAATGACATTTCCTAAACGAAGTGCTGTCAGCCCCAGTTATAACTTTGCAGCTCTCACTGGTTGCAGACTCAAATTTCCAGATACGATTGCCCCTTTGACATGATGAGCTTTCGTTTCAGAATGCCCAAACTGCTGGAAAATAATTGTTCTGCTTTCGAACTGTATCACCCCTCAACTGGCTGTGAACAAAAGCACTTTAATAAAACCTATGTTTGCTGCTAGTATTTGGTATCACCAGGTAGCACAAATGAGAAAATAACCAGAGGATGGCTATTAAACAGCTACTACTTTGCAGGGTGATACTGAGAAATACTGTGAGATTAGATTCTGTCTGGTTTATGTTCCTCTAGGAGAAAAAGATGCCTTATTGACTAACTTTTTTGTTGCTTTCCTCCTATAAGTTTTGAGGCTATCTTAAAAGACTGATTTTTCAAGCCTAGTGATCAGAAAGTCAAGCATCATTTCACACAGCAAGTAAGTGGAAAACTAATGGATCGTGTTTCTGATGTTCCAGTAAGTGTTCTTTGGAAAACCTCCTGGGTTTTTTCCTAAGTCTCCTAAAAAAATTTTGTAAAAGAGCCATTTGAAGAGACAGATGTTTTGGAGCTGTTCCTTAAAGGAGTATTGCATGTTGAAAGTTGACCTTATAAATAGCATTATGAATGCTTATAATACTTCAGTCTGGCTGAACAAAATAAACCTGTGCGAAGAGATCACAAGTGTGCACTAATGTTATTTTTGTCATTTGTTGACACTTTCCTTCTGCTTTTAAAACTGTGGACATAATTAGGATCACCACACTACCACAATGACATTGTCTATGAGACAATTCTAGAACTTCCAACTCCCATTACTAATAAGCCTCCAAGCTTCTGCTATGACACTTTGCTGGTCAGAGCTGTGTTAAATCGCATGCTTCTCTCCTTATTCCATCCACTTTTGCTTATTATCAAATATCTAATGGTTCTGGAAACTACAATGTTTTCTCTTGGACCTGAAATCTATTTTGGAGTGCTGCTGCTGGAGGAAAGGTTGGGAAGGAGGAAACAAGGAAGCAAAAAGGGAGAAATTAAATATAACTTTTTCCTTACTGGAATTTATAATGAATTCACAAGGATTATTTTGCTTTCCTTTATCAAGCACTTTTATACAGTTGACACAGATTTAACAACAGTAAATAGATATATACTTTTTTTACATAAGCATACAATTTTAAGTGACCAAATAAATGGAGAGGCAGGGAGAAGGCTTAATCAAAGCTGTAAAAATGAAGAGTGTGTGTGTAATGTATTTTTGTTCATTTTTAGGTAGTTATTCTTTGATATACTTATTACAATTCTAAATTGTACTGGGAAATTCAATTACTTCTACCTATGCTCATGAAAATCCATTAGTAGTATAATGTACCGAGAGCCTTAAAAATTGCTTTTCTGCTTAGCCGTTAAATATGGTTGAAATGAGTTACCTTTGTAATCATAATGCACGATCTCAGATTATCCAAGAAGGCAACATATGGTAAACTGAAGTGGGGATATGGGAGGAAACAAATTCTTTAAATAAATGGACTTCAACATTTAGTAGTGGTTTGTACAGCTACATGTAGAAAAACTGTTGACTGTACAGCCTTTAATAACATTATATAGTTAGAAAAAATAACTAGAAAAAATTACTATAATGTGTACGGCTAATGTGTAGTTATTCTACAGCCTTTTTTCAATGATGCTGAAATATGAAAATCTAGAGAAAGAAGATCACTTGATGATAAAAACATGGGTCCCATTTACTGAAACTTTGGGAAAACAATGTTCATGTCCTTTATTACCATCATTTGATCTTTACTGGATTGCAAATAACAGATTTTTTAAAGATACAGATGTTTCTGTCAACCAGCCTGGAGTCTTCCGTAATCTTCTTCTCTAGTCTTCTGTCCTTTTTCAGTTACATTTTAAAAAAAGATGAATAAGCTACCATATCACTTTAAAGGGTTTGTAAATACCTGTTTCTAATGGTTTTAAACTGAAGTTAGCTTAGTAACAACCTTTATTTATTCCTATATGCTAGGTCAGGAATAAACTTTTCTTTTTTACGCAATGCTTTTGCTAGCTAAAGCTAAACTGACCCTACATGGTACTACAAGTCTTATGTTTCAGTACTTTCACTCATCAAAATGTACCTTTAATAAACTTCTGTATCATATTGAAGACTAGCAACATCAGTTTAGACTCTTTACAAAGCATCTTAACTAGCAAACGTAAACGTGAGGAATGACTTCAGGCTGAATATACCAACATTTTACTCTAAACAAAGACTCTCAAAGGACTCTACAGTCCCACTTTCCCAACCATGGCAGCAGAGCACCTTACTCCCTTAAGCCCCTTCAGGCATTTGCAGAGACTGAAGGACATGAAGAGCAATATGAATAGCAATAACTTAATTCACAGCTGATTCCAGTCACTGCCAATGAGAAGTTGGACATGATAAAAAATTAGCAATTTTCATCTGTTAGTACATTTAATGTTTCATTCAGAATCTCTGTTTGGGGAGGGAAAATGTGCTGGAAATTTTCTAGCATTTGCTCATTTGACTTGCTGCACATACAACTGTCTGATTCACACTCATATTGCCTGTGAATAGAAGTGGTCATTTAAGTGTACGTCTCATCTGTTTGCAAATGTGACCCTTAGCTGTGACTTTACTTGCAGGTTAATGCCACACCGATGTTAATGGAAAACGTTAATGCAGCCCAAAGCTGAGCTTTTCAGGCCAAGACAAAATAGCAGCAGCTGTTCATGTTTGGAAGGTTGTCTTTGCAACCAAAACAGACAAGCAGTTTTCTCTCTCATACTTACCTAGTAAGAAGTGGCAATATTTATATAACATCAGACACTTAACAGTAACAGAAAAAAGATTGTCAATTCAAATCCAATTCATCTGTATTTATAGTTCTTTAAACAACCTGGACATATCCTACTTTCAGTAGGACCACAGGCTCGTTGTGCACTTGTTTAGAATAAGAAAAAGGGAGTTGCAGTGAAAAAAATCTGTCAGTAGCAGATCCTACTTGCTGCTTAATTTGGAATCTATCTGCAGTAAGGCAAGAAGGAAAAGGCTTTTTTTGTTAAAGAGGCTGCTAAATGCTCCTCTGGAGGTTCTCATTCTGCAGCAGAGTTCCTATAAGGTGTTGGGAAATTTGATCAAGGTTTTCATGAATATTCATTAATAGCATGCTCCCTATATTTGACAAGTCTAAACTGATCTAACTCCGTTAATGCTAACCTGAGATTTTCCAGTATTAGTACACTTTTGAACAAACCAAAACCACGTTTTGCATAATATAATTGTTCATACTAGTACAGGGAGTATAGTTCTTTAGCTGGAAAGCAGTTGCAATTGATCGTAGACTCCACCTACAGTGCATGTTAAATACATAAAATGTGCAAATAGTCTAGCAAATTAGATTTTTCACTGACAGTTATAAAACATGTCCATTGCTTTTAATAAGTGTTATTCTATCCAGTAATTTCTGGATGTTCTACATCAACAGTGATGCTCAAGGGGGGACCTCACAGAATATTCTGTTTTCAATACTAAAAGCATATAGCTCATTTATTATCACAGCTATTCAGCAAAGAACTTGTGGGTGTCCTTCCAGTATAAAGGAGTGATCCTGATGTGAGCAACAAGATGTTGGCTGAAATTTTCCACAAATGCTAATATCAGAATATGCTTTAACACCTGATTGAGCGCAGCATTGATGATGCCAAGAGTTTCTTATTTCAAGATATTATCCACCTACTGTAACTCAAATTTTGGAACTGCTGCCCCTCCCCTGGAATATTTATTAAATTTCTGTGATGCATTAGCTATAAAGTATGATCTATTCTAATTTCCCTTAGAGTATTTACCTTCAAGCTTATATTCATTAGAAATCTGTATTTTTCTTAATACTAGTCTCTTTTGTACAGAGGTCTTTTGTAAAAGCGCTACTTGAAACAGAAGATAATTGGAAATAGATCAGGAAGTAAAAGTAACACAAGGACTGCCAAATATTATTTCTATTATGTTCTACTAAGATCTCAGCATCTTAAAACCCACCTTCTTTAATAATGCATGAAAGTATTTCCTTTTTTTTTTTTCTTTTCCTTTGAATTCAGGTGTGAAGTCTGCTAAATTAAAAAAGAAGTTGTGAAAAAATATATCAGGGATAAGAACCTTTCACTTCCATTGAATCTTCAAGGATTATAGGTTAAAGTATCATGCTAAGTGAGCCCCTTAATCTTTAATTTTTCTTCAGAGGGAAACCTTTCCCACTAAGCAACCTTGATTTTTTTCCTAGTTTTCTGTTTGGCTGTCATATTGTCAAGAAAATGTAGATGTAGACATATTGTATGCTGGATGTGTTCTGTTATATAACTTATGCTGTATACTTGGACAACCTGACATTTGTTTTGCAAGTATATGTAGAACAGAGAGCTTGTTTGTTAGACATAATTGCATGTACCTCTGTATAAAATAAAGCTAGGGCTGTTGGCATTAAGAAAAGACTGAGGAGTGACTTAACAACTGTCAAAGAGACAGGTCAAACTGGAAAAATATGTTCTGCATATCCACAAAAGCTAGAAAAGGAGAAATGGATCTCGATTGTGGCAAGGGACACCTGGATTAAACATTTTTCTAACAGTTGTATATAGAAACACTGAAATAACTGGCTGGAGAGCTTTTGAAGTTTCTCACATGGAAACCCCAGGGTGCAAGAGGGCCTCACAGGTTTGGAGTGGTGTCAATCTAAGTGGTCCTGCAGCGGCAGGAGCAGCGACTGGGCGACAGCTCGAGAATGCATTTGGCCCTGTGGTTCCAGGTTACTCCAGAGTGGTGTCAGGGAGGAGTTCTCTAAAGCACTGGGATTCCCTGGTTTTGCCAACACCCCCAATGGTCGGGGAGGTTGTATGCTCTTTGTGGCAACCACAACACTGGAATAACCAAGACAGAGAGGTAGTTACTCCATGTTTGAAAGGAACTACACCCCAACTATTTCTATCAATAACCCAAGCTTCTTTCACAATACCCTAAGCAAGACCTTAGTAGAATTCTGTTTCAAGTGAAAATTGCACCCACATGTTAATTCAGAGCATGTAGTCAGCTCTGCGGAAACCAAAGACAGAAACACAATTTGAAGACTCATCTTTTCTGTTTGCTAATTGTGTGTTATATCAGCTTTGCTTAAATAAATGTAAAAAAAAAAGCAAGGAAATTTTTTTTAGCTGTTTTGAGCACTCTATTCTTTAAATGTGTAATAGCTTTTTAAATGATAAAATTACCCTCCACACTATGCAACTTTTCTAATTTGCTTCTTGTTATTTACGTATATTAATTACAATCTCAGGTTCACTTTCTTTACCCAGCTTATAAAGCAAAAGAGCATACTGACCTAAATCTCCAGTCACAGCCAGGTTGAGTGGAGGACCAGATAGCATTATTGATTGTGACTTGTTGGCTAGAACTAAGATTTGGTGCAGAACATTAGCAACTGGAAAGCTTAACTTCTGAGATTAACTTCACCATTGTGGTAGCTGCGTGCATGTTACCATGGAGGCATACTTGAGAGGGAAAACTCAGCTGCAGAGAGGGAATTAACTCTCTCAGTACAGATGGAAATAACTTTTACAATGCTAACCTTCTTCTTATATAAAACTCTTTGTAAGACTGTAAATCCAGACCAATAACTATTTCATGATGAGCCCCAGTAGCAGGATAAGGTGGCAATAATCTACCAGCTGTCTATAGAATTGAGCTCATTCTATAAAATGGATCCCAGGCAAAGGCTCACATTTAGGCCAAATAGGAAAAACAACTCTAACAGAAAAGTGCAATGCCAAATCACGTAGGAAAAACAACATGAAATGCCAATATAATTGCCAAAGTATTCAGTGCAGGGGTGGGTGGACAAGATACATATAAGAGGAGGAAAAGGTGTTTTTGTCATTTGATTCCTTCTCTTCATGACTTCATCATAAAGCAGTTGGCTTTGATCTTGGAAGTGTATATTTCAGTAGCATCTTAATGTTCTGGGGACCTAATACTTGAGTTAAATTAAGTTTAAGCTGAAAATGACCAGAGTATTATATAGCTAAAGGTGCAGAAGTACACTTGTCATATTTTTTTCAAAAACACAGTAAGAGTTAGGCTTCTAGGTACTTTGAGAAAACTCCACTGCCAGTTTAAGGGAACTTTGAAAATGGACCTAAGTCTATAAAAGGTTAAGACACACCTAAAATACCACTCCCTAAAAATGTTGCTGAAAAAGGCAATTTTGAGTGGTGCTGGTGTATCACATTTCTCATGTGTCATTTAGAATATTTACTCATATTCACTTATCTTTGGAAGGTGTTGAGTATCTCTCCTTTAGCATTGCTATCTTAACTGGTAGACCAGACCTCTGCTAATCTCTCAACATGTAATCCATTCTCTGAGCACTTAGTCATGGGGCTTGGAAATGACCCTTACTTACTGGAAACAATTTACTCTTATACAGTGTTCTCCTATACAGTCCTGTTGTTAGGAGGATGCAAAGGCAGTCTGTTTGTGATTTACTGTGTATATTAACCTACAGAATGTGTTGAACATGTTTTAATTCTATTTACTGTTTCAGTGTTGATCTAGCTTCTTGTATTCCCCTCTTTTGTCCCCAGTTTCTGTCTGGTGACTGAATTCCCTTTGACTTCAGTGAGATGAAGGTTAAGACTGTATGTCAGGGCTGAAATCCAGCTAAAAGCTGAAGAATTTAGGGGAAAGGACTGAAGTGTAATACTTGATTTCCATCAAATAATCCGAAGTATATGTTGTATCAGCCTCTGCTAACAGAAACAGAGCTACGTTCCCCAGTAAATCCAGCCACACATCCTATAGAAAAAGATTTTTTTTTTCTTGTTTATAACTTATACTACAATGTGTTTGCTTGCCGGATCTCAAAACAAAACAGAGCTTAAAACACTACAAAGAAGTATTTAATCACCCTAATACCTTCATCAACAGGAACTGAGCTAGGCAGCCTGTTGGCAAAGACAAATGAGTCACAAGCCCAAACTTAAAAGAACTTGAACAAGGAACTAAAAAAAAAAAAAAAAAAGATAAATTTCTCTCCCTTTCTACAACAAACATGAGAGTAAATAGCTGACAAAGTGTTGAGATGCTTGGTTACTCCATGAATATTTTTCTACCTTAATTCTCTCTTTTCTGCTGTTTCATTCCATTGACTTTGAGTCTATCACTAAAGCTGAGTCCTTGTGGCTCACAGAATTACCTGCTCCCTAGGAATTGAAAATAAACTTTCTAGCTTACTGGTGGCTGAGGCTGACATAGCTTAATCAAATCACAGGTCATAAATAGATGTACTGGAGGTCATCTAAAGCAACCTTCTGCTCAAAGCCAAGACTACTGCTGACGCTGGGTCAGCTGTGGCTGTGTCTAGCCAGGTTTTCAAAACCTCCAACAAAGGAGATGCCATAGTCTCTCTGCATAACCTGTTCTTATGCTGCACTACTCTATTACTGAAAAAGTTTTTCCAAATCTGAACCTCTGAAGGAGCAATTTGTGACCGCTGCTTCCTGTTGTATCCTTTGGCACTACCAGGAGTTGTTTGGCCCCATAATCTTGGTACCACTCTTTAAGTAGCTGTACATGCCCCCTTAGTCTCCTCTCAACAAATTTAACCAGTCCAGCTCCCTCCACCTGTCCCTACAGAGCACCTGCCCACAGTCTCTGTCCAACATGGTTGTTCCCCTCAGGACCTTTTCCCATTTCTGCATATCCCTTTCCAACTGGAAGGTGCAGGGCTAGATGCAGTATCCCAGGACAGCCTCACCAGTGCTGAGCAGAGCAGGGATAATAGCTTTCCTAAGTCTGCTGGCCATCCTTCTCCTAATGCAACCCGATGTTTGGTTTACCTAATTTGGAATGAGAGCTTAATTTAATAAATGGTAGATTGAATAGATTCAGAAGAAATTGGGTATGGATAACAAGAAAAGAACTCTAAGCAGCTGAGTGAACAATAACTGGGATGTCAGTTTGGGGACAAGAGTTGGGTTTGGCATGAGTTTCAGCTAGATGGAGGAAGAGTGGCATCTGTGGTCAGAAGGTTACAGGGACAGGGAAGGTATGAAACAGAGGAGACTGAGGAATTCACTAAGATATGTTATTAGTGCTCCTGTGGTCAAAATTTGCACGGGGCTGCTATTTAACTTTGAAGACTTCCGTTCATATCACGAAAGTGCAAACAGAAGAAACTATATTAGCCAAAGCATTCTTACATTGACAAGTCAGTATGGGAGGTTCAGCTTTTTTACCTGAAGACAAATCACTGGAATGAATACCTTCAATATTATGCCATTCTGTAAGGCCACCAACTGCATGATAAGCTGGTTTTAGGTAGCTGTCCATTTTGATGTCTTCTATTTCTGCATTCTCCTGTGAAGCGTTTCTGGAAATGATAGTGAAATCAAATTGTAATCAAGTAATGTAAATCTGTAGGAAGACGGGTATGTCAAAGGCAGACAGCTAAGGTGGTGGTGCAGGAGCATGTGATGTCATAGCTGTGGTTCTGGTGATGTCTCTCTAGGTCATGTGTTTCTCATACCAGAGAGTTTTGATATTTGTGCTGAAGCATTTATGATGTAAGATCACGCATATGAGTTAGAAATCTCTGGGTTTTTTGCACTTGGTACTGAGAGATTCAATTCTCACTGGTAATGACAGATGAGAAATGACAGTTCTGACAAGAAAACTCTTTGTTGCTTGCAAGCTGAGGACTGCAAAGCAAGAGTGAGGCATAATGTGTTGCTTTATGTAAAACAAACATAATATATAAAAAGATCTGCTCCCCCTCTCTGTTTTCTCTTTTGCATTTCTACCTAACCAAAGATGAAATAAGCAACGTACAGACTAATAGCAGTCAGGAAAAGGGGAGGGAGACAAATTTGAACCCTTGAGATTTGGATGTGGGATGATTGCTTATCTACAGTTCCTGTTTAGCACTATGCCTGAGGTTAGTGTCTGGCAGAAAGCCACTCAGGTCAGTGGGAAATAAAGTCTGCGGCATCCCAAAAGCCAGGTCTAGTTGTCTTAATGTGGATATTCAATGTTAAATCACTGAAATTGCACAGGCAAATGGTTATTTTTCCTCATTTTTTTAATGACCGAACTACTATTTTTTCACTTGAAAACTGGGAAGATGGCATTTTAAAACTGACCACTTCAAAACAGAAAAAACAGAAATATGGTACAGTCTTGGGTGCTCTTTTTATAACTGAAGAAATGATTGTTCTTTTTCTTAGACAACAGAGCAAATTAGTGACAGATTCAAGACAAAACCCAAGCACCTAACTATACTGACTCATTCTTACTGTTTCCATAGATGACACAGGTATTAGTAGGATGCATATGTTCTGTTTAACTCTACTGAAGGGTCAAGGATTCTTCTAAAAGACAAACGTAGAAGATGGTCTCTGGATTATACTTCCCCATGCACCTATACTCTCTTGACAGATCCATATTTACAGAACTGGTTATCTCACAGGAGAAAAATATTTGAATAAGCAGTCCTTGACACTGTGAGTAGCCTGGTCCCACTGAGTGCTGCAACCAGCGCGGGAGTTGCTAATACAAAAGTGTTTCCATTTTGCCTTTGTTGTTGTTGTTATTGTACTAGCCTCTTCACCCACCTGAAGCCTCCTGAATATTAATCAGGTGCTTTTGCTTGATAACTCAGTGTGTTGAGCTGTTTGAGCTGGGTATACAGAGCATGATTAATCTCCATTCACATCTAGCCAAGATCTACAGTTAATAGTGACTGTGGCATTGAGTTTATTAATTCATGTTTACAAAATGCGAACCAAATAGCTAGATATCTCTACCAAATCTCATACTTTGGAGCTAAAGAGTTATCCCATACTGACAACAGCTGGAGTCACTCAGGTGAGATGCTTTATTTTGCTTCCTTTTACGGAGATTTTTTTTTTTTGTACTGTCTAAATCTTCATCATAATCAAGACCTCTGTATACAAAATGCCATCCAAACAAACAAAAGCCAGTTGAAGATTCATGTGTAGAGACTAAGACAAGGTAGAAAATAAACACGTTGAAGAAGGTTACTCAGGAAAAGTGAGACAATAGCAGACAAGGCAACAGCTTCATCCCCACTTGTGTATGGAAGAGCCACTGCTTCCGAAAGGAATTATGAGGCAGGATTTACGTGAGGCCAATGAGGTGGGATTAAAGGCTTAGAGAGCTCCTGCTCCTCTGTGGGGCCAGTGGAGAGCACCAAGAGACAGAAGATTGAAAATTAAGCAGATTTGGTGACAACAAACTTCCTGGTGGAACAGAAGACTGGGTGATTTTTAATCTTTCTCTGTCCAACAAGATTATATAATCTTTGTATCCACTTAAGTTAGCCTGTGTCTTTAGGCTGTTATATAAAATATAATAGAGTGTTTATCTAAGTCAGATCTTATGAAGTTCAATAGTTCTTTTTCAATAGAAGAAGAACACATAAGTGGATAGTAATGTGTAATTACTGAAAATGAAGCAAAAGCAAGGATAAAAATGAATATATAGAAGAACAGGAACAGCAAGTGGGTTTCGTCTGAATGGCACAGACTGAGGGTATGTTGTAATGAGTTGTAATTCAGCAGAGGCTTTCTGCAAGTGAAACAGCACGCAATCATTTACAGTCTCATATTCTCTTCTTTTCCAGAGAGTAATAAGCATGGTAGTGTTCCAGGACAGGATCTCATCTGTACTTTCACAAGGATTATGATCTGCGTGCAAAGGCATGGAAATACATGTCTGAGCATTGCTGACAAACCACACACCATATCTAATACTGTAAATGTTGTATAAAGTCCAAATTGATTTTGGTACTTCCAGTTTTCAGGCGTTTGTGCTAATTGAATTAATTTGAAAGGGAAACTCCTTTTTACCCTGATACAGCTTGCTGAGGAGGCACTGGGGATGACGTTTGGGCAAAGAAGCAAAGCTTATTAAAAATCATTAAAACGAACAGACTTGATGAGGAACATATTGTTTCTGTGAGCTGATGAGAACTCACTGTGTGTGGGAGGAAGTCTGTGATAAGGCAGTAGCTAATGTGTTCTTAAATGGGAGATCAGGAGTCTGCCTAGTGGAACAGGCAATCAGCAAAAATCAGCTATTAATCTTTGAAAATCTTCCCACTTGGAGAACAATTTTCCATACGTGAAAATGCTCCTCTACATACCCTGTCGAGGTAGAAGTTAAAGCATTCACTGCTCACTATTATAGGGAACGCTGTTAAGTTTCTCACCTTGCTTCCTAACTGAGAGCTCAATCTGGGGGATAATTTACTGGGGAGGAGCAGAGTCTGGCGAAGGAAACCCGTTTTGTAATGGGTCCTGCTGCACAGCAGAGCCCTTTTGCCTTCTGCTTATTCATCAGAGTGCTCTAACAAGAAAAAGATATGTCTCCTTCAGGCTGTATCTGCTTGGGAAGGAAGGTCAGTTTAGTTCAAGCCCTGGGATTTGACCCAGCCAGTTCTTGTTGCAGCTGTGCCAGCAGAAAGAGCTGCTCTCTCTGCTGACTGTCAGCAGCCCTTCCCTAAGCTTTGTTGAAGGTATGTCTGTGCCCTGCCTTTGCATTGCTGACCCAGACTTTCTCTTGCCACGTTAATTTCCCGGCCTGCCTCGAGAGCTCTCTCATGGCTGCAGCTTCACCTGCTGATTGCTGGACTGTGAACAGCCCTGGGCCCCAGCCCTGGTACCAGCCCTCCTTAAGCTTGGCTGACTGGGCCGTGGTGGGGCTGCGCTTCACGGGAGATGAGAGAGGAGAGTGCCATCCTGCTGGCTTGCGGGCACCCGCTGCCCCACCTGGCCTGTGCCAGCGGCTCGCACCGACCCCAACACCTACCTGTTAGCAGAGTTGTTTGTGTGACCCTGTCCCACCTAAGCATAAACCAGCAGGACTGGTTGAAATGGGAGGTCTCTGGCAATTTGGTTCTTCCTGACTGGGCTAGATTAGGGGAGCGATGGGCTCAACCCGTGAAGAGCAATGGTCTCTCGGGTGGGGAAACTGCTGTGTGGCTGGTGGCACACTAGAGTCAAAGCTGTGTTCACTGGCACATCCTTGCCGATAAAAGGATGTAGCTACACCGTTACCCCCAAACTGGCAGAAAGTGTCTTCTCAACTGCTGCCTAACCCAGGGAACACAAAGCCAGCTGGATGGGGGTGTTCCCCAGGTACCAAAGTCTTATAAGCATGTCCAGAGCTGCCCCACTGCGTGTCACTCGATGCTCTCAAGATCTAGTCCTAGGTGTACAGGTCCTAGATGTTCCTCTGTATCTCCCCTCAGGGCCCCTGTCGGTACATTATTTTTACTGTGTCTAAGATACCAACTGGAATACACAGCTCATAAAATGCAGCTGTGGCTAGTTCCTTTTAAAACCAAAGGCACTGTTACCTTTGTTAAGCATAACACAGACACTAGAGCATCAGGCCATGAAGTTCAAACTTGCCTGTATCCCAGGGATGAGTTTCCATTCCTGACCCCAAAAAAAGTTATATACAAAGAATGGGTAACTGTGGCTCATTCTATTACTTACCTTTGCTTATTAAGACAAAATTACCTTTTTGCTGCCACCTTACTACAGCAAATAATACTTGCTCTTCAGTCTTGCAGATCTGAAAGAAGGCTCTGTTTCCTGGTATTGTCAGAGGCTCTCAAACAGGAATAGACAGAGTGTTTACTCTCACTGATGGAAACAAGATATGAAGTATGAGAATTGGGTCTATATCCCCAAAGGAGTGTGTGTGAAGTGACTTTCTCTACAAACATTCTGCAGCACAGTTTGCCATATATCATTTACTGGTGTGCAGCAAAACCAACTATTTTTATTCAAGCTTCTTTTCACAGTAGAGATGTAACAGTGCTCCAGTGTATATTCTGAAAGAAAAGTGCTGAGAACTTTTTGTTTTTTCAGGGGTGGGACTCATGTGCTACTTAATTTTGAATATCTAATTGAAATAGTCTCCTCCCACCTTATTCCATTTACTGTCTCTCAAATAATTTGCATTGTTTCTCATTCTACCACTGACTTTCCAGCCAAGTTTCATAATAAAATTCAAGCCAGAATGAAATATTTCTCCCGATAAATAGCAGGAATTGGAAACAAGTCTGCTTAGTTGCACCAGCACTGTACTCCATCATAGGAGTAACTACTATATATATATATTCTTCAGTAAGATGAGAAGTCTAAAGGGAGTAAAGCAATTTCCATTACTAATAATTTTCAGCTGTCTGCAGAACTGCATGCAGTTTGGTAGCTGTCGCATCACTAACACATAAGCTTTCACTAGAGCTACCTCAGTGGAGATAAAACATAACAAAGCTATACCGAACAAAAGTCAGTCAGGTTTGTGGAAACTCTGTGCATACATAGCTGGAAGTTTCTGCATTATGAACTCCTACCGTCTTTCATTCTTTGGCATACAGTTTATGTAACTAAAGTACAAATAAATTATTTTTCATTAATATTCATCATGGGCTGTTTTCAGCTGCTGTATATAGAAGAACACTTATGAACGTATTAGCCTTCTTCAGCTTTTTTCATAGTGTCCTTAACCCTCCAGGTAGTAAACAAGATTATTTTCTTTACACTCCAGTGGATGAGATATTGCTTTGTGATGGCTGGCCAGTCTGCAAGAGGATAAACAGTGTAACAGATGAAGATTTCCATCCCTGCAGAAAAGGAGGTAGCTTTCCCATGGGCACTGCCCAGGGTGATGGGGGAGCTCTGGGTCACAGGAATTATTTATGCAACAGAATTGATGCAAATCCACTTTTTCTCCCTGCCTAGCACAGCGGTCCCACCCGCTTCTGAGGATGCCCCAGATGCCTTTATACAGAAGTGCTGTGCTGTGGGGAGTTGACCACTGCTCTCTAGGGAGCTCATCTGCCTGGCTCACTGGAAAAATTAAATATTTGAGGTGGTTTGACTGTACTCCTGAACACAATTTTCTCAGTCTGGCATACTCCCTTAGTGTGATGTTTGGAGATCTCCATCAAAATGAGAGGAAATTGAAAAGCACAAGTGTCTGCTGATTAATCAATCACGTCTTTTTCTCCACTTCTATTTAAAACGCCCATCAGCAAGAAAGCACCTAATGTGGAAAGGGGAAAGAGAGGGGTCAGAACTGTTAATCTAGAAAGAAATGAGATCCCTCCAGCTCAGAATGAATATTAAAAGTCAGTACTTCTGATTGACTTGTGTCATACCTCTACTCTTGTATCAGGAATTCAGATGCTAGGCTCTTGAACAAATCTTGACTTTGCAGATGCCTTTGCTAGTTGAAGGTGTTACCCTCTTTCACCATCCATGACTTCAAGGTGAAATCTAAATCAATAGAGGTAATAGCTAGACCAGAAATTTTGTAAGCGTTTCCATCCTCATTAAAGAAAAGAGGTTTTAAAACTCCATGCAAAAGCTTTTTTAACAGCACCTGATTAATTAGGTTCAAACCTGGCCATCAGCTTTTCAAAGAAATATATTCTTCCAGTTTTAATTTAGTGAAGCACTGACTCTAAAAGCATGACAGCAGCAGGAAAGCAGAAATCCATGTTTAACTAAGCCCTGGAGAGTAGCAGACTGTTAAGTACAAGACTGCTAAGAATTATATACGAACTGTTGCAAGCATATATAGTGTCTGCAGTTGATTTGTAAGAAGGCTGTGGCAGCAGGGAGCAAGGTTTTCGATCTCAAAATATGAGGCTCCATACTTCAGGGGACACCAGGGCCAGACTCTTATTTCCTCTTCTGTTAGTTGTCTAATGTTTAGATCAAATGAGGTACATGTTAGATCTGAGCTTTCCACGCTTTCTCTTGCACTCCTCTGAAATAATAGCAGTCTGTTCTTGCACTAGCGGAGACATCGGTGCTGTAACCTGTGTCAGGATTCTTCCACCAGCAGAGAGAGATAAGAAATGTTATCAGCGTGTTCAGTGATGCTGTGATAATGAGGTCACAGTACAGCAGCCAAAGGAAGAGACCAGAAAGTGCTTCATTTGTTGGGTTGTGGGGTTTTTTTTGTGAATGGGAAAAATAAGTGCATTGTTTGAGCAGTTCAAATGCTCTAAAACATACCATTTCTGGGGTAAAACTGAATGAAGTCAGTCTTTTTTCAGTGGTGCCCAGTGACAGGACAAGAGGTAATGGGCACAAACTTGGTCATAGGAAGTTCCATCTAAACATGAGGAGGAGCTTCTTTACTTTGAGAGTGGCAGAGCACTGGAACAAGCTGCCCAGAGAGGATGTGGAGTCTCCTTCTCTGGAGATATTCAAAACTCGCCTGGATGCATTCCTGTGCAATCTGCTCTAGGTGAACCTGCTGTGGTGGGGGGGTTGGACTAGATGATCTCCAGAGGTCCCTTCCAACCCTTGTCATTCTGTGATTCTGTGAAGGGACCTCATCTTGAAGTGCTGATTGGTGGAGTATCCTTCATACCTACTCCGCAGCCCAGTCATTAAGAGAATTCAATAAAAACCTCAGTCTCTAAATCCTGGTGTTACTTGCCTACACTCCTCACCCGGTGCAATGCACGAGGAAAGTTAGATGCTTCTGGAAAATCTTGTAGTATGAGCAGCAAATCCAATGACCTTTAATCTGTGATAAAATATCCCCAAATAAACCTATTAAACATACCCATGTAAGCAAAGCTGAAACAGATACTCAGACAATAAAATTGTTTTCCATTCAGAATGCTCTTCCCCTCTTTCACACCATAAATATTCTAGAATTGTCATCTTTTCCGCTTCTCAGCATCTTCACCAGATATGGGCTGGGTTTAATAACAGGTACTTTATCACTTCACTGAAGCTCCAGTCAATGTCAGTTTAAAGCAAAAATGGAAATAATTCTTTAGGATTAGTTGAATTAGTGGCTTGTCTACTTCAAAGTGCTGACATTAATAAGGGTTGTGAATACATGAGTGGGAAGAAGGATGCTTCCTATCGTTCTCACCAGCCAACTCACCTTACTGAAGAGAGCTGCCTTGCTTGCTCAGCCTTTAATCCATGATAGAAGCAGCTCTGAAATGAATGTGTAGGCCCAACAGCTCAGCTTCTGGAGTGACTGACTGATAAGGGCATGTTCGCTACTTTCTCTGATGTCCTTGACTCATGTTATCCACTTAGCATTTCCTTAACTGCTTGCTCCCCTGCAGTTTCATTCTAAATTCAGAAGAACTATTACGATATTCCGGTTGAGGAGAAAAAAGCTGGAGTTCAGTTTTCTATTTGCTTCAACATCTCTCTATAACACAAATGTTCTATGTTTTTTCTTTTACCCCAGGCAATCACCTTGCATGAGGAGGGGGTGGAGAAATCGTGATTTCACTTGACAGCTTCCATACAGTAAATTTTATTACATTATCACATAGGTCAAGATAATATATATATTGTCAGTATGACTGTTTTATCTGCAGTAAGGTGTGAGGAAAAACTTGATCTGTTGTTGTTTATATAGAGATCTTATCTTGCATTTGTAAGGGCTTTAGAACAAGGACATACTGATTTTCAGCAGTCTAACTGTAGCATGGGTAGACATTTTCAAGCTAGCTCTAATCTTGCTAACATGAGTTAAGAGCAAATCTTTCAATGTGTGGTACGCAAATCTTTCAGTGTGTGGTACACAAATCTTCCAGCAACCCTCACAGCAATCCTTGCCGGCTGGCTGTGCAGAAGTCTGTGCCACCATGGTTTAAACACATGAATTCGCTGCATAAAGTAACCACCCAAAACTTGCTTGTGGGTATGTCTATTTTTGCTCTCAACAGTACCTTTTAATTGAGGTGAAGGTACTCTCTGGGTGGTGGTGAGCACAGAGTGTGCAATAAGGTGCCCTGGTGTCTTCATCAGAGTTTTTTCTGACAACTGAATTCCACACAACAGTTTCACTTACTGTTTTACAGCTTTTGCAGGTTCATGACTGGTGAAGTAGTCTCACTGAATTATAGATCAGAGGAAACAGGACGACCCAGCTTCACATTGTATTCAAACTACAGTTACCCAGCTGAACCACTGTCACGCTCATTGTTCTTTTGAGAGAGGAGACTGACTTTGTTTCACATTTGTTTGCTTTTTAAAGTCTAATGTGGATGCATAAATTAGGAATTGGTTTGACAGTATTGGTTCACTTCAGGTCTGAGATGGACTAGCAGGGCTACAAAAAAAAATCACAAATTTGTAAGGCTACTGACAGCTTTTATATCTTTGCTGTGTGGCTGATACTGGTAACCCTCTTGTTTCGCTGGGTGGGGATTACATTGCAACCACTGTTGCTTCCTCTTGTCTTTGCCAGACATTTTCTCTCCATGACATTCTGTTTCTCAATGAAAGCAAAGTGTTTTTTCAAAGTGAGCAAGCATTACAGGAAAGACTTTTACTGGGTAGTTATTTTTCATTTTGAGGAATCTTTCCTTTGCATAAAGCAACTGAAATCTCGACACATTGTGTCTGAATTGACTGTTTGTCACAAACACTAAAACTCTTGTCTGTGCTCTTGTATCATGTCTCAATTCCTGCAACACCATCTACTTTAGTGTCAAAAAACCCCCAGCCTTTAAAAGAAAAAAGATAGTCTTGCTTCAATACCTAACTGTAACACTTTTGCAAAGATATTTTTCCAGACAGTTACTCAGCACGCTTCTTTGAGATGCCTGAAAATGTTTCTTCAGAACAATAGGCATTAATTTGACTCTGAACTTCCATCTTCTGACTGTAACTACTTGAGTTACATCACGCAATAGTTGAAGGCTCTTAAAGATACTGACAAGGTTTCCAAGTTGTCTGCTCCTCTTCACCTTTTGCTAGCATAGGAGAGTCCTAGTACATGCAGAGGGGCTTTTTGGTATCAGCAATTCCATTATCCCCAGAACAACAGGCTAAATATTGTTATTCAATGTGCTTTTTGAGACTGCCTGTTTATTTTGGGAAAACCTTTTTTTGGTACAATCCCTTATTGATATATGTCCCCATTCTATCTGCGACTTTCAAATATTTGCAGACATTTACGATAACCGTCAGTCAGGATCTGACTAAACTTTTAGCTGTGAGATGCTGCTGTGGCCCAAACCTGCACTGGAAATAAAGGAAACCTGGGTGAAAAAGGATGCTTTGGAGGATGTGTTGACGAACTTCTCCCAAACGTTCTCTATTCATATGGGTCAACATCACTCTGCTAAGCAGCCAGCTATCTCGCAGAAAGGGCATCGTGTTGCTCTCCTGTAGTTAGGAAAGCTAAACCACTCAGTAGGTTACATACAAATGTACCAACGCGTCATATCATTGCTCTCGACACAGCTTTAGAGGGCCAGCCATGACCTGCCCTTATATTTCTCACCTCTGTTCTCATAAACAAACTGCTTTTATCAGCTTTGGTTGTTCTTTCCGTATTCCTTCTAGTCTGCAAGTAAATCCCTGAGTACAAGCAGCCAAGAACGAAATCCGGAGGCCTACTCAGTCTTGGCAGAGTCCTCTAGAAGGACACCTCCTTGGTTTAAGGGCAGTGAGCTTTATTTTTGTACCTCTTGGTCCATTACATCACTGCATCACATTACAAATGTATACTTGCTTAGTTTTTAACATTGCTTTTATTGCCTGGCTTGACCTACAAATATGTTTTCCAGGTATACAGTTAATTGGCACTAATGTTTTACACCATTTTGTAAGTGCTTCTGACTGTCCTAATTTATGCTCACCAGCATTTTGGCTGTCACAGGTAGAAGCACAGCTTCTCCAAGCTTAGAAAAGTTGTATTTCCCTATCAACCTATTAATTAGCTCTGCAGGTCATTAATAAAAATGTCAAAGAAGGCTATCTATCACAGCAGACTACTCCTGCACTTCACGCTATTTAAGTCAGCTACCTTCAGTTTCTTAGTCTTTTAGCTAGATTTCTGTCCACATATAGCATTTTCTACTATAGCAAAATAGTGGTTTTGTCCAAAGTTATTTGACTTCTCTTTCAAGCTACTCTTTTAAACCGAAGTGTTTGAATTTTTGAGATGTTTGATATTGCCTTTGTTGTTCCTTTAACTTACTAATTTCAATATCAAGGAGTCAGTGGATTGCTTTGTGAATGCTTTCCTTAAAATTAATTTCTATCAAATTCCATCTCAGGATGTTGTACTCACCTATAGGGATTCAAAGATTGGACTGTGACTGTAAAATAACTTTTCTTTGTACATATTTTACCTACTTTTTGTACCATGAAAATACACTGTTTAAAGTAAATAGAGGGACCTAGAACTGTATGAGGAAATGAAAGACTTATGAAGAAGAGATATACTGTACTTATGGTTGGTTCTTGGCAATTTTCCTTCCAGCATGACACTCTAGAAATGTTAGGTGCTTTATCAATATTAACAAAAGATTATGTTTGATTTAGCTGCAGAAGAAAAAGGTGATATTTCACAGACACTGAAGGACACCGTGTTAGTTAAAAGGGAAAACTAATTTATTGGGACCTTGGCCTAGGGTAACACTCTCATGGGGGAACCAAATCTCCCAAACATGACTCAAGGTCCGGTACTGATGGGAAGGGTCCTTGTGGCATCATTCTCAACTAGATCAGGAGGGACTTCCTGAAGTACTGTTCTGCTCAATTTTGATAATCTAGCTGGCAGTAGCCCCGTATGACCGACCCAGCACGTGCATAATTCATCACTGATGCTGTATCTTAACTACTAAATGCAAAACATCTCAAATATACAAAATACAAAAGACTATCCTATATACAAAACACTGTCCCATGTGATCATTTCTGCAGGAACAGTTTTCATTAACTGTTTACAAATGTCTTATCTGTGTGCAATTTGATCAACATTTCAACAGAAACCATGTAGGGGAGTCTTTGGGAATCTCCACCTGGGTTGTTAATCAACACATTTAAACATACAAACTGGACTAGGTGCAGCAGGAGCTGCCAAGGGGAGCTTCTAGTGCTGTCTGAAGTTTCCAGCCGGGAGCTCCTGTAACAGTTGGTCAAATACTCGATTGTGAAGGTTCAGTCTATGACCTAGTTTGGAGTCAGTCCATTGTGTCAAGTCAGCCCAGTATTTCATCTATGCAGAGAAGTGGCTGGGGAGTCACTGAACCACCCAGGGAACTAAGGGCTGAAGTATATTCTGTCTACATACAGTCACAGCTGTGATACTCAGCTAAGTTGCAAGTATAACTAAGCAAGAAACCTGATTTTCATACTTACTACACACTTTTAAATTAAGTTCCATAGTTCTTTATATAACATTTAAAACTGAAGGACAAAGGGTGCATCTATTCTGTGATCACAAAAATATGATTGAAACACACTTGGGCTAGCTGAAACACTAGAAAATGTGGTGCACGTGGTGGGGCTAATTACCCAGCTATGATCCTGCTGCTTGAAGAAGTTTTGCAATAGCTTCTAAGCTATAAGCTGCGAGAGCCACACTGCTGCTGGAAAAGATAATTGTTGTAATACGAGTTTAGTGAGCATGAAAACAATTACACAAATCTATTTCACATGTTAATGTCAGACTCTTAAATATCAAAATTTTCCAGAGATACAAGTAATTACTACAGCCGTGGACAGGCCCAGAAGGCCTCCAGGTCATTGTATATGGTCAAAATGTCAAATAAACAGTGTTATTGATTTGGGGGTGGGGGAGTGGGGGGGGGTGGGGTGGCTTGTGTGCCTCAAAGATGTAATGTCATTTAACCTTTTGAAATACAAGTTTTATGCTCAGAGCACCTTTTAAGCCATTTATTCAGAGAAACATGCTGAGGAGACAGAAAGGCATAAAATTTTACTGTGTATTTGAACTTGGGAGACAAGTAGCATTGTTAACAGATAGATTCACTACTCTGGAAAATAAGAAAATGTTAGCGGAGAAAGAGAACTAAACAACTGAAGGGTGGCAAAAGAAGGAATTCAAGAAGTTGCAAATGAGTTACTAGGCCTTTTAACTTCAGGTCAATGATTGTAATCCAGGCTAGCTCTGTATTGATAAGAAAGTAGTTGCTCTTCGACACCTCTGAGGGGTCTGGGGTGATATGAATTAAAGATCTGGGCCAAAACCTAATGAAAAACTCTACATGTTACAAAAACCAAATACAATCGATTTAAATAAAAAGCTAAGAAAACCTATTAAAATGTGCAAAATTGATTTTGGGGAGAAAAAATAACAAATCTGGTACATGTCCTGGTCCTGTCAGGAACCCAGGTGTTTCTCTCACTGTCTGATATAATGAATTCTGTAGATCAAGTGTTTTAGCATCTCCCCACCCCCCCTTAATTCCTGTGACACAGACCCCTATCCAGAATGACTTGGTTCAAAACCTCCAAAAAAGTAACAGGGATAAGAAACAACTTCACAATCACTGATTTCATTGAGTGTAGTTACTTGCCAGATTAGAACTGCCCATTTGATTTAGCACTTTTAATCACTAACACACTAATGGAGAGCCACAGAAGCACGACTGTTGAATATGCCCTCTCTACGTCCCACTCCTTTTCAGTTTCTTCCTCTTAGTCTTCATGGGTTTTCTTCCAACAGAGGCTCTCCCACCAGTCTCTAATTAATTCTCTAAGTCTCTAATTCTTCCAACAGAGGCTCTCCCATCCCTCTAGCATAGGGTCTGGAGGGGATTTATATATCCTTTGTGCTTTACTTAAAGATGTCTCTTTCCCCCCCTACTTTGATGGAAAGATTGAGGAAAATCTGATAACAAGATAAACCAGAGTTACAGAAATCAATGAGCTGTGAGATAATCGACTGCATTTTACAATCAGTGATTTAGACCAGTCAATAAATATTTAATGATATTTTTTACGTCAAAATGATGCAGGACAGGAGAAGGAAGGAAAACTGATGCTTTTGGTATTTTTTATGTACTGCATGATTATACCTTTACAACAAATAGAAAGCAATTTTCAAAGAAAATGTGTTTCTTTATTGTTTGTCAGGGAAGTGATAACACTTTGAAATATAGTACAAAAGTATAAGAAGAATTTTAGGGCTGGAGGAACACATTGTTCTTGATGTATGGGACAGATTTCTTCCTCTCTGTCAAGAAAGAAAGTCTAAAAAAAAAAAAAATCTACCTAAAATCTGAAGATAAATTGCCATCCTGATCCTGCAATGTAAGTTTGGGTTGCAAGTTGAAGAGATTTACTATGATGTAGGAGACAAACAGAAATAAGATAATCCACCCATGATAGTCTGCTCCTGAGTTTATATCCTATTCACTAGTCTTACTAACCAGTATCCTATATACTACAGTTAAAGTCCGTATGTTTTGGCAGAGCATGTACTTAAGAGATTTCTTTAGATCATTTGCAGCAGTACCAGCAACCCAGCAAGGCTGAATCATGAGATGCTGAAATCACTGAGCTGGACAGTTGTTAAGCTGACTGAGTGAAGTCACTGAGCTAGAAAACCCAACATCTTCTCTCTTGTAATCTTGTTAGAAAAGTGTGTTTTGTGTTGGTTTTGTTGGCTTTTTTTTTCATGAATTTGAATTAAACGTATTTTCATGAGAATCATTGAATCCAAAACTCTTGCAGTTCAGTCCAATTTGAGGGGAACCATTTCAGTCTTCTAAGGTACAGATACCAGTAAGTAATATGAATCCCAAATGCATGGCATTAAATCTATGGCACTGGGTGAATATTGGTAGATGAGTGGCTGATTAAGAGGAAAATGGAGCTACATAAACTACAATTTGGCATAAACCCATCCAATCCCTTAGCAATTACATTATTGGGGTGTCTCATCTGCGATGAAAGGAAGTGGCTGTTTTCTTGAGGCTGCAGAATTTTTTTAGTTTTGCATGAAGAATACTAAATAGGTAGGAAGTACTCAATTTCAGTTACTTGTCCTAAAGCATACCTTCTAGCCAAAAGAAAAACTAACAAAAAATATCCCAGTAGGCAGAGAGGAAATGAGGAGACAGGAGAGGGAAAAGGAAGGGGAAAATTATTTTCTAAGCACAGCTTCCCAGGAAGAACAGAAAAGGCTGAAAATGCTGTTAGACTTAGTGAGTGAGACAGGATTAGAAGCTGTGAAGAGCTTCCCATCAACTCCATTGTCCTGTGGGCACGTTTGGGCAACGACTCATTAAAAGCTGGCTCCTTCCAATAAGGAATTGCTTTCTCCTCACTCACAGAGCTATTATTTGCCTTTGCAGAAGATGATGTCACTTATCAACACACCAATATTTTACAGTGGAAGATGGTACCTTAAGTTTCAGTCACCTTGATTAAATACAATTGCCTAGAGCCCATATTTAAGTCACGAGAGGAGAGGAATCTAACTGAAAATGCTTACATGTATATACACCCACCTGTTAAAGCGTTTTAGCTTGTGTATTCGTTCCTCAGTGAAACCACAGATGGTTCTACAGACACTTCGCATTTTGTTCTCCAGGTGGATTCCCTCCCTTCCCCACCACATTAAGTGCCTGACATAATGTAGCGCAAATGGATCTGGACTTCTTTAGATACTCACGGACCACAGTAGGAATCACTCTAGGTCACTTATTCCACTTTAAGACAAACGGGAGCACTTCAGAAATGTGCTTTTTCCAAAACTGGAAACACAAAGCAGACACTGTGATTAACCAGCCATGTATAGACCACCAGCAGCCAATATAGGAGCCAAAAAAGTCATTATTCCATCAGAAAATGTAATTTAAAAAACCAAAAACACTCCAACACTTTGGAGGAACTGCAAAATCTAAGGAAGTCTGAACAGAAAGTAGGGAGAGGAGCAGCAGATGCTGGTCTATGAGGCAAGCCAGGATGCTTACCTGACTCTCCAACAACCTGCCTAGAGAACAGTAGCGAAATATGCAGGTCAACAACATCCTTCAGCTCAGGTCATCAGAGTTCTCCTAAGTTAGTGACTTAAAGCTTTTCAGGAGCTGCAGCTGTGGGCTAGGCCACTGGGTCTTCTTCCTCAAGCTGAGCAAGATTTCTGACATCGCAAAATCCCCTGCGACAGAATCACCTCTTCCTATTCAGTTCTTCATTCACCAGAGTTGGTATAGGGTTTAATGCTTGAGTTAAAGAGAAAGTAGTTTACTAGTTCCACTAGGGATAGAAAGCAAATACAGAGAGATCTGTATTTAAATGAAGTCAGACTTTAAATTAAAGGTTTTGCTCAGTTGTTGTGAGTTCAGCATGAATACTTCTTTCCTCCTGAAATTACTGTAAGATACTGTATAAAGGATGCCCTTTTAGTGGAAAGTTATGGTAGTGGTATAATTTGCTGCTGATTAGCTACTTACTGTATTTAGTAAAACGAATGCAGGAACATAACCTGAGTCTTCAGTAAACCAGCTAAGAGCAATCTAACTCTATCAGGACTAATAAAAACACTAGCTATTTCTTGTCTTCCGCTCCCCAGTTCACTTTCTACTTTATAATTAATCAATTTCTTGCTTACTTGTATCTATAAATTAGAAGCAGTGCACCAAACAGAGGAGGTAAAGAAAAGAATAATCATTCGTAATCTAGTCACAGCTGCATTCAAATTAGAGAACAATCATGCAGATTAGCTCCTCAAGAGACAGACAGAGATTAATTGTTGGGTTTGTAACAGTACAAGGCCATGTATTTACAATGAAAGCTCACAGCAGCTTAGAACAGGTGGAAGTTTCAATGTACATCATTGAAATTTTTTAAAGTCATAGGTTTTTTTCTGCTATTGTTTATCCTTTTGTACTTTTCTTAGCTTAAACATAAAAAACCCCATACATCATATTCTGAAGCTGTTTTTAAATGACCACTGTATCTATTTCCCTCCCTCCTCCCACAGAGAACTGGGAGCACAAAATCAGTGACTTGAGTCTCCTAGGTGGTCTAGGAAATATTAAGAAGCACAACTGGTTTTACTACGTCTGCCTTTTAGGTGTATAGATGCCTACATAATGACAAAGATTTGTCTCTCATCATTCTGAACAGAAATTAAGATGAAAGGTTTCTTTGTGCTGTTTTAAAAGAAAAAAAATAACCTGAAGGATCAGATGCCAATTGATCATTTGCTAGTTGACATTCTGATTTTCATTGTCAGTAGCTTCCACCAGCAAGAAAATAGGGAAGGGATGTACTAATTTTTATTCTTAAATGTGTTGTTATAGGCGGTCTATGATTGCTCCTATCCTGTATAAATGAAATAGGTTTATATTTAAAATGTATTCTCTGTGAAGTCTGACAGATTGTCAATATATGGAGCATATTTAGTCAATTTTGATGCAGTCCAATGATTGTTTCTTAGGTAACTTCTGACAGTCTTTATCTTACTCTCTTTCATTTTTCATGTCACATTTCAAACTTCATGATACGTGTTCTTACCTAGGTATTTGACCTCCCAAATGCATTAGTGATAATAAGAGTTGCATCAAGTTCTCAGCACTGCAAAACCAGAGAGGAACAATTTCTGTGAGGCTTGTTCATCTCTTAATGCAATGGCATAAGTACAATCAATGTTCTGTTAAGTGCAGTCACTAATAACCCTTTTAAACATTTATTTGTTCTCCCTGTGCTGGTGCTTTATACGTTCATAACATTAAGATTCAACTATGAGCTTCCTCCACTGCACATTTTCTGTACTGCTGCCTGTTGGTGTTTTTGTAGCAGTGCATGCAAGAATCGGTTCTCAAGTGAATTATGTCCCTTACTCACTTTATTACTTCTTATCTTAACTACAGTTATTAAGTCCCTTCCCATTACTTTGCAAAAAGTCTGCCTTTTGAATTTCAGTGAGAGAGGAATGCTGTCACCTAACTGTTCTCTCATGCCACATAAATTGTCCCCATCAAGCCTCAATCACTGTAACTTCCATCTTTTTCTTTGATCTTTAGTATTGCCCTCGCAGTTCTGAAATCTCTGTGAAAACTTGTCTTACCCTCACTTTGCTTCTGAAATGTCATCCCACTAAATCCCCATGGCACTCCACAGCTGAGATAAAAGTGTTAAGAGCCAGGACGACGGATATTGACTTAAGAGGTCCGCAAGGATTCCCTTCAAAGCTCCCAATTAATTTGGAATGGAATGGCAGATGTGAATGGTGTCTGTGGCTGGGATTTGGGAATTTAACTGTATGGAATAAAACTGACTTGACAAGATATTTTCTCTCAAGATACTTACTTCAAATGTCCTGGAGGATAACTTTGTCCTCTGCCCTATCTTTGGTGTTCATGGTAGTCAGTCCTGCTCATTTCTAAATCCCATCAGCAGTGAAGTGAACTGCACAAGTGCTGTATAATGTTTAAACAACAAAACACAACAACAACAACAAAATCATCATCTTGCTGTTGAGTAGTATCACCTGCTGTCCTAGTTATGGTTGCAAAGTATCTCTGCCTAAGAGAGGTTCAACATCTTCTGTATTAATAGCTGTCTTATTGGACTGTCCCTCACCAGTAGGTTGTTTGCTAAGTTGGCTTCAGTTTCATTACAGATGAAATTATAAAGAAGACACAGTTTAAAAGCATACAATAAATCCCAACCAGATAGATCTTGAGAGAGCTGTCCTAGTGTTTATGTCCATTAAGAGATGGTTTCTGAACACTACTGTTTTAAAAATATGCCACCATAATTTTTTTCTTTAATGTCTTTCCTCCAAGGAGCTACAGCACCACTTTATTAACCTATGAATGGGAAAACTTTATCATATGTGTAATTATATTTATGCCACTAGGACTTAAGGCTTCTGCTAGCCGGAAGGTCATTATGACCATTCATAGCTATTGTGTCCCAAAGTCATATCGGCTCAGTGCATCACCTGCACAATATGTTGCTCCATATGTGAACAGGTCCTGAAAAACATTAGGGCTTATGGATTCATTGGAAACATTTTGTTTTATTTGATTGTGCTCTAAATTGGTTCTTAAAGTATTGGGGGGGTGCCTACTTTGGCTTTAGGTTTTCTTTCTTGTTTCTTTGGCATGAATTTCTATTTAGATTGCTGTACATCACTCCTGGTTTGGGATTTTGTATGTAGTCAAGGGGCAAATTATTGTTGTTTACAAATAATATTGTAAATCCTCAGATCTCTGAGTCAGTTTTGCCTCGGCATCTGTTTACTGTGCATGGAGACTTAAAAGCAGAATTATACCCACAGCCTATTAGTATCCAACAATTTTCTTATTCATAGCTACTGCTCATAGTAGTGTGTTGGGTGCAGCATGCCTCAAGGCCAGGCATTTGTATGCTTACCTCCCCCAGTATCTGCTGTCCAAGCTGTCACCAAACAGATGAAGATGTGTCACCCTTTGTTCCTGGGAACAAGCTGATCCTTGATCTTCCTGAGTTGCCATCCTCTGACCACCCACTTTCTCGTTAGTTTTTATATTTTTTCATGTGGGTGTTTCACTTCTGAATTCTTGAGTTACTAACTTGTTATTAATTCAGCACACTCACTCCTGTACTCCGTGTTCTCTTCTTCTTTCTCATCTTGCCTGATTTAGTACCCTCTGGTCTCTCTCACTTACAAACTAGTAGGGGTATCCATAGCTCAACAACAATTTCTTTTCAGTAAGGCAGGATCAAGGTCACAAGACTGGGTCTCACACAATGTATGTTTGGACATAGGCTACAACATGAGATGACAAATAATTGCTTAGCCATTTCCAATGAAGAAGTTAACAAAACATAAAAGAGGAGTAGAAATGAGGGGTCAGGAGGTATTTCATCTTGATTGCATGGATATTCGGCAGAACCTAGTATCCTTTGTGGAAATGCATACTCTGTTCTGAAACTATAAATGAATTTCTCTGAATTTTGTAGCAAAGCTACTTTTCTCAGGAGCAGCTAATTTCTTTTTCACGGTGGCTGTCATGGTTTAACCCCAGCCGGCAATTAAGCACCACACAGCTGCTTGCTCATTCCCCCTCAGTGGGGTGGGGGAGAGAATTGGAGAAAAAGTAAAACTGGTAGGTTGAGATAAAAGCAGTTTAATAGGATAGGGGGGAAAAAATAATAATAACGATAAAAGAATATACAGAACAAGTGATGCACAATGCAATTGCTCACCACCTGCTGACTGATGCCCAGCCTGTTCCTGAGCAGCGGCTGTGCCCCTCGTTTTTGTTCAGCATGACGTCATATGGTATGGAATATCCCTTTGGCCAGTTTGGGTCAGCTGTCCTGGCTGTGTCCCCTCCCAGCTTCTTGTGCACCTGACAGGGCAGTGTGAGAGCTGAAAAGTTCTTGACTTAGTGTAAACCCTCCTCAGCAACAACTAAAACATTAGCGTATTATCAACATTATTCTCATCATAAATCCAAAACACAGTACTATACCAGCTACTAGGAAGAAAATTAACTCCATCCCAGCTGAATCCAGGACAGTGGCTTTGAACAGTTTTATTTATCTGTCACCGCTGCAGTACTACATGCTTTATGTGCTAAGTAGAAAAGCTAAAAATTGAAAATGTCACAATTATTGAAAGCTTTAAACATTTCCAATTATTGAAAGAATTTCTTTAATGAGGCCTGTTGGACAAGTACCAAGGGTTATTCTTACGGTGTTGTTTCTGATGTATGGTGATAATGTAGAGCCAGTGTACAGTGGTTTCTCGTATGAGTTTGATGCAACCTTGCTCATGTTAGATGAATCTTCTTTAATGCACTGAAAGAGGTGAAAAACTAGAATTAACAGTGCAACAAACATACATAAGAAGTCCCAAGGCACTTCTTAATAAAGTGACTTTTAAAAGCAAAGTGTTAAAGAAACTGAAGTCAGCTTTGAAAGGAATTTTCTGCGTATCAAAACAATAAACTCAACACTTTCTCCCAAGCTGCAGGCAATTTTCACAAATGGGGAAATGGGGAACTTTTCAAAGTCTCAGTAAGCTCTTAAACCCAATAAATTGGCAAAAAAGCCAATGTAGTAACATATAATCAAATAAGTAATTTTTTTTCTAGACAAGTTGTCATGGAAGTACTGCTGCAGAACACTGAATAATACACAACAGAAAGTGTATTTCTGTAGGAATACATAGTTGTGTTCCATAAAACATCTGAGATAGCAAGCATATTATATGCTGCTCTGCCCAAGCTAATATACCTTGAATAGTATTCTAGTCAAGGTACTTTGTGTCATTATAGGTATAAATATTGTAATATACATATAACTGGCTGTAATTGATGAATGTCTAATATGTCAAAAGCTACATCTTGATTTGTGTTAAGTTGCATATATAGACAATGTGGTCTTCTTTTTACTTTTATGGAGATAGACGGCAAAGCTACCAGTATTTCCAAGGATAACTATCACCTTTTTGATATACAATGACAGTGCTCAATAGCGTAGAATTTAGTAGGGCTTTCTAAAACTAACCAATAGAAAAATCTGTTGAGTGGACTGCCAAGTTCCTGAAGCCTGTCAAAAGTACTTTAGATTTATTCCCATCTTGTTGAATACTGAGAGTGTTTGGAATTATAATACGTTGAATGCTTTTTGCATGCATTAAGTGACTCATCCTCACAACACTATCTATAAGAAAATTCCTTGAACATCCCCACAAGTGCCAGAAGACAAGTAAGAAAAGGGTTCACATACCAAACCATTGTGGGACTGAAATTCGTGATTTAACGTCCTCCTATTGTTCCAAGCAGCCCCTATAACCTCACTGATAAAATGGCATTTAAGTTTAGAACAACTTGTTTGAAATTTTTGTCTTTTAAATCACGTGCAAGTTCCTTTCAAGGATACTCACCATGGTCAAAAGCCATTCACACATGCAGATACACGAACTGCCCTCATGTAATTTCATGCTCTTTGATGCCCTCTGGTGTGCTTTTGTTCTTAGAGAAGAATTTCTGTAAGAGATGCTCAATCTAATTTGCAGTGCTCCTATTTCACATTACTTAAAAAGAAAAGTTGTGGAAAGTAAGTGTTCATCATTCCTCTTCCTCTTATTAGAGCTGCTCAAACAATAACACAACAAAGATGGTGGATCATTTACCTAGTATGGATGTTTGCATTTATTTTTTTGCAATGCATCATTTGACTGGTTCTTTATATCTGTAGTTCTTCTTGGATGTTCTATTCATTGATCATTCCTCTGAGCTCAAGCGCTTTAATAAGGAATGAGAATTCTGTAAATTTTTCAGGGAATACAACTCTCTCTCTTTCTGCCATTACAAACAAGACCAAAGCGGTATATTTGATGCATAATTTTGTCGAGGAAAAGGAATTAAAGTTAATATTCCTTGAGCCTTCTCTGCAATTACAGAGGTTTTTTCCCGTCAAAGGAGAGACAACTTACAGATAAGAAAGTATGTCACTTGAAAATTAGTATATTTTCTGGTGCAAGGAAATTCCTGAACTTCTCTTTCAGTACAGTCTTCAAAACAGTGAACGCATACATGCGCATACACACACACACATGTAAGATTATCTCTTCCAAAAAAAGCTGTTGATGTCTGAAGTATGGTTCCAGTGAACTTTTCACTCAATCATATGTAATATATGGAGGAAGCAAGAAAGAGGATGGTCTTATACAAATGGAGGAATATGAAGGGCATGTTTATCAATTATTTTAGCAAAATGAAAAATGATTGACCATGTTACAATATAAAATTGTCTGCTGAAACTGAAAAGATAGTAGAAAGCTTTTTTTATTTTTTGTAATGGGCTTCTCTCTCTTCCACATGAAATCAGCAATATATTTCCGTGTTACTGGAAGGCATCCAACCGAGTTTGTTTCTCTCTTCTTTAAATACTGCTTACCACAAGAAATTGCAAGAGGTTTTAAAAAGCAGACTAGCAGACATGCCTATGGGATTTCTCTGTCTGGTAGCTTGGCCTTCTGGAGCGCTGACAGGGAATCATATCTGTTTTGGTTTTAATTCAAAACACTGAAAGTTATGAAGGAATGGGTTTTAAACTTTCATCTTCAGAAGAAAAAAGTAACTAATTTCTTTTTGAAAAGAAACTGTTTGGTGCTAACATGTAAAGACCTGATTTTTATAACATTGGGACTAAAATTTCTAGCAGAAAGAGGAATGAAGGAGGACATTATACAACGGTGAAGAAATAAAACACACAGACTGCACCAACACACTTTAGGGGTGACCAAACAAGGGACCCTATTGTCACATTTGCAACAGATTTAAAATTGTGCTTAAATAAGTTGTTACTAGTTTCCATGAAAATAGTTGACAATTCTTTTCTGGTAAGATTCAAAGTTAAAACATTAGTATTTACTATTCATTTTCTCTATAGTATTTGACTATCTGAGACTCAATAAACCACTCTTGCTGAGAAGTTGCTCTGTCTGTCCAGACAGAAGATTTGTATTTAGCTACAACTATTAAATTCAGGGTGGGTAGAGTCTTCGATGAATTATTTTCTTGCTTAAATTCTTAAATTTGACTTTAAATTTGTAGAATTTTTCAAAGGCTCCTGGCTTTAGACTGTGTTTTTGGTGGCATTTTCTGAAAATCCTTTATTGTCCTTTGTTTGACTGTAGTCATTCAAAACCTCAGGTAATCCAAATTTTTGCTAATTTTCTGAAAAGGCAGCTCAAATGTTCTTAAGCAAAAGTTTGATGAGTTGATTGTATCTTACGTTAACCTGAGATCAAATCCTTGGTATGAATAACACAGACTGGTCTGGTTCACCTGTCTTAGACTATTTAAGTAGAAGTTGATAGGAAAACCTATTCTAATAACCCACCTATGTGTTGTTGGGCCCCTTTAGGGTGCATGAAAGAACACAGGAAGATGGAGAATTTTTCTTTTTTCTCTTCTTTCTCTGTGGTGCGTTCAACTCCAGGACTCTGAGTCAGGCAACGGCGCTGATCCCCGAGATACAAAAAGGAAAGAACAAAGACAACTTGGCAGACAGACATCCTGGGGCTGAGGATGCTGCCTGGCTCTGGGCACAACAGCAGCAAGTCTTTCATGAACTTCTCGGGCTCCAAGTCCAAGCTTAATAGGCAGCAAGGATTTACCCTATCATCCATATCTGTTGGTAAATTACACTCTGCAATGTAAATGTAAAATGCTACTGTGTACAGAAAAAAAAAAACAAAACCCAAAATTTCGAGAACAATATTTAGTTGTGGAACTCAAGTTGCAGATGAAGTGCAGCACTAGAGAAAGTTTTAAAAATGTCAGTGAAAAAAGGATAGGTTTGTCCCCTCTTCATCTTTTTCTGCTTAATATTTGTTACTTTCAGCGCTCAAGGCTTTGTTGCACAGGCCAAATGAGAAAACAACAGCTATTTTTTAATAGCAATTGCACAGTATTTTTCTGTTCTAGAAAAGTGCAGACTATTTCAATGGATGGAGTGAGGAAAAAGCTCTCAACATGGTGAGTCTGAATTCAGGTGGTTTTTTTTTTTAAACCCGAATCCAAATCTGGACTGAAAGCTTGTGAACTAAGAAATGTGGAGGATTATAGTATTAACAATGTTTCAACAAATGAAATTAAGGTAACTTTAGTGCATAGCTTTAACCCTGCAATGTAGCATCTATATGTAATCCTGTCAAAATTCAAAAGTTTTGTCATCAGGCTTGTCCAGTGCTCATTTCACGGTAATGCTTCTTTCACAGGACATAACTTTGAATGTCTGTGAACTGAACACAGTTTAAATGGGGCTACAGGATCAAATACTGATTTCTGAGAAAACAGACTTTGAAAGAGAGTAGAATAAATTAAAACCAACTTGGGCTCAATAATGCTTGAAAGATTCACAATGGAACAAAATGTGAGGTAATGAAAATGTCTTTCTTTTATGAGGCTACAGTCCAAGATGCCTTCTAGCAAAATAAAACGGCAACCAAAATCAATATGGTTAAGAAGGAAGATAACAAGTAAACTGAAAAAACCCACCACCACCCCCCAACCCCCCATGGCTTTGCAATAATATGTAGGAATATGTCTTCAAAGCTGGTTATAAAGACTAGAGCCCAAAAGGAAACACTACTTCAAATCTTCACAAAAAGTATGCGGTGTTCTGCCTACTACTCTCAGTGGTATAAACAGAAACGTATGAGATGCCTGAGACATGAAGCATGGTCAAGACCAGAGACACTCAGCTCTGCTAAAACAGCACACCTCCTAAATTCCCCAGACCAGGACCTGAATCTTCCACCTCTCCCACTCCAATAACAAACCCTCAAAGGGGAACTCGCCCTGTATTCCCAAGAAGAGAGTTATTTCTGCACAGATACGTGTAGTCAGCTCTGACTTTCTCTGCCTACACTACAAAGTGTTCTGATGCAAACTGGAAATCACATAGTTGTGCTGATATGGTGCTCTGCCTGAGCTCAGCTTCAAAGCTGAGATTTTTAGTTTGGGCATAGCATAATGCTGATATAGTTGTTGATACAGTTTCCAGCACAGAAGTAGCTCGCACTGTTGGGAACTCAGATGGAATGAGCTGTGGGGATGTGATGTGTCTTAACTCAGCCATGGTCACCCAGGAAGACTGTGCTAGGGCAGATTACCAACCTTTAAACTAATGAGTCAAGAGCCTGTGTCTTCAGAAGAATATCCCTCCAAAACTTTTATTCTTATGAGGTTATTTATCTGCTTTCTGTTCAGAAATACTTGACTTCAGGTGTTATCATGTGGTTGGTGTTTTTAATTGATGTATTTTGCAGCCCAACACTGGAACTTCTGCTGTGACTGCACATAACGTGCTTCTCTTGATGTCTTTGCATTGGATTACTTTTTAATGAGTTTTCAGGTATGGAAGCCCATGAGAAGCCCATTTAAAACTTGTCCTCTATGAGAGAAACAATGTGTTTCTCTAATGTTTACTTGTGTACAAAAAGAGGACAAGTGGGAATAAGCAGCACTGAAGCTAACTGCTTGGAACAGATGAAACAAGTATTTCACCAGTACTTAGGTAGTGCAGTTCGGAGGACAGAGGAGGAAGCACAGTTAAGAAGGGCTAGGACAGTGCCAGGAAAAAAGTAACTAAGAACATCAGGAGAAGGAAAATCAAGAGAAGTTAAAGCCTGGCCATAGCGAAAGACGTACTAAATAACATCAGGCCTTTGGCAGATAAGTTAAAGAATGCAGCTGAGCCCAGTTGTGTTGGCTATGAATGCTTATCAAAACCTGGTTAGCTGGTAGTTCCACAGCCTTTCCTGGTCACTTACATTCCTGGGGCTGCTGTTCTCTGGTGGTGCCTGGAATTAGCATGTCAGCAGGGCTGGCACAACCCTTTTGTTTAATCTTAGGGTTCCATTAAGATGTGACAGGGTGAGCTGGTCTGTTCATCTCCTCACCAGTGCAGGGTGGTGGCTGCCTCTTGTCTGTTTCTGGCTTTCATAGTTTCAACTGTCTCACTTCCATTTTTTCTAAAAAGGAATGAAAAAAACTTGGGACTTGACTTTACAAACTGTTTGAAGAGCAACCCAGTAGCACCCCTGACTGGAAACTGAGCAGACAATGTGTCTAGTGCTTCCAGGAGTCTCAGGAACACGAGATAAGCCAGGGTCCTGAATTCAGCAGGGTTTGTGTTCTGCTGCATTGGTGCAAAGCTGATAAGACTCACTCACGCTGCTCTTTGGCTTAGAGGTTACAGTTTCTGGATCTGTTCCAGACACTAAACTTGATGGAAAGACTTGTGGCTGTAATCCTGAACTTGAAAGTCCATGTCATTAAGGATTCAGAGGAACTATTTGTGCTATCTATATCCACATTCTTGACTTGTTAAATGGTTCTATTCGCTTGTGTAATTAATTATGGCAGATGAAATCAAATATGTAGGCTGCATAAGAGAAATCCCAAATCCCAAATCTATGTTTGGTAAAAATGATTAACGATTCACTCTGTGGAACACACCAGCAACTTTTATCCTATATCTGATTGCTGAAAAAGATAAATTCGTTAGTTTCATTTTTATACAGCACTATTCAGAGGAATACTTAATTCACTAACAAACCCATACAATGAGGTTTTCAAAAAGTCTTTGCCTAATTAAATGTGATTAAGAGAACAATAGTTAAAATATATTGCAAAAGATAGAAAGCATTAGTATATTATAGAGCAAAATGGTGCTTCAGAGCATTTTATACTCATGACAATTTGTTTCAGTATTTATAGCTAGTTACTTGCAGTAACAGCATCTTTCGCTGTGAAATGTTGTCTTATCTATTGTTTCCGTTCCAAATCACAAGCCATCAAAGGCCAGCTGTCCTTTGAGCAAAGTCATAACCAGGTTGTCCTTCTATGATGTAACATTTATAGGCTTCTTGTGAAAGACGAGACAGATTATGTGTTTTTACTAATTTCAGGTCAGATTTTTTTTTCTACTATCAATTTGAATAGGATGGTTTTGTCTAAAATAGTAATCTCCTCTTAGCACATAGGGGATATTTTTGTCTTAAAAGAAGGAATTCTTAAATTTCTTATTTTAATGAAAAAATGTGCTCTGGAAATGTATGATATCAGTTTCTCTGAAAGATGGACTACTTGGAGTAATCCCAACATCTTTGCAGAAGAGAGACAATGGAAATTTTTCCTGATTCATTAGTTTTATTTCAGGTTTGGCTTCATAATTTTAGAACATATGTGAACAGAAAAAAAAAACCATTGTATGTTTCTCAGACATGAAACGCCATTTAACACTTGGTATAGGAAGGTCACATTTAAAAATATATCAGCTATTTTATGTTCTACTTCCAGATTAATTGTGATAGCTGGTGTGACAAATTGCCGCTGACTATGCTATGTTAAATCTGATGTAATCCTGGGCTAGTGAAAACATAGTAACATTCAAGCTGGTGTTGTTTTGTAAAATCGTACACAAGGATATCTAATGATGGCAATAGGCAGTTTTGTCTGTAGATATCCATTAATCCCCTATATGAAATGCCAGGTCTGCACTTATTCTCAAATCTACCTTCCCAGTCTCCTTGCTGCTATGAATGACTGTTTAACTATTCTACAGGGGAAAATTGCATTAATTTGCTTCTGGCATCCACCCACTAAAAATATTTTAGAAGATCATTGGAATAAGATGGCATTTTAAATTTTGCGTGGAAGCACTTTCCCTCATTTCATGAAGGTTTAGGAACACAAGAAATGCCCTGCTGGATCAGAGCAGTGGTCCATCTAGCCCAGTGGTCTGCATCGAAGCTCTCCTTTCTCAGCCACAACTACCAGTTGTGAATTCTTTATTCTGGTGTGGATGACTTCTCCCAAAATGCACATCCTTACATTTATTGGCACTGAAGTGATTGTTGTATAGTTTCTTGCCATCTCTTCACTGCTGAACTCAGCAGGGAAAAGCTCTGCTGTCTCAATGGAGTTAAAGTTCCATTTTTAAAGTTTAGCATGTCAGCAAGTATGTTTAGCTGGGGAAAACATTAGAAACAGCTTCTCCACCAGTGTAATTGGTTCAGAAAACGTTATCCATGGCCATATAAGAAAAAGCCATGGAATCCCCTTGGACAAATCTTGATTTTTTTTTGAAATGGAGGCAAAATTGAAGAAAATGCTTGGGTAACTATGTAAAAATACCAAGCCCATTTGTTGCATGTGTATCATAGAGAAAAGCAGACTGCTGAACTTCACAGACCTTTTTAGGTGTGCTTTGAGTTTTGTCTTTAGATTGCTGCAGCTAGTGTGCAATTATCTGTATTTAACAGTCTTAAAACTGAAGCCAGTAAGTAAGCTATAGGGATTCAACATATGCATCCATACTTGTAAATAAGAAAGGCAAATCGGGATCTCTGGTTTCACCTCCACAGCAGGAAAAAGGAGCTGGCAAAGACAGAGCTTCAGTCTTCACCTAGCCAGCGATGGTCCTGCCATCCAACCTAAGAAGTGATGATGAGCAGTGGGCAATCACTGGATAATGATGGAACAGGCTGTCCAGATCTCATTTGTATTCTGCTAAGGGATCTGTGTCTTAGCACGTGGGCTGTCATCTGATCTCTCTTGAAACTGAAAGGGTCAAATTTAAACTTTCAGCTGTAAGGAACAGTACGATCATGGATACAAGATAGCAGGTCCCCAGTGCCAAAGCTACCTTCTATTTACGTTACTTCAGATGAACCACTGGAAGTTATCCTCTTAATATTTCAGTGAAGCAGCAGTATACGTGAACTTTTTCACCCGAATGGTTGAAATCTGTTTTATTCCCTTGTTTATTTGTACATATTTCTGTGGCAATCTTAAAGCAGCTAGACCAACACATGCAACAGATAGACATAGGCAGCACAGCATGGCACACAAACACAGTATTTAAGTGTGTTCTCTCAGTTGTGTGCTTTTGAAATCCGCAGTATACATGTATATTGATGGAACAATATAAGCAGTGCACAGCTTACTGATATCACAAGCAGCCAGAATTTTTTGGCAGCCTGTACATACTCCAGCAATTAACTTCACACACACATTAAAAAAAGGGTATGTTCTTTTTTTTGATTGAGTGACCCACATTTTCTTCAAGCAGGCTAGCACTCTGCTTTCCTGCTTCAGTGTGAAATCTTCCTGGGAACAAAAATTCCTCCTATATTGGAGATGATGCAAATATGTTGATCCTAAAAGGAACAGAATGTTTCAAAGAATTTTGCATTTGGGAGAATGCCATATATCATTGCATATTGATAATGTGTACACTTATGCATAAATGTGTTCAAGGCCGCAAATCACCACAGGCTTGTCTACGCTGAGAAACCACATTGTGTAGTATTGATCACAAGGCTTGTTCAATACTAGGCAGCAGGTGAATAAACAAGACCTAAAAGATTACAGTCAAATCAATTACAGCAATCAGCTGTGAATTTTAACTTGACTGTACCTGTTTAAAATATTTATTTGGGTACAAGTGTGTATATGGGTGCAAATAAGCTTTAAGAAAGTTTGATTTCATTTTCATTAGTTATGACACATGAAGTGTTTTCACTGTGGGAAACAGCATATTCTTTCATTTTGATTTTCACCAGCAGTCCTTCCTATTTCAGCCTTGTCTGTCTACTGAATCTTACCTGTCAACAGCCAGCCTAGCACAACTCATCACGTGTTTCAAAGTCACAGTCACCTGAAATACCCAGGAAGTAAGCAGCCTGAATTAAGGTGGTAAATGCTTCTCAGTAATGAAGGGCTAAATAAATGATCATGTAAGAATAAAACTTTGCTTTGAACAGAATAGTCACAATCGGCTCTCTCCATGTGTGAATTTGGAGTTGTTCCTTTGAAAATTTTACCCTGAAGAATAAAGAGGGTAACTGAGTCTACAAGACAGACTCGCTCAAGGACGTGTAAGGAACCAAATCAGAATAAGACACCCTATCCTTTATTTAACACTTGGGTGAAATCTAAAGTACAAGGTATGCAATGAACAACAGCTGTTAAATTATAGGTAAGTCTGACGTGATGCATAATTCATCAAGAGTGTTATGTCCACTAGCATTTCTGAAATACAGGTATGCATCATGGCTACTGAAAGTGAGCCTTTCTTCTTCTTGTCTTAGCTGAAAATGTTTGAATTATGTAGCCAGATCCAGAAAACTTTTGGAATTAAATAATGGGAAAGGAACAAGAACAGCTTGTAAGGAGCAGCTTACCATAGGGGAGCAGGAGAATCAGTGAAGGTCCTTCTCAGGTCCTTCTCCTTCTGTGCATAATTCCTGGCTGGGCCTTGATGGCTACACTTTTGTTTCTGTTTACTGTGCATACAGCGAGTTTAAGAAATAATTTCCATGTGATTACGAAACAGTAGCCTTTATTGTATTTTTTTCCTTTTTCCCCATTCTACATGAATTCATGCTGTAAATTAGAGTAATTATGTAGCTGTTTCATAAGATCAATTATGTGAGATAAGGTATAGTTACATTATTCTGTGACTTTTTTATATTCTGTTTTGTGAATATCCAGCATATGAAGAAAATGGACAATAATATTTTGCTACAACATTTTGCATTAAGATCATCCCTTCCTTTAACTCAATAGGTTAATTCTATTTATTGGGCACAGGGGTTTGACACCTGCACCCAATACAGTGAGCAGCTCTGTTTGCTTCAAGAGAGCTGCTCAGGAATGAGTTCAAGGAGCGGAGCCATTTATTTTACGTCCTCAAGGCAGAGAATTACAAACTGTTCAGGACTTCCAGGTACAAAGGACCAAACACTGCAGTGTGATGTCAGCAGAGGTGTCCTCTGTGTTTGTGCCACGGACCTGGTCCTCTGAAGTTAACACCATACAGACCCAAAGCCATAGTAAACAAAGGATTCTGGAGAGTCAGGCACAAGGATTAAATGGGCTATTTTGAGGGCTAGTGGTACTCTCTGCTCAGTCCTCTCACTCAGCTTCATTGAAAAGGATGGGAAGGGAAAAGTAGGTGAATGTAGTTGCTGGCACCACAGCAAGATCTGCTGGCCGTGAATTAGCATGTCTGACGAACAGAATCTTCACAGCAGGTACATGGGCCTGTCACGTCTCTCATAAATACTTATCCTTGTTTGAGATTCAAATGCAGTAAACATACTGTTTCAAATGGCACCCTCTGTGTTAGTTAACAGACTTATGTGATTCAACTGTGATGATAAATCCACAGACCTTTACTTTTATGTCTAGTCTGCGCCTCAGAACTGGTATTAAAAATACACCCCAGCTCCCTTCTGGCAGCAGTGATGTTATAAATGGATTTGAACTTCCTGCCCCAGGTCTAAGGAGGTTTTGTGAACTAACAGCATTGCTCAGCAGTGACAGCCCTGAACTTCTGTCAAGCCTCAGCTAGATTACACTATGAAGCTATCCCAAGAGGACAATCTTATGGTGGGCATTATTTATTTTTCATTTTTGTGTGCAGGGTTGTTTTTTTCTTAATACAGAGATGAACTGTCATCTTAGACTTCTTGCTTGCTTTCAAGTGCTTGTTTTCAAATTATTGTCTTGCTTTGTATAAAAGAAAGAAAAATAAATAATGAGCCACTTAGCAGTTATGCTTCTTGTCTGTTTTGGAAGTGAAGGCAGAAGAATGTACAAAGCAAAACCAGCTAGTTATCTGTTGTTTGCATTTTGTTTGAATGCTTACATCTCATGCTGCTGGTGGTGGTGGAGTAGGAGAAGAGAGGGGAGGGGAGGGGAGTATTTTAAAATTGCTCTTGACAACATGATCCAGACATGATCCAGCTGGGAGAATGACTCAGAAAACACCATCCTCATTTCCTGATGCTGAAAGTACATTTGCTGTAGGACAAACCCCCACAAACTAGTTATTATATAAGGTTCAACCTTTACATAGGATAGATCAGTTCAAAGAGGCAAGCTGAACTTATTTCCCTTGTCTGGGAGAGCAGGGATTCCAGACCCCACATTTATGTCCCCAAAGATGTCTGTATACAAGCAAACCTCTCTTCTTTCTAAATAGGATAGTGCTGGAGGGTGTTGTTATTCTTTCAGGCCACAGCCTCTGTTTCCTATGCAAGATTTTATGGGTCTGGACTTGTGTGGCTATGGAGAACACAGTGGTCCCATGCATGAACAGTAGTATCTTATTGTGTTTTATAAGATAACAGAGTGTCTGAGCATCCCACAACAAAGGAAAACACTGTTATAATCCTTTCTCATGACCCCCCAGACTACTATGGCAGACACTGTAGTTTTATTAACTCAGAAGTTCATGGAGGGTTGCAGACTACAAAGGCACTTTCACTCTTATTTCTGTGATAGCCACAAAGAAATGTTACAGGCAAAGCCTTCCTTCTGCTTCTGTTTCTGTACCCTTGATTTTCCAAGTCCAAACACTGAAGTACATTTAGAAGAGAGGTAAACAGACAGAAGAATGACAGCTTTCCTAGCTCAGTGCACAGAATAAGAAATATCTGTATTATTTAAAGAACTCAGCTCACTCAAGAAACAATTGTTCTAGGCTCCGTGCAAAAATTGAATAAATTATGGTCTTCTCTTCATAAAGCCCATCTAGTCAAAATAGGCAGGACCAAGAAAACATCAGAGGGAAGTGAAAACTGAATCATTTGCTTAAGAAATTTGTCTAGGCAGGAGCTCTAAGTAGAGTCAGTATCTCAAAAGCCCTAGTCCTGCTTTTGTAAGGCAAGAAAATCAAGGTTCTGCTCTTGCTGTTTAATGTAATATATGGCCCTGGATTCAATTTGAATGTGAACTGTAGGCAAATCTAGCAGTCATTTAAAATTTTGATATATTAACTTTGTGAAGATTTGCTACTTTTTCTTTGTAGTTATTTATTCTGAAACTTGAGACTTGTATTTATTATTCTTTCCTGTGTATCCTCAAGATCAATGAGAGCATGTTAGTTATAATTTTAAGTAAAGAGAAAGCACTGATCTCCAGAGTAAGAAAAAGGCATTTTTACATTTCAAGAGGAAAAAGAATGAAGCAAAGCCATGCAGGACTCGTTTGATATTGCTTTCTATGGCATCCTCAATGAAAATAGAAAATACTGAAGCATTGAATTACTATCAGGAAACCCTGCATTCTTCTATCATCAAATTATTTCTCTTTTGTTTCATCTATCACAATGTGAACTTTATAAAAAGAACAGGCAGTCTTTAAAATTCCTATTTATTTAAAACGAATTCACCTGTGACCTTTAGGTAAGGAGGAACTAATTTCTTTTGCTACCTTTTGATAATGTCTGATTTAGTCTGATTCTCTAATAAAAATGAAATTTATTGTAGAGTGATGCAAAAAAGAATTAATAGAACGGTGGGTACATGCACAAACATGAATAATGCCATCTTCATAATACTGTTACTTCTAACGTTTTAGTTGTGTTTTGATTTGCATTAGAAGTTCCATAGTCTTCATTACTTTTGTGATTTAAATCAGGAAGCTAAATAATGGAAGGAAACTGGAAACCATGTTAGAAAACATGTTTCAGGGCCTCGTAGAATTGGATAATTTGTTAGAGTTCTCTAGGGTAATCAATAACAGATTATCACCACTTGCCTTTTTCTTGCATGTCTTGGGAATTCCTGGTATAAACCATAATAAATTAATCTTCACACAATAAGAAAGGGACAAAGAGAAAGGAAGAAAGGAAACTTAATCTTATAAAATATCACCCAGTTTATTATCTATGTTCTAGAAGAGATCTATAAGAAAATTTTATCTTTTTTTTTTATTAATCACTGCCAACTTTTTGCAGAACTTTCCCTCATTCTTTGCATTTTTGTTGGTTAAAAAATTATTTTGGGCATAGATATCCTTTTCTCCAGTGACTCGGCAGCCCTACCAGAATGGGCTATGCCTATTTCTTTTTGAACCCTTCAGCAACAACTATCCTGCAAATAAATAAGCCATCACAATCTTCCTATGTAACCTCTAAAAGTAAGCTAAAGCACTTTGTTTCATGAAATTTTCATTCCTTTTTCTTTCTAACAGAAAAACTTGAATTAATGAAATTTTCCTTTTTTTGTTTACCTTTTAACATTGACTGCTATAAATAGAAGTTCATTAAAGATGCCAGTCTGCACCTTTTTAACCAGCTCTTTACAGCCATGATAAGAGCTGGAAATGAGCACAACCCAAAGGAATTATGGCTGAATATCAGGCACTAAGTGTTCTTTCATACTGATTTCCCTGGAAGCTTTAACCTATTCCAAGCAATTCAGGTGCAAGAAAACTACACTGCACTATCTTCATGAAAAGAAGTGAGTGGAGCGTCTGTGAAATGGCTGAATAAAGATGCAAAATAAAGTTGCCTTGTGCCTGACATGAGTATTCTTAGAATACATTCCCGTTTTATGGTTTTAGTTTGTTTTGCCCATTAAAGGGTCGCAAGACCCCATTAAAGGGCATGCTGAGTTCTTACATGTTCTCTAGCCAATCTCATTGACTTGCAACTACAGAAAGGTTGATTTTTATTATACAGCTGCAAGTTTCTTTGGTTTTGCATTGTCTAAAACAAAATAAAGAGTGAAGCTGCTTTACCTTTAACGGATACGTATTTGCCTGTCTGAAATAAGATGAGCTTAGAGTTCTGAGAAAGGATGGGAATTTTTCAAGCAGGTGATTACTCGGTAAATGGTAAAACTAAGTTAGCCTATTTGTACAAAAGGACCAAATCAGGGATGTGGGTAAAGATGAACTCTACTAGTTGAAGTAAAAAATAAAGATTCTGACAATTTTATGAAAAGTACAGCTCTTCATGGTAACTTCTAGTGAACAACATCATTCTCTCTCCCAGATTATGTGATGACTACATTAAGTTATGAAGTGGATTAAAAAAGTGTGTTCAGAAATACTTCTAGGCAAGACTGTGATGACAGTCCAGTGTAATGCACAGAAAAATTGCAAATCAGTACAACTTACATCTTTTTGAAAGTCTGATTACTGTTGCAGTTGAGAACTTAGTGCTATTTACTTTGCTTACATCATCTAACCTGTTTATAAACACAAACCTCATGTAAGGCAGACAAGCAGTGGACCATCTGGGTAAATTGAGTCAGATAGAGAAGAACAAACAACTCTATCCTTAATCAGGGAAGAAGAAATAAAACGTTTTTCATACACCTCATCTGGCTAATTTCTAAGGCAGTAATGACTGAACTCATCAGAGAGAGATCAGAAGTAAAAACCAAAAGAAAACCCATCAGCTTTGAGATGATCATAAGCATCTCTGAACAGCAATGACAGCATGAAGCCAGGCCAGATGAAAAATTTCCATGTCATACCCATCTTGTGACTAGGAAGACATTTGTTTATAAAAATGCAAATTAATGTTCATAGACAATGTTACCAAAATAAATCCAAATATATTTTTTTTCTTCCAAACTGGAGACATCTAAATTATTTTTTTCTCTTAAAGAGAAATAGAGAAGAAAGAGGAAGGCCAAGAAATCACCCTGGTAACCACTTCTGTTACTCCCCTTGTGCTAAAAATTACTTTGGGGAATAACTACTGAACCCTTTAGGGATATTATGGTGCTATGCAATTGTTTGGCTGAGTGCTGTCCACAGGCACTGATATGGAGAAAGGCGCACCATTAAAAAAAAAAAAAAAGGGGGAACAACTTCTTTAGTTGATAAGGATGGTGTGCTGACATGTATTATTCAGTATGCTTCTGAGTTGGTGAATACTTGTTATCTGCAATAAGAATTCCAACATACTGTCCAGATTTTGCATACATAAACAGGTTAGTGTTTTCAAAGCCATTGCATGTGTGTTGCTGACAATTCCCCATAAAATTTAATAGTATGGGTACCCTAAAGTTAATTACTAAACTCTCAGTTACCGTTCTTGAGGCTGGGAAAACCTTGATATTGATGCTCTAATCTGACCTCTTTGATATCTTTGTGATAGATACTCCACCCAAAAATTCCTTTTGTGAGGCAAACATTTTAATTAGTAAAAAAAATTGTGTCTTTTCAAAAGACACTCAGAAGTGATGCTATGACTCAGTGGTAGATAATTTCCCATATCATTCTGTCAGGACATGTTATTATCAATAACATTTTACAGCTAAAAGTTTGAGCTTTCTCAGCATTTGGATGGCAGGTCCCAGACGCTCGTTACACCTTGTCACCTAACCTCCCAGATTGGCGCTGTGCCATACGTCCTTTCTGCACAGTTATATAAAGGTCCTCTTATGTGAAAGTAGTTATATTCTGTGATTCTGTAACATCTTAACCTTCCTTACATATAAACACAATGTTGTGACCTCCTTCAGTGTGTCAGTGAAAGAAAAGCTGGGGGTTTTTTTCCAGAGCAGGAGTAATTCTTGCAGCAGTTTACTGATCCCTCTCTATTTTTCAGGGCTCCCAGACCCCAGCTGGTATGACTGGATGCAGTGTGCAGGTAGCTGGCTCCTTTCCGTGAAGCGTGGAGGCAGCACCCTGGCCTGAGCAGCTCACGGGGAGGCTGTGATCTCTGCTGCAGTGAGTGAGGAATGAGAGAACCAACAGCAATGCCGGTGGGATGTCTCTGGCAAGTACAGAGAAGCTTTCTAAGGCCTTTAATCAGTGTTTCTGGAAGGCTAATGTAGTGCCCCTGAAGACCAAGCTCAAATTTAGGCTGATGAAAGTTATGGCATGTTAAAAAGTACTGGTGATACATAGCTTCAATTTCTTTTTCTCCCTAGAGCTGCAGTGCTGACAGATGCTCTGAGGACACAAAACAGGATTTCTTCTAAGTATATTTAAATTAGGCAAAGATTAGAAAACAACAAAAAGACTGCTTAAAAGCAGCACCAGAGCTTGATAAAAAGAAGCACAAAGGCATTTTGTGAATAATACATTAACTTACTACTATTAGGCAAACAGATGAGTTTTGCAGGCTAGTCCCACTCACAGCAAGGTATGCATGCAACCTCCAAAATTACTGTCCTCAAAATCGTGGCATAGCTGTCACCCAGCCCCGAAGGTGCCTCAGTTCCTAGCCTAAAAACACCACATGCAGCTCAAGAGTGTGAATGCCATCCCTGGAAACTACACATTTCATTGTGAAGGTTTAAAAGGTTGATATTGCAAAGCTCAATGATATTCCTCAATTCTCTTTCTCTTTTTGTCAGGGCCTTAAAGCCAAACACAAAATGTTGGTACCAGAGTAATTCAGTGATGTTGGTGAAACTTGGCTGATTTACAGAAGCTGAGGGTCTGTTGCAGTATGTCAAATAGGCAACCATGTTGGAGTGACCAAAGCTGCAGCTAGAAAGTTTCTTGGGGGAGCATCAGTGGGTTGTTATACAGTGAGATTGGAAAATACACAAGTACAGGGCCTCAGACTCAGCAGCATGGAGAGATGACTTCCCACATCTGCCTAATGATCTTAATACCCAACTAAAGTACTCAGATAGACAGTGGTTAAAACATTTGTCCCAGTATTCAAGCTTCATTATAGTTGTTTTGGGTTTTTTTTAACAAACAAAGGAACTGAGTTAATATAAAGGAGTAAATTTCCTTCACACCTTGATCTTGCATCTTAATAACTCCACCTGCAGCTGCTTCCCAAAATAAAAATAAACTTACTCTTTAGGGGTTTGTATATCGTAGGGTTTTAAGATTATGTTTTTGTTTAGCTCCCTGAATTCTGACTGTAGAAGGAAGAATTGGGCCTGCTGGGAGGAGACGCATGAGTTTTGTAGCAAGGGTGCATGATCTTGAATATGTATGTGTTAATACCTGCCAGTAATTTTCTGTATGAACTTCTCTGTCTGCACAATGGTGATACATAATATCAGTCTTTCCTCTGGAAGGTTCTTATAAGTTAACATCATTTACACTGAAGGAAAATCCTCCCTTTTGACTGTTTCTCTGTACTTTAATTAAATGCAAAAACAGTCTAAAAGGCTTGACAGAGTTGTTAGAGAGATTGGACGTAGCTGTTGAACTCTGTAGAAGCTACATTTCTTCAAGGCTTTTTCTGTACATTACTTCTGGTGATCCACTGCATTGTATTACAAGCCTTAAGTTCTGAGACAGAACATGCAGCAGCAACATCCAGCTTTCCTATTTAAATCACTTGTATTCGCTCACCTCTTATCTAACATGTATGCCCTCTTTCACAGACCTGCATAATTATGGTTATATTCAGGTGGCCCAAATTCTACATGCATCCCCCGGTCTAGTGTTCTCTGCTGGCTTGAAGTCGTTCTCTTTTTTTTTTTTTTTTCACCTAACTAATGGGTAATATTAGACACAGAAACACAAGCAGAATTTAGGCACTCTTCATGAGAGCTTTTCTGTACCTAGAGTTTCGGAATATGCTATTCTACAAGTTTTGTCAAATGCATATAGAGTTTGAATAGATCTGCAGTGGTTCTAATCCATTATGGTAAAAAAAGTGAACGCATGCTCTGTTTTATACTTGCACCTGCCCATTTCAAATAAAGCAAAACCTCAGCAAGATCACACAGTTTGGTTTGGTGCATTACAGAGGCTTCAGGTCTTGCAAGTACACAATAGCAAGAAGCCAGCAATTAGATCTCCCTGGAAATTCTCCCTGTTGTAATTTTCTTACTTGGACTGAACAACTCTGTAGCACTAAGTTAATTTCCCTGACTTTACACCCCTAAATAGAAAATATCCTTCTCTGGTTTTGCTCGCTTTTGTTCTGGTGATATTATGTATTGCTGAAGAAGATACTGGGAATAAGATTTCTGCTTCTTGCAGATCATGAAGCTGATAGTGGTGTTCATAGCTGCATTATAAATTTTCATGCTAGAGGTTTGCATAAGTGTAGGTAGAAGATCTTTATGGGAACAATAATCGTAAATCCAGGACAGATGTTGATTAATCAGGTTTATTGTATACATTAATAATACAGAACCATGAGATAACTTTGAAACATTTCTAGATGTATTTTGCCTCTGGTTTAGATTCCTGAAAAATTGCATTGTGTGTTTCTTTGCTTGCACACGTGTGCATGAGGAAAGCAAACCTGACTGGGAATCAGATACTTCTGTGCTGCAGCTAGTGCTGTGGGCTACGGCTTATATCTCTAGCTGCCAAGATGCAGCTAGAATGAAAATAAGCTTTCATTAGTGCTCCAGTTCTAGCCAGAGAATACTTTTGCATATTCGCAGGTATGGCTTCAATTACTGCCAGTATGTAGGGGCATAACTAATAGAAGTTTGTGATTCAGTGACTCTTGTGATGCCAAACCAGTATGCTTTTGATGGAAACTGGAACATGAGTGGTTCATTTCACTAGTTATTGGGTGCTGAATCTGGTGAATGTAAAATATTAATGATTAACTCCTGCTGATTTTCTCTTTTGTTCACGCCTAACGAAGGTTTGAATGAGCTACCTTACTCACTCTGTGTTTTAGTATATTTTTGCCTTTGCCAGGGGCAGTATGAAATCGAGTAAATTGAGTTTTCCAAGGGGCTGACAGGTTCTCCTTCAGTGCACGTACATCTATTGTCTGAAAGTTACTTCAAGTTCGTATGACCTCTCCAGATTGTAAGTATCAGTAGTTTTATCTGACTGTGTATCAAAATTGCAATGGAGTTGCTTGCACTGCAGTATAGTATTCCACATGAAATACTGAATCCTTTTGCCATTCTGTGTGTGTGTGTGTTTGTGCATACATGTGCAGGAAGGATGGGGGCAGCTTATGTTGCTTTCTTAGAGCTTACCCCAGAAATGTTTTGAATTTCTTTTAAGGAGATTTTAGAGATCATAAAACTTTGACAAATCCTTCATTAACCACAGCAAAAGTAAGAAGGAACTGATTCTCTAATACACTTGGCAGAGAAGAGAGAAAGTAAATTGCTTCTATTAAGAGAGTGAGCACAGTATTTCTGAAATTGTTTGTGTCCAAAAGCATCTAGTTCACATCTGCTAAGTACTCTGAAAATGCTCAGTGTGAACTAAAGGAAAAATCTAGCCTGGCATCATTTTATCCATATGCTAAAAAGCAACTTGGAACTTAAAAAAAAAAATAATGTTTTTTCTCTTGAATGGAGTAAAGATACCTCTCAGTCTCAAATCCTTAACAGGTGTTTAAGATGGTAAAATGTTCTGATTAGTAAGCATATATCCTTTATGAAGGAAACGTAACTTACTTTCTGCTTTTTCCTTAGGCCAACATTAGGTATGCATGACGTGTTATAAGAACTGCAGGCACACAAAAGTAAAATAACAAAAAAAAAATAGTCAAAGTGTTTTTGTGTTAAAACTGAGAGTGTGTATTTGGAGTGGAGGTTTTCCTCTTCGTGAGTTCAGTGAAAAAATTACTGCTTGTTTTGCGAGGAAGAGAATCAGGACCCATATTATTTTGCCGATGAATATTTTAGCTGTGTTGCCCTACATAACTGACTCTGCCATAAATATGGATTGGAAACAGGAAGGGATGTCCATCTGTCCCCATAGTATGTCAACCAATAAGAATACAAAGGTAGCACCCTTCTCTGGTTTACTTAGATGTTCAAAGCTATTAGATTGAGAAACTAGACCTGCTGGAAGTTCCTTGCTCAGCGTTGTGAGGATGGGTGGAGAGAGGAAAGAAACAACTCGTCTGTGCTAATCAGCATGGGAAATCTATTGCAGAGGAGCTATTTAATCTTTCCAACAAAACAAATAAGGCAGCCAGAACTTAACATTCCGCCTGCTTACTTAAAAGCCTTCTTTATTGGAGCCTGTATTTGGGAAATGTAAGCATCTGCAGCATGACAGCATCTAGAATAGTTTCTTGTCGACCAGGGTATGTTAGGAAGGTTGAAAGTGATAACCAAGGTGATAGGAAACATCCATTCTTTTGGAGATATAGCAGAGCAGTGAGAGAAGATGTTACTAAGATTTGGAGGAGCAGACTACTAGGATGCGTAACTTTTCTTCCTCTTTCTAATGTAATGCTGTGCTGTCCCCAACACATTTTATCATGTCTTCCCCTTTGCTTTTACTGCATCATCCTCTGGGGAAATACAGCTTTAAAGACAGGTGATGCTGGGGAGCAGCCAGCTGGCATTTGACTTTGAAGCAATGCTTATCCACAGTGGGAGCAGAGGACAAGAAAGAAAAGCTGTAGTAGAGGGTCTATCACCCAGTCTCCACTCAACTATACCCTCTTCTTGCTCTGTAACATTATTTTTGCAGTTCTGTCCAGCACTACTCCTTGAACAGTTAGCACTCATCAGCAGTACGCATGAGCAATTAACATGTCTGTTTGGAAAAAAGCTCTCCAAATAAAAGGTGATCCTTATTTTACCCATGCCAACTGACATACAACTTGTTTTTGTGCACGGTCATCCCTCTTCTATAACTAGTAATTCTTACAAGAAAGCAACTGTATGCAATTATTTTTGGTTGGACTTAATCGTCTTTTTAGTTGAGTTTCCTATATCAAGCAGATAGACTTTAGGTAACTGCAAATTATAAAGAATATAGGTGAAAACAAGAACACACTAGTTTAAATGTGGGACAGAGGAGCTTTGAGAAAGCCTGGGCAAAAAATGTCTTTTGACATTATTTCAATCTGGGGGAGAGCTTAATGTGCTAAAAATTCATCCAATTTCTTTAAATGGCACGCAGTAATTCCCAGAAAAGGGTTCTCTCCTGCTGTTGTCACACATGAAAAAAGAGTCTGCCTGCTGTAACGAATTGCTAAGTTATACAAGAACTTATCTCATAAGTCCAACTTCAGATCAGAAGAAAAATCCGCAGTTTTCCGTGTTAGAGGAAAACTCTCTGCTACAGAAAGTCTCTGGAATGTGGCTGTGTTTGCAAAGAAAACAAATAGCTATACATTTTCAGCAAGACTCATCCAGATCTGTAGCATATGCGAGTCCTATAGCGTAGGGTAAAGTTGCCATTGTAAAAAGTGTCTTTTTTTCTGATATGAGAGCTCCTGACCTACTAAAGGTGCAGAGCTCAATACTATGCAAATTACTGCTACCAGGGACTGGGCCAACAGCTACAGTTTTGCAGAAAAATATTTTCAATTGCTGCCTCTGTGGGACTTGGAAGGAGACATTTGGGAAAACATTTTGAAAATTATTCTGTTTCTGTTGGTATGGAGGAATATATTATACATGGATGAAAAGGACAAAAGTCAGGACCATGTTTCTCTTGTCTTGGCTGTCTGAAATGAAAGTGCATAGGAAGTGAGTAATTAACATTTTTTTTTCAAAGTACTGAATTTTGCAGCCGCAAAAAGAGCTATCCAAATGCTTCCTGATTAATTTTTAATGAACAGTCATTGCTTATGATCATTGTAGATAATTTCTAAAAAATATGCAGAGGATTCACCATACAAACAAAAAAGAAACATAAGCTTCTTATGCAAACCTTTCATATTGTTTTGAATAGTTTAATATAGTGTAATAGCATTAGCAAAATAAGCTCGGAGAACTAAGCATCAGTCATGCAATAACATAAATGCAAATTCCATTAACCTTACTGACTCATACTTCAAAAGAGATGCAGACCAGTTGGAGAAAGTCCAGAGGACAGCAATGAGAATGACCAGAGGTCCAGAAAACATGACCCATGAGAAAAGATTGAATGAATTAACTAAATAAGAAATGCTTATGAGGGATAGAAATCCAGTAGGTAAACATAATACATATTAGGCACTTGCATGGTGATAAAAAGAGTTATTTTTCCCATCCAAGATGAGAAAAAAGCAATGGCCATAAATTACAGCAGCAAAGATTTAGGAAAACCAGAAAATATAACTTCTGATACTTCTCTTTCCCCTTCTCTCTCAAGAACCCTGCTGTTGTTAACACTATCTTGGGTCTTGGAAGGAAGGTTTTTTGTCAACCACAAGAATTTGGAGTGTTTCTCTTCAGTTTCACGCTTCCTGCACCACTCTCACATTCCTAAAGTGTCTTTCCCAGGTGTGTCAATGTGCAGAGAGATCATCCATGGGCAGTACAAAAGTGGCAAGAGCTGCAATAAGCACCACTTCCATTGATCATCACAGAAAAATTTGCAAATGTCTTTCTATGTAGTAGTCACCTATAAACATGTTAACTGGCTAAAGTAATGAAAAGCTATATATTTGTTATGTTGAGGTGAAGACCAGAATCATCCTGTTTTTCTCGTGCAGTGCACATTGCCAGAGTAAGAGATTATTCAGACTGGAATAATTGTGGGGTTCTCTAGTGGAAGAATATCACAAAGCATTTTCTTTATCCCGATCTATAGCACTGCTTATGCTTGGTCATTGGCATCTGTATCATTTATTTCTGGTCTTCTCTGTGAAAAAACCAGGGGTTTCTTTTTGTTTCAATAAATTATGAATCTAGATATAATTTTATCATTTCAGTGGTTTGTAGTTTATCGCCGCTCCAGTCTATTTCTCTCAGCCACATACAGACTCCATTACCCTGAGCAGTAGGATTATCTAGAGCATTTACAAAACCAGCAATCTATCTTCAGCTTACTAAAATCAAGACTTTAATGATCAGCAAACCTTGCAATGTTTAGAGTTTAATTTTAGAAGCTTTACTGAACTTTAACTTGAAAATTTCCTCATTAAATTCTCCAGTACTCGGCTTGACTTCCAGGAAATTATCTAGAATTGCTATTTGCATATCCACCATTGATATTAAGACACAGCTTTTTTCAGGTGAGTGCAGCAGAAGAAAAAATGTGATGGCTGGAGAAATTTGGTGATTAGAAAGTAGTCAAAGGGAGTTGGGCATTTACACTTTTTTACTGAATATGGGTCAAGAATAGTTGTTGCTACTTGCTTTTTAATCCTCTTCTGGCAGCTGAGAAGGAGATGTTCACATTCTTTTTTTTTTTAAAGGGGATTTGAATGTAATTATCTTTGTTTCAGCTTGGAAAAGTCTCTTAGCCCCCATTTCATTGTTCTGTGGTACTGATATAAAAGTCTTGTAGCCTGACATTCAAAATCTTGTGAAGCACAGACTTTGCCTCAGACAAAAGGGCATGGTTATGCAATGGCTAGCTAGGGTCTAAACTTTGGTCTTAAATATGTAGTTTAAGCTTATTCACACAGAGGAGGAAGACATGAGAAAAAAAACTTGCTTCCTAAATTTCTAGCAGGAAGTCATGCAGGAAGAAAGGATCATATACTCGTGAGTGATCAAAAGAGCATCTTGGTGGGGGAGGAGGCAGATTGCAGAAGAACAGTAGAATGGCTCTAGATCTAGATCTCGGCACACTCAGTTGCTGAGGCAGCTCCAGTGCCAGCACGATCCTCAGCGGAGTGCTCTAGCGCAGTGCACAGGGAGGGGTCCTGAACCAGGGAAACCTCAGGGGCACGGAGAGACCCACCAGGAGCCTGCAGCTCGTGCAACAGTGACTGACGAGGCCTGGGCGGGGCCAAGCCCCCTCCCCATGTATAAAAGAAGCCCCCAGGGAGTGCTAGCTCCGGCGGGAACACGCCGCCACCGAGGTGTCAGGCTGCAGGTTGTGCCCTACTTTTATTCCAGCACTGCCTGGGAGCAGTGAGCACACCTGTTGGAGGTGCGCCCAGGTAGAGGAATTCCTCAGTTTAGTGGCAGAGCTCCGGAAGGAGGTGAGAAGGTTGAGGACTATCAGGGAGCCTGAGAGATAGACTACTGGAACTGCACCCTACCATCTCTGGGACAGACCTGTCAGGCAGACAGTACACATGATACAGAAGATCCCCTGTCCTCACTACATCCAGCAGAATGCAGTGACCTAAATGATAGGGGACAATAGCTACAAGTTCCTGCCCAGTACAGCAAGCACATCTCCTCTGCGACTCCCTCACCTTCCCAGGTGCCTTTGTACAATAGGTATGAGGCTCTGCAAGTGGAAGCAAACAATGACGAGGATGATGGTCTATCTAGGTTGTAGAGGCCACCAAGGTTAAGCCAGCCTATGCCTTGCATCAAAACCATGTCCATAAAGAAAAAATGACAGGTCATCATCATAGGAGACTCTTCTGAGGGGAACAGAAGGCCCAATATGCAGACCAGACCCACTTCTCAGGGAAGTCTGCTGCCTCCCTGGGGCCTGGGTTAAAGATGTGATGAGAAAACTTCCTATCCTGGTATGGCCCTTGGATTATTATTCATTATCGATTTTTCATGTAGGCAGCGACAAAGTTGCAATAAGAAGTCCAAGGATGATCAAAAGAGACTTCAGGGCCTTGGGGCACCTGGTTAAGGGATCTGGAGCACAAGCGTTTTCCTCTATCCTTCCAGGGAACGATGAGGGAAGAAACAGGAAGACCCAGCAGATCAATACCTGGCTCCATGACTGGTGTCATCGGCCATATTTTGGGTTTTTTGATCACAGGTCGGTCTACATGACACCAGGCTTGCTAGTGACAGATGGGGTACACCTGTCTCAAAGGGGGAAAAGGATCTTCACACAAGAGTTAGCAGGGCTCATTGAAAAAGCTTTAAACTAGATTTGAAGGGGGTAAGGGATAAAACGGGGCTCGCTAGTGATAAGTCATGGGGCAGCACACCAGTGTTTGAGGGACGATGTGCTAGCGAGGTCCATCAGTTTGCTCCACAATGTGCTGGGTACACGGGAGCACATTTGAAATGTCTCTATACTAATGCAGACAGCATGAGGGATAAACAAGAGGAGCTAGAAGCTTTGGCTCAGTCCCAGAGCTGCAACATCATTGGCATAAGCAAAACCTGGTCGGATGAGTCCTTTGACTGGTGTGCCCTGATGGATGGTTATAGGCTCTTCAGGAGGGATAGGCAGGGCAGGCAAAGTGGAGCGGTGGTGCTGTATGTAAGGGAGGGGTTGGATTATATAGCTCTGGCAGTTGGCGACGACACGTTTGAGAGCCTCTGCGTAAGGATGAAGGGGAAAGCAAATAAAGTGGATGCTGTTTTGGGAGTATACTGTTGATCACCCAGCCAGGAAGATGACACCGATGAATTATTCTATAAGGATTTAAGGGATATCACTAAATCAGCTGCCCTTGTCCTTATGGGTGACTTTGACTTCCCAGACATTGACTTGGTATTCCATACAGTGGACACAAACAGGTCCAGGAAATTTCTGAAGCACATAGAAGATAACTTTTTAGCACAGGTACCAAGGGAGCCGAGTAGGAAAGGTGGCCTCCTAGATTTGTTGTTTGTAAACGAAGAGGGTCTTGTGGGCAACACGGTGATTGATGTCTGTCTTGGTCACAGTGACCACGAAGTAGTTGAGTTTCAAATTGTGGGCGATAGGAGGAAAACTGCCAGCAAAACTTCGACCCTGGACAGGGGGAGAGCAGACTTTGGGCTGCTGAAGGAGCAAGTTAGAAAGGTCCCCTGGGAATCTTCTTTTGAAGGTATCGGGGTCCATGAATGCTGGTCACTTTTCAAGAGCCATCTCTTAAGAGTGCAGGAGCAGGCACTTCCAAAGTGTCGGAAGTCAAGCAAGCGGTGCAGAAAGCCAGCTTGGCTGAGCAGGGATCTTCTTCTAGAACTTAGGCGGAAAAGGAAAGTCTACGGACATTAGAACAAGGGCAGGCAAGGACAGGCGACACGGGAGGACTACAGAGACACTATTCACCTCTGTAGGGAGAAAATTCATGTGGCCAAAGCTCGATTAGAGTTCAGGCTGGACAGCACTGTGAAGGACAACAAGAAGGGCTTTTTAAAATATGTTAGCAGCAAAAGGAGGATCAGAGGTAACAATGGTATGTTACTTGATGAGGTCGGTCACCTCACAAATAGACACGTAGACAAAGCAGAGATATTTAATGCCTTCTTTGCCTCTGTCTTCAACACCGACGATGGGCCCTGGGACCCCCGGAGCCCTGTGTTGGAAGACGGCGACTGGGAGGATGATATACTCCCAGCTGACTCTGAACTTGTTCAAGGCTTGCTGCTCCAGCTGGATGCACGTAAGTCTATGGGGCCCGATGGGCTTCACCCCAGGGTACTGAAAGTGCTGGCCAATGTCATCGCGGGACCTCTCTCCACTACTTTTCAACAGCCTTGGGAATCTGGAGAGGTCCCAGTCAACTGGAAGCTGGCAAATGTTGTCCCAATTTTCAAGAAGGGTAAGAAGGAAGACCCTGGTAATTACAGGCGTGTCAGTCTCACTTCAGTGCCTGGCAAAATTATGGAGAAGGTTATTCTGGGAGTTACTGAAAAACACTTGAGAGTCAATGCAGTCATTGGTCATAGCCAGCACGGGTTCACAAGGGGAAAGTCTTGCTTAACCAACTTCATTTCCTTTTATGACAAGGTCACCCATCTAGTCAACCAAGGGAAGCCAGAAGGTGTGGTGGGTTTGGACTTGAGCAAAGCTTTTGATACTGTCTCTCACAGTATCCTTCTGGAGAAAATGTCCAGCACACAGCTAGAGAAGTCCATAATACATTGGGTGAACAATTGGCTGATGGCTCGGGCTCAAAGAGCTATAGTAAATGGGGTTACACATCTTCACCTGGCATGGTGTAATCCTGGCTATATTTACAAATTGGGGGACAAGAGGCTGGAGAGCAGCCCTGTAGAAAAAGATCTGGGGGTTTGGGTTGATGGCAAGTTAAATATGAGTCAACAGAGTACCCTGGCAGCCAAAAGGGCCAACCCTGTCCTGGGGTGCATCAAGTACAGCATGACTAGCCCATTGAATGAGGTGATTATCCCACTCTACACTGCACTGGCGTGGCCCCACCTCGAGTACTGTGTGCACTTTTCGGTGTGTCAGTATAAGAAGGACATCAAACTATGAGAGTGTGTCCAGAGGAGGGTGACCAGAATGGTGATAGGCCTCAAAGGCAAGACTTAGGAGGAGTGGCTGAGGTCATTTGGTTTGTTCAGGCTGGAGAAGAGGAGGCTGAGGGGTGACCTCATCGCAGTCTACAGCTTCCTGAAGAGAGGCAGCAAAAGGGGAGGTGCTGATCTCCTGTCTCCGGTGACCAGTGGTAGAACATGAGGAAATGGAATGAAGCTGCAGCAGGGGAAATTCAGATTGGACACTGGGAAAAGGTTCTTCACTGCGAGGGTGGTTGGTCACTGGAACAGGCTCCCCAGCGAAGTGGTCATGGCACCAATCCTGTCAGAGTTCAAGGAGCGTCTGGATGATACTCTTCGTCATATGGTTCAGTTTTAGGTAGTCCTGCAAGAAGCAGGGAGTTGGACTCGATGATCCTTACGGGTCCCTTCCAACTTGAGATATTCTATGATTATATGATCTAAGGCTGTTTATTGCAATAGCTCTCCATCGATGGTGATCAGTATTTGATATCCAGAGAAAGGTCAAAAAAAGTCTTGAGTTTTCTGGTCATGGATTAATTTCCCCTCAAGCAGTTAAAAATCCAATGACTGTTTTTGTTTTGATCCCAACCACTTGCCCCAGTCCCTGAGTAGCTGGGACAATTTGCTTGACTGCACCTTCACAGTGATGACTGAATACCAGCAGCTAACGTTTCCTGTGTGAGAACTGCATTTGAACTTGATAGCTGAGCCTTCATAAGACTATTATTAACTATCATTAGAGAATCAGCTTCTGCTGGAAGCTTCTGTGACGTGCAGCCTAGCTCACGGTGTTATACAAAATACATTTAGCAGAGATTCTGTGCTAGCAGTTTTAAAGAGAATGTTGCAGCAGGATATAATCATGTAGTCTGCTTTTTAAAGTAACTCAGCCTATGGTAAACAAAAAGAATACTTGAAATCTAGATCTTGTTTGCATGCACTGTCTCTGGCAAAAAGTCAGCAGAGATATTTTTTACACATCCTAAAAGATCATGGTAGGTGCACACAGGGAGGGAAACCATAGGATCTACATGAAGAAGTAAATTGGCTGTGAGGGTAAGGTGATAGCCAAATTCTTCTACAGCTCTTTATTGCTATGGCTAGAGTAATGGGTCCTGTGTTCCAGGGGCAACACACTGCAGACCTGGGGCAGAGAGGCGATAGCCACCTTATTGAGAAAGCTGGCTGTGCTAGACTGTACCCTCGCACTGGGAGGGAAGGCCCATTTTGTTCTCCTTATTTTGGCACCTTCTTTCCAGTACAAGACACAGTCTGACAATAATGGCCACGCTCAAGTATTTGAAAATCTTTTTGTTGTGGGGCTAATGCATTTGACTTTTTCCTTTTCTTCCCCCCCACCTCCGTACTCTACATCCATTCCTGGGATGGTCATATGTATTTGTCTGCAGTGGCATTTAGGAGAGAAACACCTTAATCCTGAAAAAAACACTGATGATTTTGTTCAGGAATGAATTCTGAGGCTGAACAGCTCATTATCTAACGCTCTTTCCTGAGCCATAACCAGCTATGCTGTCTGTCCTTGGAATTCATGTACCTTAAAAGAGGAACAAAGAGCATTCAGTGTATTCAACACGTGACTGTACACCTAGCAAAAAAACTGGGATCTTTCTATTGCTGCATGCGCACCTTGTTGCTTCCGTTGGTGTTACCGATGCCGTGCCCTTGTTGATGGTCTCCTGCCACTGTCTAGTGAATCAGAACCACAGCAGATACGTTTCCCTCCTTTTAGAGATGCCGTTTAGGTTAGCCGATATGGCCCGCTACAGAAATTTCTGCTGAATGCCCCCAGATGTATATTTTGCACACTAAGTTTGCACACTCAAACATGCAAGTTAAAGAAATACGAACATGCAGGTACCTTATACTACTTTTCACCCTTTTTCATGATCAGCTCAAAGTAATGCAGTGAATAATTACATGGCTTTGATGGTTGTTTTGGCTGAACCAGAACTTCAGGGCAGAAAAAAAGAATCGGGATTTGCCCAAAATACTGCAAATGAAGAAGAAGAAACCTTTTTGGTTTTTAATTTCATTTCCTCTTTTAGAATAAAACTTGCTAGATTTTAATGTGAAAATTTTGAAGTGAGAAATTAAAACATGTTTAAATGCATTTTTTTGCTACGAAATATTTTTGACTGGAGGTATTAATGATATTTCATTTATTTGTGGATAATTTTGGCATTTGATATAGCATTTTTCAGTGAATAAAATATTGTATGAAATAATATTCATCCTTCCTGAATAATTTCATATACTTTACCATATTATCTGAATTTGCAGTAGAAGAGCTTGTAAAGAATGATGTTAAATCAGTTCAGAACAAGTTAAGAAAACTCTTACCTTGAGAGACAGAAGCTAAACTTAACACAAAGCTTCTTTTTTGTGTGCACAATTCCAGCTTTATGCCAAGAGATTAAATATCATAGAGCATATTGCTCTGAAATTCTGGTTCGAGGGGAATAATTTGCACATTAGTTGAATTTTGTGTGTTCATCCCAAACCATCAATCACACAGTATTTATATAGAGATAGGCATTCTCAGTCTTGAACAGTTTCTTGGGACACATAATTTCAGTCCATTTATTCTGTGTTGCTTTGAAGAGTGCAACATCTGGCAAAAGTTTGTCATGTTCACTGTAAATTAATGCTTTTATAAAAAAGGGAATAATGATAGTCATTTTCACTAAGGATGTATTACTGGTTTCTCAGCTATTTGGAAAATTGAGTAGGAACATACACTTCAGAGTTCACTTTCTCTTTTTTGTTTAGTATGTCTTAGCTTAAATGAAAGATGGCAGTCAAAGGCAGACTTTGAAGGCAGGTTTTTAATGAATTTGTAAAAATTTTGCCATCAATTTCAAGAAAGCTTCCATAGCTGAGGAATGACTGAACGTTCATACATTTACAATGTATTTGCCATATACCAGGTGAGCTTTAGCAATATATTCAACAGAAGACACTGCATTTCTAAAAATGATATTGTTAAAGCATTTCAGAGCATTACTATTGGTAATTAGATAAAAATAAACTTTTATACTCTTTTTTTTTCTTTACGTTTCTTAGAATAAGCTTGCCAAGAGCTTGAGAAGAGCTTAAGGAACTGAATTGGTATTTCAGAAAATGAGCTGATTCAAAGGAAGGTTTAAAAGTAAAACATCTAACAGGTTCCAGGAAGCGTCTCTGCATGAGCAGAAAACCTGGGTAGTGTCAGAGAAAATTATAATCCCTATGGTGTATGAAATAACTTAAGAGGAGAATGCACAACTCTTGCATGAATGTAGCAATGGGAGAGTGAGAAATGCTGATATCTCTGTCCAGCCATAAGGTAGTAAGTCTGATCACCACTTTTATTTCATTTCAAAACAGCAAAAGAATGAAATTCAGACATGGAAAAGGTAAAGTGTATTTACTGTCTGAATTCAAAGGAGCAGTCTGCACAATAACCCCCACTGAAGGTAAGAAACTTACCATACAAACGCAGAAAAGGGGATACCCCCTTAGGCTAGAAAACATTAAAACAAAACAATAAAAAGCTCCGAGTTAGACTAGAATATTCATGAGAGTTTGGTAGCTTTCTAAAAGCACATGTAGTTTTCTTCAAGAAACTTGTTCCGAAGTGTATCTTATGAATTGTGTCTGCCATTAACCTCTGCAGTGTTGGCTTGGAAACCCTGTTTTGGATAGAAAATGCCATGTGATGGAGCTAATAAAAGACAATACAGAGTTAAGCCTCCTATGATGTCTGATCTTTTCTTTAAATGGCTTCTCTTTTTGAGTTTTTATTCAAGTTGGTCTCTAGTCCTGGGAAGTGCTCTGAATCAATAGAAATAGTGAGAACTGCACCATATTGAGTGTTTTGTGAGACTGGGTGCAGTATAAATTTGTAGTTTAGGTGGAAATTGTAGACGCCAGGCAAGGATTACCTTCCAGTGTAAAAACCAATCCACTCTGAGATGCCAATTGTTCTCTGAGGAAGAGATAGATCGTATTCTGCACAGTGTCTAGGACAATGGGGTCCCATGCTCATTTGTTTCCTTTGCATAAATACATGTAACACTTGATATCAAATTCAGTGATTAAAAATGACAGCCCACTAATTCTGCAGATGCTTGCTCTGCAGACAGCGATAGACTGGAAATCACATACCTTTAAGCAAAATTGCCCTTCATGCCACTGACTTTCTAAAAGCATTGAAAAGGTTTCAACTTGCTACATCCATTAATGCTGTGCTGCTAGATATGGAAAACTGTCTATGGGGAGGTAGGCCAAATATAAAGAAAATAGTATCTTTTTTTCAAATGAGAGAAGGATTTCTGCTATTCATCTGAAATAAAACATCACTGGCTTTTAAATTCCTTGCTTGCTTAACACAAAATACTTAGGTATTCTCATATATCAAGCAGTGGTAGCACATCCTTGTATCTGATAGTTAAAACAGACTTCTAATACTTCATCCTTGTTTCTCTTTTCTGTCCTTTAAATTAATTGGAATGTAATTACATGTCTTCCATGACCCTAGCACAGAAAACTACTCTCTTCTGTCTCAGAGTGATTTGAATCACTTTAATGCAGAAAATCACTTGCTTGAATTTTAATGATCTTGCTAACTGTCATTTGTGTGGACTTTGTACTAGGTGAGGTGGAAAAGAAGCTGATGGCCCTCACAAGGAGCTTGCTATACTTCATTGCAGAAAGTCCTTTTCATACTACTAGTTACCCATATAAAGAGATGCTTATAAGAGCTACTTTTAAATAAAAGTCTTCCAGGACTTAGCAGTGCTTGCTTTTCCCAATAGATGAGAGCCACACACACAACTACAGTCGGAAAACTTGAGGGGGAAGGTTGTGCCCTTCTTGTCAGTAGCTTCTCAGCTGAAGCTAGGGCTGCTTTCCTTCCCTGTCTGATTTTCCTTGCTTTTGAGAGCCTCTGTGGGTTTGACAGGGAATCTTAACTGCTCTACCAGCTACAAGAATGTCTCTTTATAATCTGAAGCAAGCAGAGGTACTCCATTTTGCTAAAGAGTTGTCAAGGAAACTACAACCTTGTTTTAGGTGAGTGTTGCAACTTTCTCTTTCTCAGTACTTTCGGCCACGATGTGGAGTCATGCTTATAACTGAATTAGTCTGTCACTAAGCATGTGATAATGCATATAGATTTAGCAACACAAATAAGCTAGTTCACTCCTGTAACTGTATTTTACTATTCTTCTCCTGTTTTGATAAACATCTTCTAAAATTACAAAGAAAACCTCCTTAAAGGCAGAGAAAAAAGTTGCTAGTTTGATTTCTTTCAAAGGAGTTCTGCATTTCATTTATTAAAGAAAGAAGGATGAAACAGCATTTTTTAGGAAAACACACAATATTTGATCTGAGTTTACTTAAATAGTGTATCTGACTGAGTTTGAAGACAACCAGAAAAAACACTCAGAGTTCTTAAAATAAGATACCAAGGAAGTTCTATTTAATATTACAGCAATAATTGTTAGAAATTGTTGCATTTCTCAAAAAGAAATCTAGATCAGACAGTTCTCCCCAGGATGTAGTTATCTACCGTGCTAATTTTGAGTAAGCTTCTAAATGTTTCCCAGGGTGATGAAAAATCACTTTGGTTGTTTGGGGTTTTTTTTAAAGTTTTTTCATTTTTCTCTGATGTTCTTTACCTAAATAATTTCTGAAGTCTTTTCAATTTTTTTCTTTCGATACTTTTTTAGTTATCTGCAGCAATGCACAGTATTTTAAGGTGTAGCACGCTGGCATATCAGTATATGTTTGTTCAGACTAACAGTCCCTGTTACGGGGACAGGAGGGATTTTAGCTTGTTTTCTGTTTTCCTGTAGTGGAAAGGAAATGTAACGTGCATTAAAATTGTCTTTGTTTTGCTTGCATCCCATGTTTACAATTCTCTACCTCGTTCTTGCACATCATTATGTGAGGAAGAAATCTCATCTCTGCTGCTCACACAGTGTCACAGTAAAATTCACTCTGGAGTAATGGGCTAACTGAATGAGCCGGCCCACAAGCCATTTGACATCCTAGTTTACACAGTTGCAGAGACTCCCTTTTCCATTGAAGGGTCTGCCATACAGCATGTCAGGATCCTTTCGTACTTTCTTTTTCCCTGTTCTCCCAGAAAGTATTGAGTCCAGCAAGGTGTGTGGAAATCTTCCTACTGTTCTAACCTCTTCTTCCCTGCTTACAACAGCTGTCTATGAAAAGTCTAAGCAAACTGGATCTCATAGACAAGCAAAGATATCTCTGGGTTCTCCTATTCATTTTACAGATTTATTTATTTCTTCCTACAAGCTCTTGGATGGCCTAAATTCATTTGTCTCCCTTCCACCTATAAAATTCAAGACCTCTTTCCATGATCTCTGGGTCCAAAAACCAAAATCAAAGGAAAAAAACAACAGTGCAGTGTTTGTTTGGACACAGCATCCACTACTCTGGCCATTCCTGTTTAACTCTCAAAAGTTTCAATTAACCCTCTAGTATCTCAATTAAACATTTAGCTTCTCTTTCTTTTCAGTACAAAGACAGATGAAATATTACTAGTATGTTAAAGGATTTCAGGTCTAACTTGAGGCCTCTAGGGATTTTCTTGGTCACTTCTCAAAGATCATGTACTTTCACCCACAGTTCTCTAGACAAAAGACTGCCTCTGAGTCCTTATCAATCTTTAATTCACTTTCAGGATTTAGACCCCCACCAGTGCTATCTATTCTGATGAAGAAAAAGCATCTTCTAGCCCAGGTTTATTTCTCAGCCATCCAGCTCTGCACCGTATCATGACAAGGTGATTCACGTGTTACTTTTCTACCATGGCTACCTCCTCTCCCTCCTGTTCTTTTTCTAACAACCTTAGAATATGGAGTTTTGAACACCATAAAGGCAAGAGCTACTCCATTTAATTTATTGCACTGCTCTCATATACCCATTCACCCTTTCCTTTTCATGGAAGTCTGCTATGACAGAAAATTATCAGCCTCTGTCACAGGCAGCCATAATATCTGTACCCCAGCAGTAGAGAGGAAAAGGATTTATAGTGCATACTTTCTCAACCTGAAAAGAAAAGAAAGGAGACTCCTCCTGAGTTTAATAAAAATGACCCTTCAGTGAGGACTAGAAGTTCTGAGTAATGACCTAGCACAGACCATCCTTGCTATTCAGAAAAGGAATTGGTTCATGCCCTGAATTTTCTAAGATGACTTTTTCTATGAGAGCTTTGCAAATAAAATATTTCTGCGTTCCAGTGGGTCAGCTTCACTATCAATACAGTCTTCTAATTCAGACTTTTTAAAGTACCAAAGATCTTCGAAAGAGTACCAGCAGTTGCAGCAGTTGTCACAAGATGAAATGGGGTATTCTTGTCACCATATGATGACATGAAAAGAGATTGTCAGGAAAATCAAATCACTGCAGACACACTACAGCTCTTCGAAAGTCTAGACATTTTGTATTTTCCCTTTCTGTGCCCAGTTCTTAGAGAAAACTGTGACAATTTTGCATTGTGTGTCCGTGAAGATGTGCTTACCTCAAGACAGCACTCTCAGGTTTGTCCTTTAATCTACAGTCTTATCCTGACACCACTGCTGGCTAACTCACTCATTTGTCATATGACTCGACACATCTACTTTACGTATTATACCAGATTATGACTCCACTATTTCTAGTTGTTTTCAAATAATTTAATTCCTATGTAAGAAAACAATTCACAAGGAGGTTAAGCACTCCCTGCTGAACTGTCAGACTCTGTCCAGGATTTGTCCAATATCTGCTGAAAAACAGAGTGCTTTGAGGAGCTATCAAAATGTATGGAAGCCATGAAAGTCCAATATGCAGCTACACAATTGTAGAGTGTGAAACTACCTCTGTTAACAGAGCTCAAGTTGCTTTGGGCTTTCTTGAGGAGTATCTCCTACTTCCTGTACATGGAATTACATGGGAGAGCACAGGGCAATTATACAGAATATGACTGCACCATATGGAACTGAGACGGAAAGTTTTATATATATGTGTGTGTGTGAGTGCAGAACATTCAGGAAGGGTTAAAATCATCAGGTTTTCAGCAACTGTATATTTGTAAGCCCCTCCAGACGTAACTTATGTATCTCGAACAGTGGCTACTAAGCACACAACTCTCTCTGTAAAGGTACTAAAGAAATGATGTCATGGTAACAGCTGTAGCCTAGTAATCTGTGAACTTGTCATATGCACAAAATGCATAATCAGAGAATCAAGGTATAAGTGAAACAATACAAGGAATTTGGTATATAAGTAAAGACTGGCATTCTTATAACCATAGACATTAAACACAAACCAGTTGGATGCAAACATACCTGCCATAACTGTAAACAAATGTGAGTGTAAAATTACAATATTGAATTACTAAATGCTGGGTTGTTTGGAGTTTATTTTGGAGTGAATGGACTGTACTTCTTTAACATATTTTTTCTGCATTAAGTTGCTATAAGACTATGGTTTCTGTAGGACTAATGTTCCCTCTTATTTTATCAGACATGGTCAGATCTAACGGTATGTCACTGCCCCCCACACCTGCATCACCAAAGGGTTTTAACCCCCAAAACTCTGCAAGCATAAGCCTTTTAAGGCGTGTGCCATCCAGTACTATAGAACAGCACACACACTGAAGACAGGGCTCTGACCACAGCTGCTGGTGTCTTCCTTAATTCAGAAAATAAATAATCCTGATTTACAGAGGCTCCTAATCAATGGATTTCAAACATGCTAATCTTTTTGCATGTGGAGCACCACTCACTTTACAGTATGAGTTGAAGAAGTGGCCATGACTTTTCCATTGGCATAACAACAATCACCCTCAGAAGTGAATGGACTGGAAGAGAAAACTCAAGCTAGTTAGCAACTTGCCATCTCACATTAAGTGCAGGTTACACTCCCACTCTGAAGACTTTTCTGAAAAACTGAATTGAAGTGACTTGACGACATCCAAAACAGCTGCTTTTTTGCCACAATGCAACCTTGGGCTGTCACTAAATGATGATCTGTCATTTTTTCTGCCTTGGTTCTGTACTTCTCATTCAACTCTAATGAGACATACTATTTTTCAGGCTTTCATGGTTAGACAGCTGGACTGACTAGATTGCTTTTCTGCTGGAATAAAATGCTGATGCAACTCTCACACAGAAAAACACTGAATATCATTATGCCAGAAAACTGAATAGATAAACTGGAAAAATGAAGATCATTCTAAACTTCATAATATAAAATGATCTCATGATCTAACATGAGGGAAGCAAGGGTAGTGCTGAAAACTGCTCTGATCGGGAGTGTATACGGAGTGAAGAAGAGCATGTCGTTGGTAGAAGTATTTCCTCTGCTGTATTTGTATACAAAGGTCATGAACAAAGGAAAAGGCCAGGTTAACACCTTGTTTTTTGGCATAGAACAAACCGAGGAAGTCACAAATTCGGGATTTTTTTTGTTTGTTTGTTTGCTGATCTGGATGAATGGAAATTTTTAATTTGTACTTAATCCTGCATGCTGCTGTATGCCTTTTGGAGAGGTATTTGGAGAGGGATGTCAACACTAAGAAGATTGTGGAGTCTCCTGAACAAGATGCTTCAGATGAGTCAGAACAGACAAGCACCTAAATCTATAAGCAAGTAAAAGAAAACTGATTATTTGGGAAAGATGGAATGGGGGAGAAAAAACTAGGACAAGGATGGTGATTGCTCCATTGACTGCGAATTAATGATCTCCATGACCAAAACAGCTATTGCCTAAAATAGAAATGAGATCAGTGCTTAAAGCTTCTGCACACCTCATGCCATTTTAATGGAAAACATTCCACTTGTGGACATTTACAGCATCTTCAAGTAAGTGCAAATGTATCATTTGCCAGCAGAATATATATTTCTGTGATTTTCAGTGGCCGGATTGGCTAAAGACTTCTCCTGCTCTTCTAACTAGCAGACATGAGGAAAAGAGGCAAGCTACAGAGACTCCTGCTCTCAACACTGAAACTCCTTGGCTTAAAAACTGTTTTCACCTCAAGTGAGAAAGGTTAAAAATAAATTACAAAGATTACAAGGGAATCAGCACTCAAAAATAAAAGACTAGATGAAAATGTATTAGACCGGTTTTCCACTGACCAGTGTTTTCATTTGCATGTCACAGGTGGGTTGAAAACTGCTTGGACTGATGGTCTCAGAAGGCAGTGATCAATGTACTGAACACTGAGCAACAGTCCAGCTGATAGCTGGGAACAAATGGAGTACCCTGGGGTCTTTACTGGGAATGATTGTTTCATATCTCCATCACTAACAGGGATGTTAGTACAGAATGCACCATCCACAAATTTGCAGATTGTCGTAAGTTGAGGGGGTGAACGATGGACATACTAAATAGCAGAGATTTGATCCAGAGGGATGTTGGGAGACATGAGTATTGGGTCAGCAGAAAATTTATGAAGGTGAACAAGAAGTACAAAGCTCTTTGCATCGGTTGGAATAGCCCCACGCATCAGTACACAACAGGCACTGACCGCCTGAGTAGCAGCTTTGCTGAAAAGGACAGCAAAAGGTTTATATGTTGAATGTCAACCTGAATACAAGCCAAAAGCACACTTTTATTGCAAATGGGGCAAAGCAGGCACAGCTGACAGACTGAATTAGGTTCTTATACCCCTCTACTTGGCATTGGTGAGGCTGTACCCAGAACAGTGTTCAACTTAGGGTCCCCACAGTTCAAAAGGGATGTGGAGAAACTGAAGATGGTTCATTGAAGGGCTGTCATGATGGGCAGGAACTTAAGTTACATACCCAAGCAACATTCTGTGACTGCTGCTTCTTGTTATATTCCCTGGCACTACCAAGAGGAGCTTGGGCCTATAAACTTTGTACCTTCTCTTTCATTAGCTATTAGATTAGATTCATCTGCTGTTAGATCACCCCTTAGCCTCTTCTTCAACCTTTACCAGTCCAGCTCCCTCTGCCTCTCCTGTAGTGCATGTAACCTAGTCTTGGGGGATTCAGATTAGGAAAAACTTTTTAACTAGAAAAGCAATGCAGAACAGGAACAGGTTATCCAGGGAGGCTGGGGGATCTCCATTCTTGGAAGTTTTCAAGACTTGGCTAGACAAAGACACAGCTGATCTGATCCAATATTGGTGGCAATCCCATTCAAAGCAGAAGCTGGATGAGATGAATTCCAGAAGTCCAATCCAACCAACATTTCTGGGACTCTGAATAGGAGCTTGACTACACAATTTATTCTTGATTGACTAAGACCCCCCCCCGCCCCCCGAGTCATTACTTCTTCTTTGAACTTGTTTGTACAAGCACAAAGAATAATAATATATTTGGTCTACAATCATATTTTTTTCTGTGAAGTTACATTACACATAGATACCTGAAGTTCTATACTGCAGAACTAGTGACCTTCTACCATGTGGATTTTCTTTGCTATCTGCAGCGGACATCACCTTTACTTCATCCAAAACCAATTCCAGTTCTCCTCTGTATTCCTATGTATCCTAGGGTAGCATCTGAAGTTTATGATAGTCAGGTCTGTTTTGATATGTCTTTTCATGCTTGTATCAGACTTGCTGGAAAATAAAACAATACATTCAAGGACCAACTGAAAAAAACAACCAGTCCAAATACAGGAACAAACAAGTGTCTCCCTATTGCTTATATGCTAATTTACTGGAGCTAGAAAGAATCAAAGAAATGCTTCTTCCAATGGCATTTGTGGGTAGGATGGAAAAGTACATTGCATTATTTGAATAATTTTTGGCAAGTATTTTAAGTGTTAGGCTGAATTTGCCTTTGCTGTAATATAGAGATATGGTGCAGGGTAAAGTCTCATAGAAGCTTCCAAAGTTTAATTGCCTGGGTCCTTTTACATTTTAAAATCAGCATGCTACAATATACTACAGTCTTTACTGTACTATGGACTTGAGGTTTTGAATGCACTGAAAAACTGGATCTAAGCACATGTATCAAAAATTCTTTCAATCATGCTTGTGCATGTAAATGCAGCAGCTCCCTTCTCCCAGGACCGCAACACTCACACAGCTCTGAGGGATTGATTAAGTGTTAATAATCTGCTTTTTTGGCTCCTCCTTCTACCCAGCTTCTCACAACTTGCACTCTTCGCTCGGTAAAAAACTGGCTGGACAGTTGAGCCTGGTGAATGGAGTGAAATCCAGTTGGCGGCCCGTCACAAGCAGAGTCCCCCAGGGCTCAGTTTTGGGACCAGTCTTGTTTAATATCTTTATCGATGATCTGGATGAGGGGAATGAGTGCACCCTCAGCAAGTTCACAGATGACACCAAGTTGGGCAGGAGTGTTGATCTGCTGGAGGGTTGGAAGACTCTGCAGAGGGATCTGGACAGGCTGGATCGATGGGCTGAGGCCAGTTGTATGAGGTTCAACAAGGCCAAGTGCCGGGTCCTGCACTTGGGTCACAACAAACCCATGCAATGCTACAGGCTTGGGGACGAGTGCCTGGAAAGCTCCCCCGCAGAAAAGGACCTGGGGGTGTTGATTGACAGCCGGCTGAAGATGAGCCAGCAGTGTGCTCAGGTGGCCAAGAAGGCCAATGGCATCCTGGCCTGTATCAGAAATAGTGTGGCCAGCAGGACCAGGGAAGTCATCATGCCCCTGTACTCGGCGCTGGTGAGGCCGCACCTCAAATACTGTGTTTAGCTTTGGGCCCCTCACTACAAGAAGGACATTGAGGTGCTGGAGCGTGTCCAGAGAAGGGCGACAAGGCTGGTGAGGGGTCTGGAGCACAAGTCTTATGAGGAGCGGCTGAGGGAGCTGGGGTTGTTCAGTCTGGAGAAGAGGAGGCTGAGGGGAGACCTCATCGCTCTCTACAATTACCTGAAAGGGGGTTGCTTCTCCCAAGTGAGACATGACAGGACAAGAGGGAATGGCCTCAAGTTGCACCAGGGGAGGTTCAGGCTGGGTATTAGAAAAAATTTCTTTACTGAGAGAGTGGTGACACACTGGAACAGGCTGCCCAGGGAAGTGGTGGAGTCACCCTCCCTGGGGGTGTTCAAGGAACGTGTGGATGTGGCATTGTGGGACATGGCTTAATGGGCATGGTGGTGGGTTTTTTTTGGTTGATGGTTGGACTTGATGATCTTACAGGTCTTTTCCAACCTTAGTGATTCTGTGATTCTCTGAAACCCTCCTCTGTTTCCACTGACAGCTGTTGAAGCGGTAAATATAATCTCTGTGCTTGAGCAACATGGACATGGGATTCAAAGAGATCTCAGGCTGTGCATTTGAGCAGGGAAGTACCTGAGCTAACTCCCTCTACCTTTCTTTTTCTCCCATAGTGGACCTATATAGCCTGCTCATGACTCTGCCTGTCTTCCTGCATCACTATTGGGATTATATCTGCTTATTATCGATTCCAGTGAATGCTTTCTTCTGACTTTCAAAAGCTACTGTCAGAGGTTAATTCAGCTCTTCAACATGTTGTGAGGTGGAGATGGCTGTAACCCTATCTGGAGGGTGGGTGTTGGGGAGTAGCTGGAAACAGAGCATAGGACATGTAGGAGGAAGTCTTAAAATGGACATTTTTAAAGACAGGTCAAAATAATATTTTTTATCATATGATTCCTCATTATGTTAAAAGGGAAGGCTGGTATAAAATTTTCGTTAATGTTTTATTTCTCTTAAGAGCTGGTGCTCATATTAGTATATCACTGTTACCAGTTTATAGTTTTCTGCAGCTATAGCTGTTTTTCCATGGTGCTGTAAAGCTTGCCAGCCACCACTTTTGAAAGAAATATTAGCTTAGCTTTGTTTTTTAAAATTTAAGAAACAGTTTAGGCAATGTATATTAGACAATACTCCTGTTATCTATGACTAAAAAAATTGAAATATTGACATATTTTCAGGCATGAAATAGCTAGGAACCTTTGAATGATTTTTACATTATATGGTTTGGTTTTTGTTAAGTGAGAGCCAGAGGCATGCATCCATCTTCTACTGTAGAAGTATTTACATGTACATGCATCTTCTCTCATTTAAAAAAGTGCTCATATAACTTGTTTTACCTTCTAGTCAGAGCAGGCTAATGGTATATCACCTCTTCAGTGCTTCAACTGAGTTGCTAAGCTACCATAAGTCTACTGCTTCCAGTCATGTACCCTCATCCCACAAACGAGAATGGCTAAGACACCAAAACAACCTTGCCCCAAGAATGCAGAGCTTAAGTAGAAATTTTGAGGTGAGTAATGGCTGTGGGTGGGAGAGAAGTGTCCTTTTCTTTCCTTTGTTACAAACAATATTGCATTTTTATGACCATGTCCAGAGAAAAATCAAGCATGGAACATTGCCTGAATAGCTTCTGGGTGAAGAGAGACAGTAAATAGAGAGATAAATGGGGGTGACAACAGAGATAATGTTCAGAGAAAGGGAGGAGCCAGGAGAGGGATAGGCAGACAGACAGCTGGAGCAAATGGGGCAGTATCCACTGGAGGTAGCTTCTCTCTATTCTTGCCAGCCTCTCCTGCTCTAGCTCCACCTAAGTTGGTGAAGGGGAGAGATCCCTGTGCCATGGGCACTTCCAGCATGGAGGGGGGTGATGAAGGAAGGGACGCTGAGTGGCTGCTTCCCTGGGATAACTTGAAGATTACACAATTCTGTCTGCAGGTGTAGAAAAATACCTTGTCTGGGAGATGCTGCTCTCCCACATCAGTCTTTATATGAATTTTCTTACTGCTCTCACATTGTAGCTATGTCCTTAAGGGTTAGGTATGTAAGTCCTGTCTGTGGCAGGAGTTAGTGTATACTGGCCCAGGAATCAGTAACTAGATAATAAATCTTTTTAGATCCTGACTTGCATTATGTCTTCATAGGAAAGTAAATCTCACCCTCTCAGCAGCAAGCTATTCTTTCATTGTGAGGATGCTGCTGGTGAATGATGTTTTCCAAACTGATAAATGTGGGATTTCCTGTGCTGCAAGTTATTTTGTTTGTCTTGGATGTTTATGTTTCAGCTTTATGAAACAATCTGTCTGGGAAAAGGCCCAGAAATAATTGGCTGAGGCTTTTCTTCTGATATACATCTTCATAACCATAGATCTATAGCAAATCCAAATGTGAAAGTAAAATCATGCTTCACTCTGGAGCTGGGATGTTGAATACAGATAGTTGTGCTTCCACATGCATGTTATATTCCTGTGTCTTTTTATAGCTGTTCATTTTAAAACCAGCTAATGCATAGAAGATGTAGTAAGTTTGAGAGGTTGAAGAAAATAGACTCTTGCATCAGATACAGACCCCTCCATAGCCTCTCTGGTAGTTGACTGGAAATGTTCATTCAAACTACTTCTTTGCAAACATTACTCTCAGGTGTAGTGACTGATTTTCCTATAGTTTCCATATCTTTAAAATCCATCTGTACTTTAGGCTTTGTTCAGTTTATTTGTTTTTCAATCCTCAATAGCAATACTTGAAGAGGAAAGAGCAAAACAACTCTTGTCCCTGTCTCTTCATATTCATTTGACATTCTTTTCCTCCCTCTTCTCAAGGGCTTTCCCTGGCAGACTGCACACAAGCTGACTTTCAGCTCGTGCCAGGTAAGCACAGGGAGATCCCTCCAGATGGACTCTTAGGAGATTTATTGATGCCTTTGTGTCATTACCATTGTATGAGCCTCGTTTCTTACAGGTTGCAACTTTGTCTCCTGTTGCTTTCCTTCATCTGTTCTAAATATTGACTTTTCTTTTTCTGCCAACATCCTAATTCCTGATGGCAACAGGGCTTCTGCAATCAACTCTGTCATCTTTTTCTTCCTGGAAGTAAGACGATGGAGAAGGCTATTATCTGGGAAAATCTACTTTCTTTAGGACAATTTATTAAGCCATTTGTGATTTTGGCTCCTTGTTCTGTTTTTGATCCTTAGGTGATCTCCATTTCTTAAAAATTATAAGAAGCTTAGAGAGTATAATGCAACCTTGCAACAACACATCTGGCAAATGGACAACTAAGGCATAGAAAATTTAGCAATGCAAGGGAGATCTGGGAGAGGGAACCAAGAGGAAATAAGTATTCTCTTGCTTCTTTTTCCTTTTCTTATTTTGCCACATATACAAGGCAGAGCAACTTTGTGCCACAAAATGGGCAAGAGTAAATGACAGTAAATCACAGTCTGAAAAGTAAAAAGCCATCAGTTCAGCTGCAGGAATTCTGTAAGATCGCTAGTACAGTTCTTTAAGATTGCTAATTAAAAATCAGTATTAAAATACTATTCTGAGAAGTTAAAGAAGGAAAACAAATCTCTGGTAGCCCATCTGCTTTCCTGTAGCTACTCGTAGCTCATGCTGCATCTGAATCTACTGTGCCGTGTGATGTTTCAGCGAGGCTCAGAATCAGCAGCACCTCGACTTTCTGCGGCTCCTGAGCCCCATTGGCTGGAAAGCAAAGCAGAGGCGGAGAGTGCCCTGAATATTTTTCTCCTCCACACACCATAAAACAGGCAGCCGGCGTGCACTGCCTGACAGCGAGACCGGTGCTTGCAGTTTGAAATTAGTTTCTGCTCTGCAGCAGTCACTTGGGCATTTTATGTTTGCCGCTCTTAATGGAAGGGAACGAGAAAGCCTTGCAGCATACCAGTGAACTGAACAGGAACTTACCGTAGCGGAGAATCTGATGCAAACTTACAGACTTTTGGGACTCTGACATAGATCACGAAGATAAATGTGATGATGATCAGAAACTGCATCTGTGAGAGAGTAAACCAGTACTTTTGAGTTTGAAACCTTATTTTGTAACAGCAGCCAAAGTGTTCTGAACTGCTGCCTGCCTCGGTGCTGGCTTATTTTTCTTTTCTTCCCAAGCTGAAAAGCCAAAGAAGGTTTTCAAAGGAATGCAAAAGGAACAGGAGTTTTAAAAGCAGGAAGCTGAAAGAGGATCTCCATAAGATGAATTTCACCCAGCACCGTGGGACACTCCAGCCTCTCCATTTCTGGAACCACAGCTACGGGCTGCACGGAGGTGCCAGCGAGCCCAATGCAAAGGGCCACTCCTCAGGAGGCTGCTACGAGCAACTCTTTGTATCTCCCGAAGTGTTTGTGACTCTGGGCATCATCAGCTTGCTGGAGAACGTCTTGGTCATTGTGGCGATAGCCAAGAACAAGAACCTCCATTCGCCCATGTACTTCTTCATCTGTAGCTTGGCAGTGGCTGACATGCTAGTGAGTGTATCTAATGGATCAGAAACTATTGTCATCACGCTGCTAAACAATACAGACACAGATGCACAGAGCTTTACCATAAACATTGACAATGTCATTGACTCAGTGATTTGCAGTTCCTTGCTTGCATCAATTTGCAGTCTCCTCTCAATAGCAGTGGACAGGTACTTTACTATCTTTTATGCCCTCCAGTACCATAATATCATGACGGTGAAGCGCGTAGGGGTCATCATCACATGCATCTGGGCTGCTTGCACAGTCTCAGGCATTTTGTTCATCATTTACTCTGACAGCAGTGTTGTCATCATCTGCCTTATTAGCATGTTCTTCACTATGCTCATTCTCATGGCATCCCTCTATGTCCACATGTTCATGATGGCTCGGATGCATATCAAAAAGATTGCTGTTCTTCCAGGGACTGGCCCTATTCGCCAAGGGGCCAACATGAAAGGGGCCATCACTCTCACCATCCTGATTGGAGTTTTTGTTGTGTGCTGGGCTCCGTTTTTCCTGCACCTGATTTTCTACATCTCCTGCCCCTACAACCCTTACTGTGTGTGCTTCATGTCCCACTTTAACTTCTACCTCATCCTCATCATGTGCAATTCCATCATCGATCCACTCATCTATGCATTCCGGAGTCAGGAGCTCAGGAAAACATTCAAGGAGATTATATGCTGCTGTAACCTGAGAGGGCTTTGTGATTTGCCTGGCAAATATTAAACCGAGTGGATACATTACTGTGTACACAACATGTAGCACAGACTTCCAAGCCTTCAGATCCTCTTTCTCAGCAGAATTTGGGTTAAATCTTTAAGAGTGAACACCTCTTTCTGTCTCCCCTCCCTCTCATCCTCGTAGCCATTCATGTGTAATTCCTATTTCTGTATAATGTTTGTGATATCTACATTTGTAATTTATGTGGTTGGAAAGAGAAGTAGCACTTCATACTAATTTGTAAGTAAGCAAATAAATGTAATGATGAATGTGAAATACTAACAAAAATTAGCAGCTGTATGTTCCAACTGCTGACAAAATAAATAACTTGACTTACAGTACATATTGGCTGATACTGTTCCTTATTCTGTTGAGGCAAGTATAGCTATCCATTACATTATATACAGCTTAAAATAGAGCATATGCTTCTCTATTAGTGGATTAGAGGTTCTCTGGAATTAGAAAGCAGATTTTTCATAAAGATTACCGCAGCCAATGAGTTGTGTTCATTCATTTTGAACTCTTTTCCTCCTACTCCACAAACAGCAATTCTGTTTTCTGTTACAGTTATTGCCTGCAACCACAAGATTTTTCAAACGCCTGCTACCCAGACAATTGAATGCTTGGCGTTTAGGTTTGGGTTTTTTCAAGATGATGATTGCTGTATGTCTGAGACTGCCTTTTGGCAAAGTCGAAATTGCTCCCTGGAGCATCAGTTAGCCTCGGATATATTTGCTAGACTGGCATTCAGGTAGACTAGCACCCTCCATTCAGCCATGAAGCAGGTACAGTATTGACACTGGGAGTGCCAGCACAAATGTAAAGAGATTTACCCGATGAAGATGAAGAGAGAATTGCAGTTTGAGCATTCAGTCCTTCCCTGTTCTGAGGTTCTGTGGGGAACAAGGACTCTGTGCTTCAGAAGAAAATACATCCTTGTTAGAAACAAGCTGCCCTCTGTTCTGAAGTTTGGTGGTAGCAGATGGGATCCACTGCCAGGATCCTTACAGAGGAGTCAAGGCAAGCGTTAATTTGGCTTGAGCAGGTCAGACCATCCTCTGGAGCATATGACCTTTGCAGGGGCAATGCTATCACATGGAAGGGATGCTGGCCGACAAGTCTGTAAACCCATGCTCTGTATCTGGCAGCCCTGTGTGTTACTGCTGCTTGAAGTCATTTCACCTTTTCAGGCATCTAATTGATACGTTCTCAGTTTCATGCTAAAACACCACTCTCTCTCCACAAATTATAATAGGGACCTCAGGTCCCTGATTTTAGCACCTTTGGAAGTGTTTAAAGTATAAACGTGAGTATACAGGATTTCATTAAGAAGTCCCTTAACACCTCAACAATATCAGCTTCTATGTAAGGGCATAGAAAAATTAATTTATTTATTCCTGAAAAGTATAAAAACATAGTGGTAACTGGTAGAAGATCTGGAAAGTTCTGATCTAAAAAGTCAAAATTGAATGTAAAGAATAATTTAGGTTTTAATCCCGGATGCCTGATTTTACCAAGATGAGTCGTGAATTAGTTGGATGAGCAGTCCTATTAATTTTCTTGGAAATAGCTTGTTACCTCAAGCTGCTTGTTCCCTCATTAAAGACAGACATACAATGAAAAGCTATTCATGAGAGCCCAATGTTTGCTACCTGGGATTCTTCTCCAGACGGAAGCTGATCCTTCAGTTGTGGGTAACTTTTCAGGATGTTGTAAAACTGTGACAACATTTGGTCCTCTGTCAAAGAGCATGAAGGACTTTAGGTGGGTCTCAGTATCTTTAACTTCAACTTACTTACAGGGAGAGTAGGAAAGTCATTTGACTTTGTGCATCACAGTCCCTTGGTAGACCAGCAGCAGAGAAATCAGGTCTCCTATACCCTACAGAATCACAGAATCACAGAATCACTAAGGTTGGAAAAGACCTGTTAGATCATCATGTCCAACCATTACAAAAAAAAACCAAAACAAAACAAAACAAAAAAACCCACACCACACAAACAAAAAAAACCCACACCACACACCACCATGCCCATCAAGCCACGTCCCACAATGCCACGTCCACACGCTCCTTGAATACCTCCAGGGAGGGTGACTCCACCACCTCCCTGGGCAGTCTATTCCATTGTGTTACCACTCTCTCAGTAAAGAAATTTTTCCTAATATCTGGAGTCTGAATCTCCCCTGGTGCACTACTTCTGCACTTGGGCCACTCCATCCACCACATTGCTTGCAACACACCCCTGTTACCTTATCTCAGCTTTAGTAAATGATATTGACACATCATAATGGTTACTGTGTGGAAAGTGTTGAAACATATCTACTACATTAACTTTACTTATTTTCTGCTGGAAGAAGCTATAAACATTTCAATAATACACCCCTACCTGGTTCCACTGGATAGAGAATAAAAAATGCCACAGAAAGAGGATTAAAGCTCAAGGGGAGAAAAAAAAGAATGTATTTAAATTAATAGTCTATCCAAAAACCCAATGGACTTTATTAGACACCTTTCCCTCTCCCACAAGACATGATGCTAGCTATGCAAAATGCACTGGCAACAGTATAAGAAATTGCTGATGCCAGTTTGAACAAGACAAAAATCTCACTTGATCTTTGTTTTGCCTCTCTTTCGTAGCTATTTTAGGTCTGTAAATTATGATATTGGGCTCCAGATATTACCTTTGGAGTCCATAGATGAAGAGAGGATCCAAGGGAAAGTGGCACAAGAGCAAGATACTACTGCGGGTGCTCTGAGCATTACCTCGAAAGTCTCTCTTTCTTCCCTTAGTCTATGCAAGGACCAGACACCTAATTTAAACACATCTGAATTCCGAAGAGGCTGTGCTTCTGTAAATTACTTCCTGAACTCCCAGTTGATTCTTAAAACTAACAGTCTCACTTCTTTTTGCAACCCAAGGGGAAGAGAAATCACAATTAGTTTGTATCATGCTGGTGTGGAGGTTTTCATCAATGGTTTTCTTGTAGTTTCCAAAAATGGTGTGTATCTCTTTTGCGCTTATTTGGACTAGGACTAGCCAAAACAGTTGTGACCCCATTAAGCTCTAAACCTGATTTAGAAGTCTAATTTTTAAAACCAGCTTATTCCACAGTTTTAGCAACTCTGAGCCTGCTTAGCAGCTCTTCTGTCTTTATTTTATAAAGCTAAACGTATATACATACTTTTTTTAATGGAGTTTTTAATTAAAGAGGAGTTTTTAATTTCATTTCATTATCTTTTAGAGTGTAATTTATTGAAATTGCTGGCAAGCCTACTACATAGATAATTTTCCTGTTCCCAGATACTCTGTTCCTTCCGAGTAGCTGAATCAGTTTCTGTTTCCCTATAGCTCTAGCAGCTTTACAGCAGAGAGACATAGAAATTGGTGTTGTGAAAGATAAATAAGTTAATCTAGCTTGCTGGAGAGTGAGGACAGTAGAGGATTATTTTCCACACTCTATTTGCTGGAGCTTTGTTCTTTGGACTTGATGATCTTACAGGTCTTTTCCAACCTTAATGATTCCGTGGTTCTATTTGAAAACCTTTTAAGAGAATGAGATTGATTTCTTTAAATATGTGGGACCCTAATCATTTTAGCAGTTAGCATTTTAGTCATGTTATGTAGCCATGACAAGTTCCTCTGTGGCAAGGAAATGGTTTTGTCTCCATTCACAGGTGTAAGGATTTACATTTTCACTTCTGTTGGAGAAAAGGGGCTAATGGATTTGCCTAGCCTCCTAGGAGGCAGTCTTTTCTTGAGCTGGGAGTTGATGGTAGTGTTCTCCGCCCTTTCCTGATAACTAACTGTAATATAACACATAAAACTTTTGAAGCAAATGTCTTTCTTCAAGAGGGACATTTCTTTAGCTTTGAAGTAGTTTTTGAACAAAGCAAAGGTCTCCAAAAAGCACCTAGGAGGCTGTAGTTAGTCTCAGTACAGTAGATGTTGAACGATGATCCAAGACCCACTTTACACTGAAACATGTTGTCATCTGGAAGCAAGGAGAAATGCACTGATGGACTCACATATCATTGAACGTGCAGCAACAACAATGCCTTCAGTTACACCTTTAATAGACATGCAGAGTACACATTTTATTGATGTAATTCTAAAATGACTTTGCTGTTGTTGTTAAACTGAGCCTATTCTACAGTGTGTTCGTTGGGGGCCCCTTCATTCTCAAGCTGAATTCTAGTGAAGAATAATTTTGGTTCTGATGTTATTTATAATATACTGTATTGCTTATAGGCTTGAATAAAAATTGCAGTCTCAATCCCACTGGAAGGAGCTCTCAGAAAATGTACCTTTAGGGATGAGTTCTTCATTGTTTGCCCGGAAATTACTTCAGATTTTAAATTAATATTCTGATTCCTTCAATCATATCTCAAGTATCCTAGGATTTTCTCTTTGGATGAAATACTTCTTTCACTTATTAAAAAAAGGAGACTTCACATGTCACAGGAACTGTCTACTGCTACTACAGATACTCACTGTCATATAAGCCAGGTTATGAATTGACCACGCTGGGGTTTTTTTTGTTTCAAGTGGTTCTGTTGTCCTAGCTCTTTTTCATATTTTTGCCCACTGTGTTCCTAGAAGAAGAGCTTTTCAGATTTGTGGATTAAAAATCACTCCCTTCGAGTTTGTAATGTAAATGTGTTCCTCAGTTCCTCTTTTACCCATTTGTTCCCTTGCAAACACTGTTCATTTGTTTCAGTTGTTCTCCTCCATGCTTGGTATATTTCTGTATTTGTATGTATCTATCTGGACTGCCATCAGTCTGGGTTCTCCGAGCCATCCCCTGCCCCTGTGGTGGGTTTGCCTTTGGACAACAGCAAAAACCCCACCCAGCTGCTTGCTCACTTCCCACCTTAGCGGGACGAGGGGAGAAAATAGGAAGAACAGGAAGAGAAAGCTCATGGGGTCTGGATGAAGACAAGGATATCACTTACCAACTACCATCACAGGCGAAACAGACTTGATTTGGGGATAATGAACTTAATTTATGGCTAAGTAAAATAAATATTTATTTAGTGATTCAGCTAGCGGGAAACAAAAAGACAAACACTAGGGCAGCCTTTCGCCCTTTCTCACAGGGGCTTTCCCGCCGCGGCTGAGGGGCTCAGCTGTGCCCTGCGCTGGGGCCGCTGGAGCCGGCGGGAACCGGCTGTGTCCGGCAGGGGGCAGCCCCGGCCGCCCCTCACAGGGGCCGCCCCTGCAGCCCCCTCACTGCCGCCAGCACCGGGGCACCTGCACCCGGTACAACGTGGTAAGCACCAATACTGTAAGCAGCATTTTAAGTGAAGTCCCACTGCTCTGTACATTTTTGTTCAGTTCCACAGAAAACTCCTCACCTAAACTATTTGCCTCTTTCATGTCCACTGCTTCAGCATGTCTCTTGGGTTTTTTCCCCTGTGATGAACTAATCAGGCCAAAACGTTCCCTTCTTGGTCTCTTTCCTGCTGAAGAGCTCTCACTGTAGAGCTTCAAAACCTGCTATTAGCTTCTGAATTAATGACTTTGAACAATGTACCGTTGAATCCCATCCTTTTTCTATTATTTCAATCCTCGGAATGATCCACTTTCCCTAACTGGTTTTCAGATAGGCCTTTCTGTGGAAATTGCCGCCAGCCTTTTACCACCGAGATCTGGCCCTGGCACATCCCTCTTGACACAGCCCTGCGGCACGCACAGGTCACGCTGCAGCCTCTGCTGGCCTGGTCAGGAGGGGTCCTTTGTAAATCTTACGTATGTTGTGCCACGCGTCAATAAAAAAAATAATTTCTAGAGGTTTCCAGGTGGCAAAAAGGCAACTGAAAAGCATATAGGTGTGCCATTTGCCATACTTAACTATTTTTGAAACAAACACATTATAGCTTATTAGAGCTTTAGTCTTTGTAATAAAGGCAGTGGGTGAGTAAACAAACAGAAGTCCAAATACATTTGGAACCAGCATCAGCAGAGCATAAACAAAACACTTTATTCATGTAATAATCTGCAGCAGCCATTTTGAAGTGCAGAGAAATTAAAACATATTATGAAGATAATATTTGCTATAAAAATATCTTCTCTTGATATAACACCTCTGTGCAGTTCTGAGATTTCTTCTCATACTAACTCAGGTCATGCAGAGTTCAACATACACCCCTCAAGTACATCATTAAAAAAAAAAAAACACACAAAAAAACTAGCAAGCGTGCTCAAGTTCTATTCAGTACAGCCTGAAGGCTGATTTATTAAAAAAAAAATCAAACTTGGTTTTCCCCTTGAACAGAGAGACAAAGAAGGAGTCTGAATTAAAAAAAAAAAAAAAGGCAAAATTAAATTGCTACTATTGAGGTAATCGCTTCCCACACTTTCCCAATTTTATGTGGGCCAAGGGAGTCTGAAAGCTTTCTGGAAAGCAGGAATTGTGCAGATATCTGTCCAAAAATTTAAATGCCTGTGCATAAACTTGCCAAGTTCTGATTGACTAGTGGGGTTTTGTATTAAAGCATTATTACTGATGTTTCTAATTATCTGGATACACATACAGCCACAGTAAAACTGGAAAAAAGCCTGGCTGTGCATGAAGACAAACACAAATAATGCATGTTTGGTAGAAATAAATCTTTACATATTACCCTGAAGTTTTTACTGGGGAAATAAGGTGGGTGTCATTGTTTCCTTATTATTATTATCTGCAGCTTCACCCATGGAAATGCAATGCTCACAAGTAATACAGACAGCCTAATTTTCCCCTCTAAGACAAAAGATACTGGTTCTCAGTAAGGATTGCCTCCAGGCCAAATAGGATGGTATTCCATGCAATATTAAAGGTATCACTGGTATAAACTCTCTTTATTTGTGAACTGTGTACCAGTGTACACCAGCATCACTCAGTTTGGGACTATTCATCACCTACCAACTGCCCAGGGCAAAGGATTGAGATAGTGAATCTGTGAGAGGTCAGCTGAAGCAAGAGATGACCCATCTTCATTGCTTTTCAAACAATTCCTCTCAGACTTGAAGATCTGCTGGCATATCAGGAATGCAATACCCAACAGCCAAGCAATTCAAGGGAGGTTTAACTATGGATTTGGACTGTAAATATGGTTCTGGCCTCATGGAGGATCCATATCTGCAAAGCTTCCATCATTCCTGCAGGAAATCCCATATTTCTCACTACCTTAGTTGAACCAGGTGACCCAGGCTGTTCCCTTCCCTGAAAGCAAAAGATAGCACTTGGCTGGCTCAGGATAATGGGACACTGGTAAAAACCCAGAGGTAAAATCTGAATAACCTAGTTTAACGTTCAAGTTATTTGCTAGAGATGGATTCATGCTCTTACAGGCCTTGTTATGGGCCATGTTTCAAGTATATATTTATACCAATACCATCAGAGCTACTGTCCCAGTAAGAGCTTAGTCAGTAGCAAGGTATCTGCACTAAAATGAAAGGAGTATAGAATTTTATACACCATACAAGACATACAATTTTACCTAAGTTTTCAGAAGACTTTACCTACTTCTAAATACCAGCCAGAGAGAATATCTCTGATTTTGGGTGCTGCAAAGTTAGGATCCAAATATTCTGAATACTCAAATATCCTTTGGGTATCCAAATATTGTGGTCACTTTATGAAATCTCAGTCACCTCTGCCACATGCAGTGTCTTAGTTGTCAAATCCAGAATTATAAATGGTGCACGATCTGATACATTCCCAGCTTTGAAGATTCCCGTGATCTTAAAGAAATCTTTCTGAAAGAAATGTTGTGATTGACTGCATAGAACTGAAATGGTCATGATGCTTTAGACCATATAAATTGACTGCATGTAGCTATTGAAAAACAAGACCATGGACACTAATAGGACTAAAAGTTAATTTTTTACTTCAAATAATTGTAATTTTTTGATTTGTCTGTGGGAGTAAAATCAATGAGGTGAATAAGATGCTGTCTAATTAAATGAAATTTAGTTAGAAAGAGGCTTTTTGAGGCAGGGTGTAGGATTGTTGTTTTATTTTTAATGAGCCAAACGTTCTCTGAAGAAAAAACAATTTCTCAGACAGAAAAAGTTGCAAACAGGTCACACAGCAGTGATATGTTTGTACTGTCTTACCATAAAATTAATAGATATAAGTACCTGGTGAATATTGTACTTCAGACCTGGACTTCTGCTTTTTCATTCTTTTCTAATACTGTGACTAGTGAATTAACCCTGTCCCTAACAATTTAAAGGGGGATGTCCATAAAAAGATTCACACCAGGGAAAAGATAGACAAGGAGCCACCTCTTTCTCCCAATAGAAGCAATAGGGGACACTTCATGGAGCTGATTCAAGCAGGATTCAGAAGATATATTGGAAGCTGGCTGTGGACTTGGGGAACTTGCTGCTAAAGAGAGCTGTGGATGCTGAAAGTGTACATAGTTTCAAAGAAGGGCTGCCCAAACTGTTGGGAGAGAATCCAATGAGTGTTACTAACAGCACACATCCACAAACAGCTCAGAAAGTCTATAAGCTGTAAATAACTAGAGACAGGAGAAGTATTATGGAGCAGCATCATACTCACTGCCTTTCCTAGCCAGTTTAAGGGCATACTCTTCCTGTTGGTTTCCCAGTTAGAGAAGTGTTGTTAATTAAATGAAATGTCACAGAATCAGAATGACAGAATCACTATGGTTGGAAAAGACCTGTAAGATCATTGAGTCCAAGCATTAACCCAATACCACCATGCCCACTAAACCATGTCCCACAATGCCACATCCACACATTCCTTGAACATCTCCAGTGAGGGTGACTCCACCACTTCCCTGGGCAGCTTGTTCCAATGCTTCACCACTCTCTCAGTAAAGAAATTTTTCCTAATATCCAGCCTGAACATCCCCTGGCGCAACTTGAGGCCATTTCCTCTTGTCCTGTCACTAGTCACTTGGGAGAAGAGACCAACACCCACCTCTCTGCAACCTCCTTTCAGGTAATTGTAGAGAGCGATAAGGTCTCCCCTCAGTCTCCTCCAGACTGAACAACCCCAGCTCCCTCAGCTGCTCCTCATAAGACTTGTGCTCCAGACCCCTCACCAGCTTCGTTGCCCTTCTCTGGACACGCTCCAGCACCTCAATGTCCTTCTTGCAGTGAGGGGCCCAAAACTGAACACAGTATTCAAGGTGCGGCCTCACCAGTGCCGAGTACAGGGGCACACTGCTGCTTCCTGGAAGTAACCAGATGCCCAAAGCTTTGCTGTGGGTTTCCCCTGTGGCTGCCTTCACCCCAGTGACATCTAGGCTCATTGACACTTCTGCTTTTCTCCCTGGACATCACTGCTCCTGGGGAGAGCTCACTTGTGTTCTTGGCTACCTGACCACCATCTCTCCTCTTGCGAGGCCTCCCAAAGTCTAGATTTATCTCCTTCCTAACTGGGGTATATGCACATCTCCTCTCTCAAGTTGACTTCTGATCTAAATGAGCTGTCATTTCCCAGTAAATAGTTCACAACTGTGGTAGTACTTTTTTACATGCTAGAAATATTAAAGCAGTTAGTGACGCTTTCTTTTATCTGTATTATCACTGGGCATTTGAGTTTTCAGCCACAGAGATACATGGGGAAGAGCTACCATGCCAAATTTATATATTCAAACACTGCCAGCATAGCCACCTGTCACTGAATTAATTACATTTGGTGAATGGTTTTGATGTTTCATCAATCATGGATCTTGATCTTAAATATGGAAGGCTCAGCTCACCTGCCATCTTCACCCATCTTTTGCTTCAACCTTGAGATTGCTATTCAAACGTTAGGATGCTCAAGGGGTATAGCTTTAGATACTCAATGGAAAATTTTAGTTTATTCCAAACTGAGTTTGTTTTTTAACTGTCATTTACAAGGACGGTCTGAGCTCAGGAAATCCCAAGGAGAGATGCTCAGGGAGATGAGTACTTCTTTGTGCATCTGGGCATACAAAGAAAAGCAGAGTTTTGAATTTGTTGCCTTCTGAGATACAGCCTTCCCCTCCCACATGGTACTGTGGATACAGCAGTATAGCCAGGGATTGCCTAGCAAGACACTGAAAATGTGTCTTCATAGGGCCCCAGCTTTCCTGCATGCCATAGAGAGAAGAGATAGAACACATTCACAGCATTTCTTACCTTTCCATATTGCCCTAAGAAATAAGGAACTAATTTTCTTATGGAAGAATACAATTTACTACAAAATCATTAAAACCATATTTAAGGCAGAGGACCTTTGAGCTCCTCTTGGGCTATACTTCTTGCCTTCTGAGATTTAGTTTCTTAACCTGAATGTTGTATTCATCATATTTTCTTATACTCATTCCCCTAAAGAATATCAGTTGAACTTCCTGATTTGCTGTATCTGTTGTCTAATACAGGAATTAAAAATGCAGACAGAAAGTATGATGTGCCTTTGGCATCCCTCTGTTCTGTTGAAGTGCCTTTACTGATGACAGGGAAATCTCAAATATAAACATTAATTTCCTAATGATGACAACAGGGACATGAAAAGACTCATTTGTATATGCTTTTCCCCTCATTTTCTGGTTTATAGGCGTCACACATCTTCTTGGAGTACAGATTTTATAACCTCTTTTTTAACAAAGGACCAGCCTCAAAGAGATTGGATGCAATTTAGGGGAAAAAAACCCCAAACAACTAAACCCCAACTCAGCATGATAATATTTCTTATTTAAATCTGACAGCTACTCAGGTTCAAAGTGAACTGCTAGCTGTACAGTAAGTAGTGACTAGATGGCTCCAGCTTATAACACTGTTTTGAGGAGAGGACATTCTCTGACACAATTTAATGAAGGAAAGCTTGAAGTCGACAGAAGGAGGTAATACTTGGTATATCTTTCAAAGCAGAGAAACTCTTTTTTTCCATATTAGATGCTGGGACTGCAGAATGCAGGTTCTGCACTTTTGCATTTGTTTTTTCTCTCTTTTTCCTTTTATTGTCTGAGATTCTTAAAAGGCTTTAAATATCCTGGAATCTTCTAATTAGAAAGGCAAAGTCAGATTTGAGAGGGAAGCATTTTTGTAGGCCAGGTAGCTCTACCTTGGAACTCTTGAAATGTTGAGTAGAAAATCTAATGACCTAATAATGAATTTCTCTAGATGTTTTACTCTCACTTGTTCAAAATGGGTGTTCTGGAGAATTAATGTGAGTAACAGCAGTCACAGGGGGAAGAAGTGATTTAGAAATGCCAAATGTTTTTATGTTAGATGTTAACTGCAACATATGATGCACCCTCAAGGTAGCTGAATGTGAAGAGCTGTGATTACTGAAGAGTATCCAGGGTCATAAGTTCAGTGCCTGACAAACAGCAGCAGCTCTTTGACCTTAGAACTATAAAGCTCTACAACTTACAAATCACTCCATCTAACAGACTAACACATAACACCTACTAAAAGGAAAAAAAACCCAAATCAATCCTATCTGTCATACATGCATTTATATGGCAATTTTTTGCCATGCAGCTTCAGCATTTTAATTACTAAGAAGCCGTAACGTCAGAGGAAGGAAAGCATTCCTGTATTCTTGTGCTAGGTGAAGAATTTCATTCTGGTGATACTAAACAGCTGCACTTCTAAAAAGGTCTCATTACGAAGCGTATCTTTTGGCTCCCACGCTTAGTTTCTTGGGTGACATCTCCAGACTCTTCCATCATTCAACTTGTGTTGCCCTCTCCAAGCTCTACATCTGTCAGAAAAGGAAAGGTGGTCACCTCTTCAGTAGGTAGCACTGGAAAGACTGTGCACTTTTGCTGCGTTTCCTGACTCACAACAAAGAACTTCTCAGGCATGACCCTTGATGCTTGACGCAGCTGTAGATACTGGTTTACATGCCACAGCCACAGTAGTAGTTTGAGTTTGCAGTTCAGGACAGGGGTTGATTCCTCTTTCTGTTATAACTCTGCAATTCAGATGAAATAATGAGAACCAGCAACATCTTTTAGGAAAGAAATTGATTTTTTAAATCAGTTTGAGAAAGGAAATGTGTGAGGATCCTTTTTTTTTTTTTTTTTTGCACAGCCCAGTAGCCAAAGGAATAGGCTGGTTTTAAAGCAAACCTTCCAGAATGGGCTGTGCAGTTCCTTCTGAAAATGTGGGGTTTTTGGCAATCTTAGCTGGTATTTCCACGTGACTGAAAGGAACTGCAGTTTGGTGATCAAGGCAATGAATGATTTTCACAGCTTCCTATCCCATGAAGTATAATACACAGAGCATTTGTCTCTGAAATTGGGTAGGTTTATCAGCTCCTGAGGGACCCTTCAGTATTTCTTCCAGGCTATTACTGTGCTTCAGAGGTCACATAATGCTTTGACATTACTAGTACAAATACCTTAAGACAAACTTCTGATTTTCCGTTTATTGTTGCTTTATAATAGGAAATGCAGAGAAAATTTTAGTTCCAACATGAATTCTAAGTTTAAATGGCCTGAAGTTAGCAAGAATGTCAACTTCTGAAAATGTTGATACATAAATATGTTAAACAATTAGGGTAGTATGAGCAGGGAGACTTTAATCTCTTGTGCTAGTGACAGAGATTCAATTTAAAGGAATTTACTTAGAGTTTCTTGTTAAAAAAGTACTGATATTTAACAGGTGCTAACTTTGATAGGTACAGCACAATAGAACATTAGAAATAAGCAGAAAAACAGCAACTTTTCTAGCTATGGTTTAATGATTGCTTCTAATCAAAACCTGTCTTCTAATTACACTAAAAATATACTTCACTGAAATCTGCCCTCAAAATGAATTTTAAGAGGAAGATTGCAATGCCACTTGATTCAGGAAGCAGCACCCGGGTTTTTTTTAGGATGTCATTTGCATTGTTTTTACTGGTTAATTCACTTGGCTGTCATTAGCATCCATGTTTTCTTTGTTACTGTATCTGCAGCATTTCAGGGTAGGGATCTTACATGAATTTTAGTGTAAAACCTTCCCAACATACTCCCAGGTGCTAACCCCAAGGATATCAATAGAGCCAGAAGTGCAAAAGTAGGAAATACATTTCAGGTCCAAGGCATGTCCTTTATTTTTTAGATTTCGGGGCAGAAAAATCAGTGCCATTTAGAACTTTTCCTAAAACATCCCTATAGAATTACATTGTTAACCAGAACAAGTCTGCACTAGATTATTTTAACTATATTGCATGAATCTTGGATTGTCCCAAAAGCATTATCAATTTAAATCTGTTCTCATCCATTTTGGGATATTGACATCTTTGACAATTTTCAAGCATATCTGAGTTGGTTCTGCCAAACTTTTCCTCCCTGCACAGCCCCAGACAAGTAAGAGCTCTGCAAAACTTTCCTAGCAATACAGCAAATTCCTTAAGTGCTCCCACAGAATCATGATGACCCCTTTCAAGCGATTTAGCACTCCTTGTGTTCCATTTCCTTGTCTGTAAAAATAAAATTAAAAAAGATTAACTGCTCTGCATGTCTATTGAGAATTTTATGGTTTTTGATTTCATTTAAAGAGGAAATATTTATGTTATTTTAGCTCCTAAATCCCGCAACCCTATTGGATCCCACTGTATTAAGTGTTTTGCAAAGGTATAATAGACACTATCTCAAAGACTTGCTAGACTAAATAATACCTAGATCATTTGGTGAAAGATTCTATATAAATGCAAAGTAGTTATTATTACAGTTGCTGAAACAGTGGAAACTGAATTTCTTTTGTATGTGATATGCTATTGCAATCATTTCTCAGGAAATGAAAGTAATTTCACTGAAAGGTATCTCCCTCTCACCCCTCCCTCTCCCTGTTTCAAGAATCTCTGGGGCTTTGGGGGTGGGAGCAGTTCATTAAAGCATTGGCAGGGAAACCCTAAGAAAACTTCTTTTTTTTAGATTATAAAAGTCAGACTGCTTCATCTTTTCATTCTAATGCATTGTGGAAACTGATGAGAAGGAATATCGCTCTCTGCTTATCTTTAGTTTTTGAGGGACATTTATGCAATACTAGTAGAGGAGCAGTAGTAGAATACCAATATATATTGAGAGATTATAAACCTCCTTGTGAAACTCTCTGGTCCAGTTCTGGTCGCTTTGAAGTAGATAGGAAACCTGAGCTGACTTCAGTGAAGTCTGGATTTCACCTCTGACATTTAAATGCCACTGTTGTTCACATATAGCTACTAGGAATACAGAAAGCATATTATGAAATGAAAATAATCTTTGCACCAAGGTTTTTGACCCAATTGCAATATTCTCTGATGACATCCCATCATTTTTTCTTTCCTTGTTAATGTCAGAGTGACAACTTGAAACACCCCAAAGGTCCAGGTGCTATTTGCACAAGTTTCTACATGACCATAAAAATCAGATTCTAAACACTCATCAGAAAGCTCTACCTTAACCTTTCTTTATCTCTTTTTCTCAGAGGTTTACTTACCTGGGAGGTGCTGAACACACTTAGCTGAAAAGCATGACGAGGTGAGCAGGAGGGAAGCATTGCAGCTAGAGGAATGTAAGGCTTGGAAGTGTTATAGGAAGAGGAGGGATTTGATACAGCTCAGGTATGATGGAAAGAGGGGTGGGCTAGTTTTTATTTGTTTGAATCTCTTTCCTTAAAGGTGCAGAGGGAATAGCGCAAACTGTTGCAGCTCAGGAAGGTGTAGAAAGTTGCTGGAAATGGGAGCAAGTATGGGAAAAAGTAGGAGGCACTCCTTGCAAATTCTTTTACTTTAATGCATCTTGTGTAGCAGAGCTCTATGTTCTCTGTGCCAAAAGTTCATTGTTTGAAAGTGTGATAAAAAGACTGAAAGCTTCTTTAGTCTTTCCACAGGCTTCCCATAAAGAAATGTGCAGATAGCACCACTTCAAAGCTCTAGCTAGCTGTTCACACAAGCCTGCCCACCACGGTCTACTTGCAACTACATAGCCCAAGTGTGGGGAGAAATTTTCACAGTTACTGCTAGCTAGCTTTTTTAGGAATTATTTTTTTTTAGCTAAAAAATAAATGGTTTTCTCTGTCAAATTCTGTAAGTACATTAATGTTGTTCTAATTTCACTGCCTCTTATGATCTGAGATTTATCTGAAGTTTCTGGGAAAAGGATTTCCACTGCTTGCCAGAAAACAAGGTGCATTTTTCAAAGCAGAGTTTCCTATGAGATTAGAAAACAAAACATTAAACAATGTTTCAGAATTCAAAGCAGAATCCTGAGACAGCACCAATGAATATGAAGTATCTCAAATGCAGATCCTTTTTAGCCAGTTGGCAGGTTCTTTCAAATAGTTTCAATAATATTATTATTTCAAACTGGTGAATTATTAAATCTTGAACACATTTTCTGTTAAGGGAATCCTGTGTTACATGACCTTGCTATATTATTTAGAACCACTTCTAAAAATCTCTGGATTTCTCATAAATGTGCTAAATTGCTTCTTGATTTGGATATGCTGACTTTACTAAGGTTAATTTATCTCAGTGTCTCTGTATTTAATAACAAGATGCTTTGGTTTTTTTACTTCTGAGATAACAGGAAATCCATACGGAAGGAAAATAAATACAATCCATTAGGTTCCCTATATTAGCTTTGTTTATTATTATGACAACATAAAAATAAACAAAATATTTAAGGGTTTTCTAGACTGGGCAAAAGCTTTGCAGTGAAAATGTAAGAGTCATTTCAGACATTGTTCATTGTGCTTTTAATGTGTAAGTACAAAAGAAAAAAGTTTGGTGGAAACAGGTAGTTTCTGAGTATGTACAAGAATGAATATTATGTGTAAGGTGTCACTGAACTGTACTGCAAGTTGAAAGGCTTCTCTTCTTCTTCTTCTTATCTTCCCATTGACTCTTTGAACTCTCTTGGCTTTCCTAGCTAATTAATGATGATTGCAAGTGTATCCTCTTAGACTTGGCTGTGAGGGAGGTGGAAACAACTGTAAATTTTTGCTTATTACAAACTGAGTAATTTGAGATCTTTAAATTAAAATCACAGAATCACAGAATCACAGAATCACAGAATGGCATCCCACAATGCCACATCCACACACTCCTTGAATACCTCCAGGGAGGGTGACTCTACCACCTCCCTGGGCAGCCTATTCCAACGTTTCACTACTCTCTCAGTAAAGAACTTTTTCCTAATATCTAGCCTGAACCTCCCCTGGCGCAACTTGAGGCCATTTCCTCTAGTCCTGTCACTAGTCACTTGGGAGAAGAGACCAACACCCACCTCTCTGCAACCTCCTTTCAGGTAGTTGTAGAGAGCGATAAGGTCTCCCCTCAGCCTCCTCTTCTCCAGGCTAAACAACCCCAGCTCTCTCAGCCGCTCCTCATAAGACTTGTGTTCCAGACCCCTCACCAGCTTCGTTGTCCTTCTCTGGACACGCTCCAGCACCTCAATGTCTTTCTTGTAGTGAGGGGCCCAAAACTGAACACAGTATTCGAGGTGCGGCCTCACCAGCGCCGAGTACAGGGGCACGATCACCTCCCTACTCCTGCTGGCCACACCATTTCTGATACAAATGAAAATAAGGATTCAAAAGTTTCAAATTATACCCTGAAAATGGATATAGCTCTAGGTAAGTGAAATACAGTCCCAAAGATTATTTTGTTCTTATGACAGCAATAATTCTTTTGTGTTAATCTCAAGTAGGAAAGCTCAGGTGTGTTACTAGAGCTTAAGACCAAAGTCTGTCTCCATGGGATGTTTGAGACCTGCTTGTTTTGGGTGGTCATTAACTTGCTAGCTTGCTACAGGTTCACTAACTTACTGTAGAGATTTGGCAATTGCTTTATATTTAGAACAAAACTCACAAACATAGGAAATGGGTATTGTTCATATTACTTGCATAAAGGAGGAATCAAGATGGAGTAAAAACATTTGAAGTGCTTTTGGGTGATCTTAAGCATGTTGCAGAAATTTATTTTAGTCTTTCTAATCCAAACTCAGAATTTCATTGAAACCTTTTTATTTTTTTTCCTTTTTTCTTTTTGCCTTGCAATCTAATCAGATCCTTCTACCTAGAGCTGATCCTACCTACTATTTTCCTGATCCTCCTCTTTGATCAAAGTTTTCCTGTCTATGACTTCCAAATGTCTTTGTATGTTATCTTTAAGTGATTCTCGCTACTGGTTCTCAAATCTAGAGACTGTCTGACAGGGGAGCTGCTCTAAGTTTCATAAATGCTCTCTGAAGCTTCCCTGAGTATGAAAATGTGCTGCTTTGTACTGTAAGTAGACTTATTATTTCATTTATTTCTGAAGTGACTGGCAATCTGACAACTGGGGTGTTAAGCAGAGATCTGTCTGGAGGGGCTGGGAGAGGAAGAGATGTTTGAAGAAGCAGCTCTGAATCACCTGCTGAATATATTGGAAAGCATTTTAAAGATCAAAAGACTATGGGCAATTAATTAATATTCAATTCCTAGGGAAAGGACTGAGATCATGGCAAATCTTTTAATAAATGTTTATCTTTTACAATGGTAATTATTATCTGTCTTAAAGGTTTCAAATAATACATTGCATTAAAAGAAGCATATCAGTCTGCTGACTTTTTGCGTGTCTGCTCGACTATTTATAACATTCTTTTTTACCAGAAAAAGTAAACCAGAGGGCAGTCGCACAGTGTGTAAAGCTAATGACTAACAGTGGAGATTCAGCTGTCTTAACTTTAGACTTTTAAAAGTTAGGTCTGTAGACTAAATTACTCATGTGTGGTTCCCTCTTCAGGCAGAAGAAAGAGAGAAAGGTGCCTCTGAAGGGTAACTGATCCCATTTTCAGATAGACTTCTGCAGACATTATCTAGAAATCCCAGTCTGACTTCATTACCTAGTCTCAGGCTCCCTCTATAGTCAATCTGCCTGAAAGCTGAGAAGTTCATGACTCTCTTAGTTCCAGTAAACAGAGCAGGTATCACTGGCAAGCAGGAACAAGCCATGTGTTGCAATGCTTACTGTTTATCTGAATTTAGAACTGGTCATCTGAAATGCAGCCATGCTCTAAAAAAAAGTCTCCCAGAGCTGGGGCTTCTGGCAGTATTATGAAACAAAAAAGATAAACTCTGTCAGCGGGTTGATTGAAGAAGCAAGAATTCAGATTTACTTAACTGCTTTGTCTAGGTGGAAGTCTACATGCTACTCTGCTCAATCTTCAGGATATTTGGGATGCTTTGTTACATGGCCTGTGTCTCCCAGTGAGTTTTGTACGGAGCAAAAGAATGTGACTCTTGGGTTTGGGATTTTGTATTAGAGGCCAGGTACCTTAAAGTACGGTGATACAGTCCTCTACTGTGTTGATCCCCTAAGGGCCTGCTGGAGTCTGAAAGCCAAGGAATTTAATTATCCACTGAGTACAGCCTGAGCTTCATCAGCTTTCAAATGAGCAAAATTTAATTGAGAATATTCCATATGCAGTGAAGGCGCAGAAGAATCAGACTAGAAACTCTGTACCCAGCAAAGCTTCCCAGATGCAATGAGTGGGAGTGAAATGACTCTGGAATTATTTTATTTTTTGATTATTTTTGTGATCAGCTTTTGAGTTCAGACACATATTATGTCAGATGACCCAGAAAGCGAGTCTTTCTGACATCTTTCTGAACATCATTGTCACTTGATAAACAAAAGTCTGCGTCACTGAAAACTGTAGTCTCTGTTCCACTGAACATGCTAATATCCCCAAAAGAATGTGGGCAAAAAGGCAAATCAGAGTATTTATACCATTTCTCACCATTGACTTAGCTTCGTATAGAATTTGACTAAACACCAAAGAGGGAGGTGGGATTAGTTATTCATTGGTAGAAAAGTAAAAGCACTATTTTCTAGATAGGTATAATGTAGTTCATACTCATGCTTTAGACCAGAGGGAAAAACATAACAAAGAAAGCAGCAGCAAGGCACGATAGTTAAATAGTAGAATATCTCTGTATTCTGGGAATGGGGCAGTACTGTTTGAAAGTTTCAGCCTGATGGTCAGGCATAGAGATGCATTTAAGGCTGCTTCATATGGGGTTGAAACAGCATACCTTGACAAAGCTCCATTTGGTACAAAATATAGCAGCTGGTTGGTAGCTATAATCAGATCCCATGTGAAAATTTTGCACTGTCCACCACTCTGGACACAGAGGTATCACAAGGTATTTGCTGTAAGACCCCCTGAGACTGATATGCGCTACCTCAGAAGGCTGTGCTCCAGCTGTGACCAGGACTTTTGGGGGCATCAAGTCTTGCTTCAATAATCTAAGGTAAGGATACACTCAGTGTAGGAGACAGCAATTTCAGAGGAAGTTTATCTAGACTCCAGAACATCTTCCAGTGAAAGATTAAGAATAATCATTGAATTAAGTACTTACAGACCTAAATGTAAAATGAAGATAATTTAATTTTCCTGTTTGCTTCTACATTTGTGAAAAGAGATCTATAAAATAATCAAGCTACATTTCCTGCTGACTGGAAAGCAAGAAAAACACCCAGAAGCTATTGCAAGTAAAGGGCTTTTTATGAACATGAGGAGGTCTGAAATGCTAGTCTTGCAGACCACAGGAGAGAAACACGAGGATGGGCAAATGGCTGTGGAGAGGCTCTGAAGTCAAGTGTTGAAAGTACTTTATGGTAATAAATGGCTATCACGAGCACTCTTAATAAATACATTTTTTTGTTTGGATTTTTGGTGGGTTTTTTTAACCTCTCTTTTACTTGAAATCATTATACTGAACTATTCATGTAGTCCCTGGGCTTGCAAAATAGCAAATTTCTTTGAGAGTGGGGACAGAAAAGAGGTTAATTGGAGCTTTGCTTTCAGTTTCCATTTTGATACTTTGTGTGTGCTTGTGCTTCCTGCTTTTCTGGAGTGCTGCAACTTTTTATTTTAGGCTCATTGATAGTAATTCTGGCACCACAGTGCATGTCTCTCTTCAGCTGGGGTGAGAAGTGACTATTATTTTAAAACCTTTGATGACTCCACTCTTAAATCTGCTCGCTAATGCAATCACTGTCTCTTCTGCATCATCCCTCTCTCGTACACTCAGTTTTTGGGAGGTGGGATATTCTGGTAGGTGGAGTGAGAAGGTGTTTCTTATCGCAAGTCTTCCAGGGCCGTTCCTGTGCCCCTTGCTAGGGATTTTTCTGTCAGTAGCGCTCCAGGCTTTTGCTCATCCATTGGCATGGATGAGCTCTGTATCAGCCCCACAAGTTTGCTTTATCTCTCTGTCATTAGGTGGGTCCCCATTTCTGGAGAAGCTGCTGCTGCATAAATGGACTTTATGCTAATATAATACTTGTTGTTTCTTTCAATATTTTTTTTGCTATAAAACTTGCCCACTTGCATGAATGTGGGTAAGAATGTGTAAGGGTTCAAGAATCAAAAAAGCCAAAAAGATGTATAGCGTGGCAGTTCCCAGGAGTATTTTTTATGCTCTGTTACTGAATGTGCCAGCTCTCACCTGCGGCCTGAGATGCAAAACTGCCGTGGGAGAATGAAAGATCTCAGCAGAGGTCTAGGCCTCCTCTCTCATGTTGAGGGGAAGCAAGGATGACATTGAGTCTGATAGGTAAAGTCATTACGATTAATGGCTAATATCCTGTGCGTTACAGTGCGTTACAATTTTGTAGCTGTAGATTCAGAAATCAATTTGGGGATAATTTTGGTCTCAAATTTCTTAATAGATGAAGGCTGTGATTCTGTCCTATGCTCTTTTTTCTTTCTGCTGATAAAAGGGGGGATAGTAATTGTCCCAGACTGCTTCCCTGAGTATTTCAAAAAGACAGTAGTGTCCTTGAGGACTGGATAAAGGGGCTTTATAACTATATTTCCCACACACTTGCCAGCACGGCACAGGAGCAGAGAGAGATGTGATCAGGATGCTCAAGGTTTGTTTGGACCATTGAGATTTATCGCTAGGTAGAGCTTCTGCAGGTTAGAGCCACCAGGAAGCTGGACCAGACAAAAATATCACAGAGCCATAGTTTTTCCTTGGAGCATCTCCCTTCCTGCTGGATTTCTAAGGTATCTTTTCTATCCAGGCATTCTCCCTCCCTTTTTCAGCCCAGTCCAGCACCAGGAATAGGTCTAGAATGGAAACTGTGAAAACTAAACCCAGAAATAATCAAGGTGAGGTGACAGCACTTCACAGCCAAGGTAAAACTGAAAATCATGCACGATGGATTAAACGTCTAGGAGAGAATACTTACTATAGCATTAATACTTCCTGTCACTCTCTCTCCCTAACCTTCCAATGCTTCTGAGGTAATAGCAGGAATTCTTAAAATACAAGGTGTCAAAGAAATATCCTGCTATAATCCACTGGTTGTGGAAGAACCATCAGTCCTGGGCAAAAGTAGATGTGACACGGTATGGCAATCTGCCTGGATTGCTTGATATAATGAAAGGCTGATGTATTTCAAAGTGAATGACACCCTGAAATAGTTCATAATGGAAAGGCAGAGAGATTATGATTAAGCTGTTTTCTGTTGCCTTTCTCTGAATGAGGCTTGTTGTTTGGCTGGTCCTGGACGCAATAAAAAAGAAGAAAGAAACCCTCCCTCCCTCTAGAGCTTCCACTTCCCCTGTATTATAGTTCTGAGTACATTGTGTCCTTCTGACTAATTTTTTTCTAGTAGAGGAAATTGCAGAGCTGCTGCTTTCAAAATCTCTCTTTCCAGCCGATCTCTCTCTCACTTCCTGCTATGTGCTGTCCCAGGGCACTGCTGCTCTGACCCTCCATCCTGACCTCAAGAGTAGCTGTGTGCCTGCTGACTGCAAATCACTGCTCCGGACTCTGCCTATAACTCCAGGGCCCCGCCTGTCTCAGCCTTGCCTGCCTACAGAGCTCTCCTCACCGTGAGATGTACTGTTTAGTTTCCTTTCTTCAGCCTGTCGTGGTTTAACCCCAGCCAGCAACTAAGCCCCACACAGCTCCTTGCTCACTCCCCCACTGGTGGAATGGGGGAGCGAATTGGAAGGCTAAAAGTGAGAAAACTTGTGTGTTGAAATAAAGACAGTTTAATAGGTAAAGCAAAAGCCCCGCATGCAAGCAAAGCAAAACAAGGAATTCATTCACTACTTCCCATTGGCAGGCAGGTGTCCAGCCATCTCCAGGAAAGCAGGGCTCCATCATGCATAACAGTTACTTCGGAAGACAAACACCATCACTATGAATGTCCCCCCCTTCCTTCTTCTTACTCCAGCTTTATACACTGAGCACGATGTCATTTGGTATGGAATATCCCTTTGGTCAGTGGGGGTCAGCTGTCCCAGCTGTGTCCCCTCCCAACTTCTTGTGCACCCCCAGCTTACTTGCTGGTGGGGTGGTATGAAAAGCAGAAAAGGCCCTGACTGTGTAAGCACTGCTCAGCAATAACTGAAACACTCAACACTGTTTCCAGCACAAATCCAAAACACAGACCCATGCTAGCTACTGTGAAGAAAATTAACTCTATCCCAGCCAAAACCAGCGCAAGGCCCTATGGCAAGTGTGAAGTGTGATATCAGGTATAGGTGTCCATAAAGGACAAAGTGGGAACCAGCAATGCAGCAGTGCATTCCAGTGACTGTGACCTCTGGCTGTTCTTAAATGTGTTAAATTGACTCTTGTGAGTTGTATGCTGTTACCTTACACCTCTTGTCTCTCTATAGCATGCATTTATGTATACATCCTGGCTGGCTGAGATTTTTAATCATGTATAGCCTGTGTCCCTTTCCGGCAGCTAATCATCTCGGTGCAATAGGGGTATTTGAAGTGGCACATTTGTTGATATGCATGTCTTACCTTCAGCAGGCAGGTAAACTCCAACCTTTCTTTTGTCTTCACCTTTAACTAGTAGATAAAACCACAGTCAGACTTTTGCAGATATCTTAAGGCTAGCATTGTCCTATTATTAATGTCTTTTTATACATCTATTTTGTTTATTCTTTTAAATAGGAGGGAAAGAATCCCTTCCAGGAACATGATGGACAATTGAAAGAATTAAAATGATGGCTATAGAGACATTACACAGCTTCTTAAATATAAATAAGAAATTGGTGTCTTCATACAGGTACACTTGAGATATCAATCAGACTTTCTTCCCTATTAAAGTCAGTGCAATCTGAGAGATTGCAAAAGCCATAAGAAAATGAGACATGCTTCTGTGATTGTTAAGTTTGCTGCAACCCTACAGTTAGCATAATTTCATGCTAACTTATCTTGCTGTTACATCATTTCAATTAATGTGGCCAAATTCTGTTATATTCTTAGGTTTCAAAAGACTGTGTGCAGAAAAAGAAAGGTGAATTAAAATAAAAAAAAATTCCTGGCATCACTTTTTCTGCTTGTCAATTGAAAACATAGCAATTAGTCATTTACACATGAAAATACCTGTTTTTCCATAAAAAATGTGCTTAGATTCGTGAAGATTGCATTTGGGAAACGCATGTAGGACGATCATTAAGGTTGATCACATGTATGGACTCCAACCAGAGACAATGTCAACAACACTCTGACCTACAATAAATTCCGCAAGTATTCTGGTGTAAAAGAATGCTAGTTTTTGATAAATAAATTGTTCAAAATAGCAATAATTTTAATATGTTATTTAAAAAAAAAATTGTTAAAATGTGAAAATGAGATATATGTGTTTTATGAGAAATTACTCAGTTAAACACATGCTTAAACTAAAGTATGCATTATTTGTAAAAGCATAGGACTACCTGTGAGTTTGGTATAGGCTTCAGTGCTTTGAATTTATGTCTCTCTACTCTATTTTGTTCAATCTGCTACTGCATTCTCTCAGAGAATTTGTTAAGTTCAGCTTGGCCTGCCAACTGAAAACCAGTACAGAAACCTTTTTCTTTAGGTTTTACAGAGAAAAGGACTTGTCTTTTTCATTGTAATGAGAACTCAAAATGAAGGATATTTACAAAGTATTTACTTTTAGAGATTTTCCTTTCTAATTTAAAGAGAAAATAAAGTAAATTTTGAAACAGTCCCCAAAATCACCTGCTTCTTGCAGACCAGTGCAGACAAGTTTCGGTTTTCCCCTCATGCAGCACGCTGCTTGCAGCCTTGCAGGAGCCAGCAGGTCATGCTGGCTGCCCGTGTGCACCACCAGGCACTTTCTGTGTGCAGCCTAGCCGGGCTTTTGAATGTGAGTGGATTATTGGGTACTGACATCTCTTTTTTTGAAAAGCCTGAACTTTCTGTCTTGCTTCATCTGATTGTTACATGGTTCCTTGAGCACAGAATCATATGCTGGCTTGTCCTCATGGAAGGTCAGGATCTAATAGGGATTTCTGGGAAATGTTTTTGTCTGTGACTCCAAGAGCACTGTTTGTGTATCTCTCTGTTTATTTCAATGAAAAAGAGCTTAGTGCCATCTCATCTGTGGTCCTTCTGCGCACTTATGTTGCTTCCATAGGCTTTTGTCTCCTATGATACAAACCTGATTTCTTATTGATTGGATTTGATGTTGAGGAAAAATTACTCACAGTGTGTCTTTGTTGCTATTTTATCATAGTCTCCTATAATTTGCTTTGAAATAAGCAGAGGTAAATAGTTGTTTTCTTCCTCTGCATTAGCAAGCCTACCTAGATATTAAATATATACATATATAAAAACCTTTTAACAGCATCTTTTATTCTCCATCATGCCCATTTTATAGGCCTATGACATGTCATCCTGTAATCAGTAAATAGGATGAACGCAGCTGCTTAATATCCAAGGTAATGAAACAGTTCTTTACCCTGTGCAGCACACACAAAAGGCAAGCAAATGCTTTATATTGTGGGTAGTCTTTTTTAAATTTCCTCCTAGGGGACTTTATGAAGTGGGATTTCAAACACAGACAAGGGGAGAGGAAACCAGGCCAGGACCTAGATAGACGTCCATTCAGCTTGCTGCTGTGCAAACTTCTTCCAACATTTTTGTTGCTCCAGCGATCCTTAGTCCATATGGGGCATTTTACTAAGAGCAGGGAGAGGTGTGGTTGGGAAGGGCATATGTGACAAATGGAGCAAACTGGGAGAAATAATGGGGATACTATGAAAAAGAAAGTGCCAGTCTTTTCTTCTTTTTGGTTAAGCACTGTGACTTATTTTATTTGGGACAGGCAAGAAGGAATTAATCTGTATGTCAGACAAGCTTGTGGAGGCTTTGAAAGTTTTTTGGAGAAATTTATCATTGCAAAGTCAAGCTGTCATTCGCTTAAGTGGGAAGGCAATTGTGGGATCATGGAATTGAAGGAGAAAAAAAGAAAGAATAATTTAAGAAGCTTGCCATCTACTACCCAAATTTGTGTTTTAAAATAAGAAATTGAAAGATCAAGCTAGCAGTAAATTAATGTTACAAACCAAATAGCACCTGTGAAAATGTTCTTCATGTCTGCTATTATTGCTGAGGCAGAGCCCAGCACTACTGAGAGTTGTGCTGCACTAATGAGCTGCTCTGCAGTCACTCAATCTGGGCTGCTGCCTGCCTCAGCTGTACATGACCACAACAGTGAACTGTGAGCCTCTACACAATGCAGCAATGGATATTGAAGGTGTAGTGACCTCCAAATTTCTTCCAGGAACAACTAATAGTCAGTACAAAAGAGAGTTTCTTAAGATATATAAAAACAGATTAACAATCAGCTGGTCATCTCATGCCTTGGGGCTTTCCTTTCTCAGTACATTCTGGTTGCATTGTTAGTCTCAAGCCTCAATGGGCAAAATAATTGACTCATTGCTTTCACCTCTTCTTGAACTTTGAGAAGATGATGTCTTATTCTTCTGTAATGTGTGTCTGCTTGACTTAAAAAATACTTCCTGTGGTACACAACAAATTCATTTGATATGCATTTTGGTCCATTTGAGTTTGGGGTTTTTTTAATTATTTATTTACGTAGATTGCTGAGTTCAGGATCCTCCCAGACTTCCCACGCCACACAGACATGATAGCATTATTGGTTAGAAAACAGACAAATCACATTCTGTTCTGATTGCTTCTGGTTTTCAGATTTCAACTCTTTAAATTTTATGTTTCTTACTTTATTTGAATGTTCCCAATATGTTTCAGTCGCCATGCACAATTTTACAACGAGCAACCTGTTTGACTGAACTAAATCACAGTTCCTAACACTCATTTTGTCATACTGGATCTCTGTAATGAAACAGCGAATCTAAGCTCTCATATTCTTTCAGCCCTCATCTGTGCTGCTGGAATTGCCAGGAGAGATTCTGTCACTCGATAAAGCTCAACATAACAATTTTATGTCACTCTCAGTACTTCAGCACATGTTTCTTTCAGAGATGAGGTTTGCATAAGATCAAGAGTGGTCCCATCGCTTTCAGTCGCCTCATTTCCTTCAGCCAGCCATGTATCTTGCTCTTCAGGCTTAACAAGAATTTGTGATTCATCTTGTGAACTTGTGACACTGCACATGTCTTATAATTGTAGCTCGATTAGTTTTTACTTCTGACTGAACCAGTTCTACTTTGGTTCATGCTAATTGAAACTCCATGTAGAGTTTGCACTCTTCTAACAGGATTTCCACCTTCATCCTAGATGCCTATTCAGGCATCAATTCCTAGCAGATTTTTTTCATCATCTTTTAGCTGATGCTGGTAAGAACTAAGCAAAAGAAGGGATTGTACATTTGACTCAGATGTCATAAAAGTCAACTATGTTTCACTATCTGTATTGAGAAAACTTTGATGTCATTTAGTTGATATCGGTAAAATGGATCTCCTGTCAGAGGCACTTCACTCTGCATCTCTCAGATAAGATTTTGATGTGAGATAGCCGGGTCTTAGCAGACTTGTTTATATTCTGGCCATTACTACAGCATGTCATAAATTGAAAGGTATTTTTTCAGGAGAGTCTAACTCCAGGCTTTTTAAAAAAGAGTCTAATAGCTACCAATAATTTTTAACTTCTCAGCTTGAACAGGCACTGAAGTTTCAGATATTGTATGTTTCTGTAGTGAGCCTTTAAGTGCCAGCTAGAGCATATGAAAATAAAGCACATTTCCCTTTGACATCAGTCCCTGTGAGTAAATATACACGTCCAGCCTTGTTCACTGTATAATTGATCTGCTTTGGGAACCACTATCATCCTGTATTTTTTCTCTAAACAGGACATGCATGTTTCCATTTGTTCCGATTTCCTGATCTCAGATATTTAATTTTGTTGCAGAATGTTTTTTCCAACAAAATTAGTCTTCCTTGTTCTCTGCTACTGGTATCCTTTGTGAAACATCGGCTGATGCAGCAGTACTTTCCCACAGTTTTCAACACTGTGCTTCATTTTTAAGCTTTGCAGGAGTCAGATTACAGAGCAACAGACTCTAGCTCCACACCAGCACAGTTGCTTTGCCATGTGACATATCTATAACTAGAGCACTCGTGGACACCAGCTTATTAGTTTACTTGGATAAGAGTTCCCAAAGATTATGAGCATGTTTTGACTGATGCTGTGGTTGTTTCCACTACTATCTCTGTACAAAGCTTCAGCTCATTTTGGAGGAGTGTCTGCTTGGAAAGGCCTGTTCATCATGATTCCCTGGTCTGATTGCATCATCTTGACTGAAGAAAAAGGAGGTTTTTATCCGTGTCAGATTTGAGGAACTTCTTTGCAGACTTTAGTTGTTTTCTACCCAAGAGTTTATCTCAGTACTGTAATAAACTGCAATAGAAATATCATTTTATAAATAAACCCAAAGGTTATCACACAACCCAATTGAACATACCCAGAATCAAATCAAGTGTGATTACATTGTAGTGAGCTGGCACTCGGAAATCTGTGACAAAATTCAGAAAGGGTAATCTTGAGTCATTACCCACCTAGTTGAATTTAACTTCCGTCCTGTGCCAGAGTGACTGAGAAAGTGAATTGAATATGTGCTGTTCAGTGATCTAGACAATGTCTTACCTCCAAATATCTTCTGTACTAGGGATGGACAAGCCAGGGAGTTATTTATAAATTAGCACACATTCTCTCACTCCCTTCCACCCAGTAAAGTAGCTTTTAAAATACAGAGCATTAAAAAAAAAAAAATAAAATTCCCCACCCCCTTTTTTAACTACAGAAGTTCCAGTTAAGGCTAAGCAGGTAAGAAAAAAAAAAATATGTTTCAGGTGTTTTCAGGATCAGGGAAGGGAGAGAAACATGGCTTGCCTTGTCAAGGTTCATTTTTTTGTTTGTCTTCAGGGTGACAAACCTCAAGTGTGTACTTTTTCTTCTCTCCTTCTTTTCTCCCAACAATAGGAAAGTATGGCAGATTCTTTATGGATCCTGAGATCCCAAAGCAGGTTTTATTTTGTTTGCTTAATTTTTGACTGTGATGTCTTTTAATAAATCCACCAGTTCCCAGTAACTCCCTCTTCATTCGTTAACCCTAGAAGCATTTTAATTTTTGGGTTTTGGTTGAATAAATGCCAGAAAGTGACAACCATGTTTCATTGGTTCTGTTTTGCAGAGAACCACAGAGGCTCGTTTCCTTGTATGTATGGTGGCATGGAATGGTTTAATGCAGTTTGAACTTTGACATTTCCACAACCTCTGTTTTATCAGGGTACCAGAAATTATAGATCTATGACTCAAGCCCACAAAACTGTGGCTGACAGGTGCATGTTGCTGTGTTGGGTCTGTTTCATGCATTTAGAATACATTTGATGTAGCTGATCCCCAGATGAGCAGAAACCATGAATAAGATTATATTGCAGGGCAGTTACCATCTTTGCATTCCCTTGCTATTGCTATGTGCTCTGAACAGTAAGCCTCTCTATCTACTTCTTTGTTTAGGTCTGCCTTAGAAATAAGTTAATTTTCTCAGACACGAATTTGGGAGAAGTCCTTCAACTCTCTTCCAAATCTGATGAGAATGTCCCTGTCTATTGGATGTCCTTTCCAAAATCCTCCATTATTGGGATTTGCTTCAGGGTTTTTTGTTTGTCTTTGACAGTTCCTCTTCCTTCCAAGTATGGTTTTGGAGGGCTACTTCCTTGCCTCGGTCATTCTAGAAAGAATGCCACAACATGAAAACTGTCTCTGGTTGGCTCAGTTTCTGAAGCTATCACCCTTAAGTACAGCCATGTGTGCTGGGTTTTTCTTAAGCAAAGAAAAATTGCTCTTATTTGTGATCAATGGCTGAAAGTAAAATGGAATATGTTGCCAAGCATGCACTGACACTTGAGGTCCAGAGAGGTCACCTGTTCTTGGCATCTCTACCTTGTACTTCCTGAAATTCGCTCCTGCCCTCCTGCATTGGGGTCATTGGTATATTTGCCCCATTTCATGCCGTCTCTGCAGAGGTGAGTCCCTTCTTCCCTGTCCTTGCTAGACCTCTTCTCACAAAATTTCTAACTATTTCTGGCAAAGCTCCTGTCAGTAGAGTTGTTGTATCAAGGACTGACCAGCTCTGGACTCTGGTGAAGGTGTGTGCATGTCTAAATCTGCCCTTTATCATTTAGGGTAAATTATCATTCAGCTTTCAGTAGGTGAATATAAACTCTCTCTAATCATCCTGAATTTGTTTTGACAGCTAGACCATGAGAAGCCCAGTGGTCCATTCTAAAATAGGAGAGGGCTAGAGTAAAGTAGGAGAGGGCTAGAACAGAGTAATGCAACTTCTGCATTTGGTGTTAGTATACAGAAGGCTTAAAATTGTGTAAAGGAAGATGCAAGTGTAGTTTTACCATACTTGTTTGGGTTTTTTTAGAACTCACAGTACTAGCGATAGTTCCTCATCTGGTTGGGATACAGATGTGGTCAGGAAGAATGAACTCTAAAATATTTTTATACAGAAGCCAAGGGTATAGACAAAAAATGGAAGACTCTGGACTACTGGAATGAAGTGTTCAATTCTGTTTTATAGAGATAATATAAATCAATTTGCTTTCAAGCACAGGAAATAAATGGTACATGTTATTCAGGTCAAAAGTGGTGAATTTGGCATGTGCTGATGCCAAAGAAGTATGGTCAATGTGTGAGAATACTGAGGTACTGAACAGGAAGCAGTAGGCTAGGCTGAGGATTGGTTTATGAAGGCAGAACTCAGATCAGCAGTACAAAACCAGAAGGTTGTATGTTTGTGAACTAAACCTCTTTATAAGCTGTGAGGAGCTCAGCTAGAAGCACCTGAGGTGGAAAAGACCTGGGTGTATGGACTTCATGACACATTGGCCAACTAGCATAGATGTGAAAATGCCAGCACAGTCCTGAAATGTGTGAAAAGAAGTATTTCTAATAGAAGAGAGGTTACTAACATCATCATAAACAGCTCTGCTGAGGCCTCATTTGTATATAACTTTTGTTCAACTATGAGAAAGACTGCTAGAAATGTCAGGGGAGCAATGAACCCATTTTATTAGGGGAAGCTAGGATGCTTTGGCTTAGCTAGTGTAATGAGGGCTGAGAGGGGATATGATTGTGGTCCATAAATGAGATTAAACATCAGGTTTTAACTGGACTGAAGGACAAAGTCACCACAGGAACAAATGGGTATAAATAGGCCATCTACAGATTAAGACTGGAAAACAGAAGCATCATGGTTTAAACAATCTGTTTGTCAGAAAAAAAAAAACCCACAAAAAACACAGTTAGCTTCACAATGTAACTTCATTAGCTGATGACAAAGTGCACATAAAGCAGTGCAAGGATGTTACAGGATATCGTTCAGTGACTCAGGCCTCCTTCAGTTCCTGTGGTCCTAAACATAATGAAAGACATTTTTACCTGATGATAATGGACACTAGACCTAACTCATATTGTTGACAGCTATCAAATTATAAGGGTATGAAATGTTGCTCCCAGCAGCCTGAACAAAACATAGATTGGCTAAAAGTTGACTGCACAGGTCTCGGTCATGATTTACCCCACAGTTCTACGAAGGTCTTACAGCTGATGGGATCTCTGCGACTGATTGCAAGTCCTAGCAGGTGGGACCCTGCCACATCCTCAGAGGTTGAGGCAGAGGTGTACCTGCTGCACTGCATGTCCCTGTGCTTTCAGCGCTGTGTGAAGCCCTTGCCCTCACCTCCCATCCTGCTCCCCTCCAGCCACCTTGCCCAGCTGGGAGAGCTGTGCCTTGCTGGGGAGGTCCCCTTCAGCCAGCGCTTGGGGCTCCCACAATTCTCTCTTCTTCTAGCTGTTGTTGTCAAATAACGGGCTCCTAAGCATAATGTGTTGTCTGACTCTTTTTTTTTTTTATTTGCTTGGTCTTCTGTCAGTTAGCTATTGTCTCCTAAGTTCCAGGTATTGCCCGCCTTTGCTACGGATGTGTGCTCATCCTTCTTTGCATTACGCTGCTTTTCAGGAATAACTTTCTGTGAAGAACCGATGTTCTGAGGATTACAGTAATGGTCTGCTGCTGTGGGTAAAAGTACATATTAATAATTCCTGTGGGAAGGAAACCTATACCTTCATTGTAAAGACCAACGTATGCAATCCTAGCTCTCTTTCCCTTGAGATAACTGATATTTTCTAAGAAATCCCGCCCATGGTCATAAGGAAAAGTGGTTAAAACACCTGAGACTGACTGAATAGTTGAGAAGAGCCAAGAAATACCACAGAGCATTTCTTGTAAGTTATTTCAAAACCATCATGCTGTTTGTAAAATAACGACTAAAATTTGTCTACAGACTCTGAATGTCACCTCTCTTTCTTATGCTGTCTTTAATCATAGAGTGTTAATGTCTACTTAATTTTACTTTTTCCCTCTGATCAGATCTGTTAATGGAAATATAGTTTTGATGGGTACAGTCAACCATATGCATTAAAGTGAACAACAAGATTTGTAAAGCCTCATCAAAGGTTGTAGAAGATAAATGCCAAAATCTCAGGTTCCTATCAACATAAAAATGCACTTGAGATAAATTATCAAATATTTTGGGCAAATAGTGGTTCAGACTTATGAAGGCATTGTTGGGTCTTACTTATTGATATTTTTAACCATTTGGTATAGCAACTAAAAGGGACACTTGGAGCAATGTACCATGTGAATATAAGACTAAATTTAGAATGATTACATTAGTTTCCACTTAACCCTAAGATAAACTATAAAGATCAAGTTCTTGCTGCAAAGTTGGTGGAATGGTAATGGCAATAGATTATGAAGCAGTGAGAATGTACCTGAAACAATTCATTGCTCACATCTATTTTTTTCTTTTTAACTGGGATTCTATTTCAACAAGTAGCATTTTTAAAATCTCTAACTTTCTTTATGCTAGATGAAATCTCCCTGGGAGAAATTCCATCTACATTTTTGGGCCACGATCTAGAACCCCTAAGAACCCTATAGCTGTGGCTTGAATCTTTTACAGCAAATGTTGCTCAGAAAAATTTAATTCCAGAAAGGTTTACAGTGTCAAACTGATCCAGTGTGGTATAGTTGAATACATATTTATTTCCCGTTTTTTTTTTATATGCTATATTTGTCTTTATGTCACTCTTACAAATGTTTAACTCTTGCTTCTGTTAAAAGCTTTAAAACTGATAGCACTTCAGTATATGGCTAGGCCATCTTTAGTGCACCTTTTCTGTCTTCATGAAGGTCTGTATGTCACTTTTATGAAGACATGTAAAGTTCTCGAATGCCATCATTTCTTACAGCAGTAATTTTAATTTAGTGTAGAACCTCTTATTCCAAGCATTGTCTCAAATGTTGCATTAGAGTAGCCTCTCTTTTCGGCCTCTGTCTACTTTACACACCTGTTAATGCTAACAGTTCTGAGTTGTTCTTTAACCCTTTTTCTTCTTGTCATATAGATTTTTCCCAAAATGCTGAGTTTAATTCTTTCACAGCTTCAAAACATTTTCTTTTATTGCTCTGTGACTGGTTACCCACCCCCACCCCCGCAAAAAAACCCTAAAAAGGTATTCTTTTGATCTTGCAAATTTATTTCTATGGACTCTAGTACTGTTAGAATGAAGCTAAATTTTTCACTGGAAGGTTTCAGTCAAAAAACGGTAATTTGAATAAATCATAGTATTTCATAGGAACTACTCATTTGTTAACTTCTGCAAGATCAGAATATTTTGAAAGCTATAAATGCTGTTTTGGAAAAAAATGTGTCTTGGGGCTTTCTTTCTTAAAATGGGACTTAAATATTTACCTGAATGTGCATATCACATTTTGCAATATTTAAAGTACAGATATATATCTCTCCTTTTTGAAAGCATCATAAATCACTTATTTTGTGATGCTTTAGCTTAAAGCAAACCATAACTGTGAAAACATCCTTCAGAAGCCTGAAGCCAGGTTGATATTTCATCAGGGAATTATCTGAGTATTTTTCATTACCAATGTGTTCAGTAAACAATACAAGTCTGCCTCATTTCTGTTTTCTCTCTCATCTTTGTTGCTCCAGGAAACCAATTTGCTTATAGAAGTGGTTTTGGGTGGATTTGTTTTGGGTTTTTTTCATTTTGGGGAAGATGATTTTTTTTGTGACTCACCTTGACTCTGTCATTCTGAAGTTGCAAACAGGTGACTTTTTCTTTCCTCCTATTTTGTATATGTGGGTGGTGGTGGTGCATGCTGATTTTATTATTCCTCATCCACCTTTGGATGTCTGGCCCAGCCTAAAATATCTTTGACTATCACAAGTCCACAATTTGACTTGGCAGCTCCATTTCTTTACAGTGAGTAAAATTCCCTCCCTAATGCTTAACTTCAGTATTCCCTGCAGGAACTTCACTTCATGGCTTTGTTCTGCCTGCAGTGACTAATTGCAATGGTCGTAATCTGTGGCTAACTGCCTTTTTATATACTTGGACACTAATATCATGCCTGTCTTTTCTGTAGACTGAATGTTCCCATTTTTATCAACCTTTGATCACATTTAATTCTATTTTCTGCTTTCTTTTTTATTTAGGTGCAAGTGGCATTCAGAATAAATACCTTTTCAAACATGAAGTTGGACCACACAGCACAGCATAAAATAATTCCAGTTGCAAGAGCTATTTGAATATCTAGAATTTCCACCCCAAATGTATTTTCAGTGCTGTCAAATACTGTTATTTTTCCCCAAATTGTGATGGAAGAAATTGAATTACTGAATGCATGGGTGGAATGGAAACTTCTCTAAAACATATGGTTGAGAGTGTGAAAAGCTGGCCCTGAAACATCTCATCCAGATTTACTGAAGTAAAAGGAGACTCTTCTTTGAGCCTGGGTTTGGCAGAATGTGCCCTAACTGTCCAAAACCTGTCCTACATGTCCACGTTAGTAAAAGCCGTAATTCAAGTGCTTTAGGCCACTTTCCGATTTCTGAATTGTCTACCAGTCAGACTACATCACTTGCACTGGTTAAAAATTCTTGGTGAACTTTAATAACATGGTAATATCGAAAAAATACAGATACTGCCAGGAAAGAATGTCAAGCTGTAAATAGCTCTGCCTTTGCTTCACCGCAGGCAGGACCAGCAATAACAAGCACGTCCTGCTGGGCAGTAAGCCTTCCCCCCTTGCCTTCCTGACTTGGAGAAAATAGCGAATATATCTGAGCTGGCCCACATCATTAAGGAAAATGATTCACACAGCAGATCTGGGGGGAACCAATGTTGAAGGGCCTGAGACTGGGATGGGGTGGTGGAGATGTTCCCCCCTGTCTGAGCTTTAGCTACAGGGGGATGTGTGACCATCCTCTCACTGCTTTCCTCTCCTTGTTGGAAAATGTAACTTAGCACCTGTTAAAGCCTTTTTGTGATCTATTAAATTTCTTCAGGAGAAAAACTCAGATGTCTGCCTAAAAAAGGTGCTTTCTAACAGCTAGGATGTTCTCATTTTCATCATTCAGAAGGATTCCGGTATCTACACTAATCAGTGGTTAATAACAAATAAAAGAACCATGTATATATTAATCTAAAGACAATTTTTTTCTTGAATTTTCATCATCTTGCTGAAAACAATGTAGCCATGAATGTAAAAAATGACAGATGTTATCCTATGAACCATAGTTTCTTATAACCTTAGCTAATGAAAGCCTGGTCTGATTTTGAGGTAGAGTATTTCAAAATGTCTTTATTTTGTTTTTCTTCACAGAGAAAGAAACCCTCTAATACTGTGCCAGAAGAATTTGCAATCTACAGTATTTTTATGATAAATATAAAAGGATACTTCTGTCCCCGCACAACCTTTGTTACATCACCAGTGGGAAAAGTTCAGAGGAAGAGAGGCAATAACGCTTCCTCCAGAGTTGCCACCATCTGGAGGGCACATTTGGTTTCTTCCAAATAAGAGGATAGGTACCGTTGCCAGGTCCATATCACTCTGGGTAGTTGTTTTCCATGTTTAAACTTGCAAGAATTCACTAGCTCAAAGTTAACCTGAGTGTGAAACCTAGGAGTTTGGAGTCTGGGGAGACTAATTGCCATCCGACCCGTTTGCTTTGCATGAATGGATGGTATGTTTGTATTTTAATACTTATTTGATTACCTGGTCTGTCCCTTTGATTCTATAGCTAGACAGTTACCATCAAAGAGCAGGCTGGAGCTAGCTGTAGTTGCAAAAAATCTTGGCATGTTTCTGACAGATGCAAATGATGCCTGTGTAAGAGAAGTGTGGTTCCCTTTGAGCTGGTTCTTAGAGCTAGGGCACAGGAACCTGCTCTTAGTTCCATACGTATCACCACAACTGGGACATACAAGAAGAAATAAAATCAGTGAAGATTGAGCTGTATGTTTGGGGGGTTTTTACACAAAAAGAAACAATAGGTACTGACCTCCTGAGCAGATTGGGTTCTAAATTGTAGTTTGATTACACTTGGGCTCAGCACAACAACTTGCTTCCATATATTGGACAGCACAGCTTTATAGAGTTGGAGACCAACAGCCAGAAAGAGAAGCTGACAGCACTGTATGCTCTCTTTCTCCACTCAGTTCCAGTTGAAAGAAGCCAAGGTTGTGGGAAGGGAGACCTGGGGTGGGGGTAAAGCCCCTCTGCTGATGAACAAACACCCTTTCAGAGAGAAGCTGGTGGTACAGCTGGCTTCCCGCTGGTCTGCATCTCCTGCGATAAGCTGAAGAATAAGCAAGCTGCATCCTGAGCTGCAGTGCAACTAAGCAAAGAAGCCTGCACCCTGGTAGTGACCTGGAGGGGCAACCCAGTGATGAAATAAGGTCTGCAGAGAGGAATGAAGCAATCCTGATGGTCTATGACTAAGGAAAACATATGCCTTCTACCTCTCTGACCTTACCAGTCTTTGAAGTTGCAGAGAATACTTGCCAATGCTTAGTGGCAGATTTCACTTCATAAACCATGGGAGTTAATTCTGTTGTAAATAATTCTCCATCACATCGGAAAGATGTTGTGAGCATTTGATATCATATGTGAAAGTCATATGCACCCGCTGCTCTGCTTGATGCTTAAAATGCAATGCTGCACTTCACAGCCTGCTGGCCCCTGACATAGTTACAATCAGATGCCTTTTCTGCTTGAGAAGGAGTATGGTAGTTTGAGACCTAACTAGCCTGTGCCACTGAAAATCTAATTATGCTTATGCTTTGTCTTGCCAGAGCTGACAGCAGGCTGAAGCCTTTGCCAGAGTGTTTTATTTTCATAACTATCTGTGCTGCTGTGTGTTTCCTGCTGAGCGCACACAGTACCTGCTTGTCTGATGACCATAACGAGGGTGGCCAACCGAGGTGCCTTCACTGTCCTCTCTGATCATTACTAGTGAACAAAACAGTGTCAAATATGGCAAGACTCACTTTCTGCTTGTTTGTGCATATATAAGTATAGTAGGGGTTTTCTTGCAGTCAGAAAGTAAAATTCATAGGTTGAGAAGATAATATCTCTAGTGTACTCGCTGATACAGCAGAAAAAAATGGAAGTGCTTTTGGTTGCAGAAACACACTTAAAACTGTAACTGTGTTGAATTAGATGGGATTTATCACCCTTATTTATAAGAAAGGGGCAGACCTAGAGACTGGATGATGTGAAGGGCACTTTTGTGAAAAGAATTCTAGTTGCTCATTCTAGCACACACTACAGTAATGAAAATGGGAAAGTAATCTCTATTTACAGCAGAAAATCTCTGGGTTTCCTTAAGTACTATTCTTGGGGAGGGGGCAGGGGGCTGAATTTTCTCAAAATGAGCTGTTTGCAATAAAAAGCCAGATAGCCACAAAGAATGTGTCATTTAGTAAATGTTGTTTGTTCTCCTATCAACAATCTTTGCGGGGTGTAGTTGTTTGTTTGCTCTGAATCTTACTGGGAGAAGCAAGTGCAACCTGAGAATGGGATGGAGGCAGGCAGCCTGCAGAAATCCCACCAGCTCAGGTGATTACAGCTTGCTCTGCAGGTGTGTGGCAATTACAGCCTATTTACACATTTAACAGATTTAGTCTGTTTATAAGTTGTAAGGCAATGGCAAGAAGGGGTATTTATTGCTGGTTGGTAGCTGAGACCATTCTATGCATCCCTGTTTCAATACTAGACTGAAAAACAGCATTAGATGCTGCCTAGATACAAATGTGGGGAGAGAGACTATTTGGTTGCACCATGAGGCTCCTTATACTTCTTGTGCCTTCCTCTTAATTCTCAGTAGATCTGCACTTGCAAACTGAAGAAGGCTGCATGTGATGGGCCATCAAAAATGGGTGATATAGTGCTGCTAAGACTGGCTGACAAGAAGTTGTAGAGACTGAGCTTGAACATATCAACACAGCTTCAATTCTCTGTAGAAGAAAGAAGGAAATGATGTCCCATAACTCTGAGGAAAATCAGCAGGAGGTAAGTAAACTGATATGGGATTTTTAGGAAACATCAGAAATCTTCACTCTTTCTCAGAAAACTATTTTCTGGTTGTCTTGAGGAACTCTGTATGGAGCATGGACCTCTTCTCCTGATCTTCACAGCCAGTTGCTGTTGATGCTGCCACCTGGGAAAGATGTGAAGGTTGTGGTGGTTGCTCTAAGCAGCAAAAGGGCCTTGTATAAAGTAGGGATGTACATGCTAGGAGTGGGAGTTGGCATCTGCTTTGCTTGCCCTGCTCTCTTCCTACACACATCAAAACGCCTACTATTGCTGTCCATGTTTAAATTGGCTCTCCGTGAGCTGCTGTCCTGACCAACGGGATTGTACACCACAAGCACCAGAGAAACCTGGGGAGAGAGAGGCTTTGAGGGAAGCACACAGAGAGAGGGTGGTTGCAACTAGCCAGGGATCCCCCTGTTCCTGCTGCCAGAGGAGCCAGGACTGAGACAAGCAGGTGGTCCCAGGGTGACATGGTGACCGTGGTTGCAGCAGCTCCCCCCAACCTGCTTCTTCCCCCAGGTAGGGACCTGGGCTATCACTGAGCCCTTGACTTGGGTTACTACCGTCAGTTGTATGGTAACCCAGGTTCACAAGGAGCATACTGTTCAAGAAGGTTTTATCAGGACACCACCAGCACACTACCCCCCCCCATGCCCCCTCCCTAGCAAACCTCTCTCCACACAAAATTGCTAGGAAGAAAGATGAGGAGTTTTGAGTGACAGAGCCATCCTCACATGAACTGGTGTCTGTAGTTGGTGATATGAAGTCATTGATATCAGTTTTGAAGTCTGGACTGCCTTTTTTCCCCTGCATGGATTCTCTGCTCTTCTCTCCTCTTATCCTTGCCTTCCTGTTCTATTTTTTCTTTTGATATCTCCCTCTCTTTTATCCAAACCAGCTTCTGCACCCAGAATAAAAATCACTGGAGGGTTTAATCTGGGGAATTATGTTTACTTTGCTTGCCTGTTCGGATAAGGCATATGCAGTTAAAGAAAGCTTACAGCTACTGGAAGGTGCTTAACACAGAGGATTATTTCCAGGTGCATTTGCTGAGCTGCCCTTAAGTGACGGGAAGCTAAAGTATCTCATTTTACAGCTGTAAAAATTCATATGTCATCCTTAGGCTAGGAACAGTCCCTGGTGCTACTGGTAAATCTGTATGCTCTGGCAAGTGAACTACAGGTGCTGGGAGAAGCAGCAGTAACAGATGTAGCCATCTGTATTGGAAAGCAATCTATTCAGGTGAGGTCTGATGTGCTTTTCCAGCACAAGCTCACAATAATGCTATCTCAGAGAAAAATAGCCCCTCTCTGTGCTTTTTCCCTTCTGCAAACAAGGGAGTAGGTTTTTTCAGGGTTTTGGTGGTTTTGTTTGTTTGGTTGTTTTTTTTCTTTTCAAGAATAAAATGTGTTTCCTTTCATTTAGGTAGGACACTGATCTCAAACTCTTCCTTCTGTTCCTGAGGTGGGTAAGGGCTGATGAAACAGGCTACTATTTCTAAGCAGGTATAGCGTGTCCTTATCTGTTAGAGTTGGTAAAATATGGAATGTCTTAGAAAATCAGATAGCTAATAATAAACCTTAAAAATCTCCTACCACAATAGAGCCAATATAAAATTCCACTTGGTTTTGGGCTGACTACCTTGTCACTGTGCTACAGCCTGTGTCTTACAAAGGCATTCTGTTTGAATAAAAGGATTTCAGGTAATGGTAAGTTATTTTTAAGTTATTGAATTTTGTTTGGTCAGAAGCACTATATAATAAATTTCAGGGAGCTGGCAAGACAAGTGGAAGATAGGAAAGTTTTCTCAGAACAAAAAAGTGTGATTCAAATTAGGTCTATAACTGTTTTTGTTACCATAGCAACATAATACCACAACAAAACTCTCTACAGGCATTGTTCCAGGTATCCTACCATTGTGGTTTCTCGTGGACATTGAAAGACCCATCCACAGTATTTTTCCTTGCCAAATCCTGGAGAAGGGAAATTCCATATCTGTGGTATCTTTTGGTGTTTCTTTGTAGGTGTCTCTATTAGTAGCTTAAAACATTTTATCACAGGTCATAGCTATATGCATGCTTTGATTTCATTCTACAAGTATAGCTGTCATAAATATATAAAAACATACTGAAATAAAGTAGAAGGGGATAAAACCATGAGAGGAAAACGCTTATATCACAGATATAAGTTCCAGGGAACTGGGATATGATTGTAAACTATGTGAAATGCAGTTAGATCAATCAAAAGGTGCTAAAGAAATTCAATGGAAAGTTAAAGTGCTGGCAAGGTCCACCACTTCAAACAAAATAGGTCATCAGACACATTAGTGCCAACCTGACTATTCACCAAAGCCAAGGTCAAAAGACAATGATCAGCTAAAAAATTAAGGAGAGACTGACAGTCTGGGAGGACTTCTTCAAAAGGGGAGAGAATGGCAAACAAGGCTGGCTGTTGCCCCACTCAAATGGCTAAAGCAAACCTATGTCACCATAGAGGCAAAGACAAGCTTGTGACCTCATTCAGCTCACTGGCTCTCCAGCACAGGTCAAGCTGAGCTCCAGAAGAGTATGCCGGTTGGATTGACTTGCTCTTGGAGAATTGTCTGTGGTAAAGTTATGCATCAGTGAAAAAAGGTGGTTATAACTGGAGCCATTTAGGAGCCTACAGTTCTGTCAAAGAAAGAACAGCAGGATAACATAGCTCTGACATGATTCAAAGCCTTTGGCTGAACTTCAGAGCACCTTATATTAGCATGACCTTTTTCTGATTTGTTTTAGATGAGAATGCATAGGTGCTAGTGAGTCAGCTTATTGCAATTAAAGTGTCTGTAAGCTTGTAAATGCTAGTCTCAGTGTGTTGAACTGCTGTTCCTCAGTAACAATCTATTGCTGAGTTGTCATCTGTACAGCCATTTGTGTTCTTCCATTACGCTGAAAATTGGTCCTTTGCCTTGATGGACAAACCTCAATTTTCTGATCTTACAGCTCATCATTTCAGCTGTCCCTGTATAAAATAATAATCAACTTGTTCTCTAGAGTTGAGTCATCTTTCACCTTCCCTTATTCCTAGCAACCAGACATCAAAATGTATACTTCAAAAAGTCATAATGGAAATTGCTGTCTTTCTGCCTTCAGTGATGAACTTTGAGTTGCCAGACATTTCCTTTGCTTTTCCTTTCACCAAGCTGAGCATGCTGTTGGAACCAATCAAATAATCAATTTTTTAACATTGTAAAATATTTGGTTTTAGGTCTACACATGGCATTTGTACTAATTTAGGCACTGTATTTGTACTATGACTCTGCTGGTCCTGAATCCATTGACTCATTTTTTGCAGCTTGGGTTGCCTAAGGATTTCTGTCATCATCAAGGCATGTGTGACACAAGGAGCTGGACACTCAAACAGGTGCAGTTCATATCCCACAGAGCTTGTCATCCAAATAATTGGATTCAACAGGAGGTACAAATAAATCAGTGTAAAATACTCTGTGATTGAAGTATAAACCTACTGAAAAGTGTGCAAAAGAGAATAACCTCTATACTTCTCAGGTCAAGTTAGGCAGCTGGGAGGCAAGCTCTCTTCCTGTTTCCTTTCAGAAAGTGTGAAGACAATTGTTGCTGAAGTCCCTCAGTGACTATTGCAGCCGATTCATGTACTTCATCTTTTTTATCATCAGCCAGTCAGGACTCTTTGTTCCTTTACACCAGTACAGAAGAGAATACAAAACTGCCACTTAAAAAATGTTTTTGTTCTGTTTTTCATCTAACATTCACCTACCATTTCTTAAAAAAACCAAACGAACAACAACCCATAAATGTTAGCATGTCTTCACGGCAAAAATCTCTACCAAGGGAGCAACTCAACTTAGCACACTTGTGTAATAATTTATCCAGCCAGAATATTCTCCACTCTCTCATCACTGCACTACGGGCTCCTAAGAGAAGAGCTCTGACCACTATAGTGCAGAGTCTTTACCTTTCTCTTTTGAACTCATGGATGTGCTGCAAGTCTTCAATATCAAAATACGATAGGATAGAATTTGTAAAACATCATGTAAAGGCAGCATAAGCTTTCATTACTCGGGGGATGCAAACACTTTTTTTTTTTTAAAAAAAAATGCTTATATATGAGACGATCTTTTGTTCTTAAACAAAAAAAGTAAATCCATTAATTGCATGAGGGTTGGATTTTCAGTCTTGTTGGTCTAATGTTCAGTTAGCAGCTGTTCCTACCTGACTGTCATAAAGCCAACTGAAGAATAATTAGGAGGGGGATGAGAGAAGGGAATATTTTCAAATGAGTTTCTGACTCGCTACCTAGTTTTTACCCTTTAAGATATACCAGCTACATATTTCAGATGCTTCTTCACAACCATGTTATTTGGGCAGGGAGGGGGAGAAGAAAGGGGAACCTGTTTCTCACCCTTTTCCTCCCTGCCCAGAAAAAAGCTTCCAAGAGCTGGGGATTCTAAAAACTGCACAGGTGCTTGGACTTACAGGGTATTTATTTCTTTTGCTTTTTAAGCCATCTTCCACCCACAACAGGTAGAAACAGAGGAAAGCCTTTTGCTAGCAGAAGCCAATTGGCTCCCTTTGTACCTCTTCACTAGGATACTGATATAGAAGAAATATATTGGAAACCTGAGCAAGACAGCATGTAAATGGTAACTTGCTTATTGCAAGGCTCAATGTGAAATTAGACACTCTTGAAAATTGGGGCAATTTTGAATCTATGAACCTGATTACTTTCCCTTGTCAGCCTTCCCTGCTTTGAGGGCAGTATTAATAATATTGACTCCTGCAAGAGAAATGGAAAATGCCAAACTTCGTTCTTTATGCTTCATGGTTAAAAAAATGAGACCAACAAAAAGTCTTCCTGCTAGACTGTTACACCAAGAGTTGATCTTATAATTCCCATGATGTTTAAAACTTACAGCCGGTATCAGGCAGTGAAATGAATGTTTCACTTGCGGGCTTATAAAACAGAAATTGGATTGCTATTAAGAACATGAAGCTGCCATCAGCTCATCTTCAATTTTACAAGACTGAAAGTAAGTTACGATTTTTTTTTAACAGTATTTGTTTTCTCGCAAACGACAGTAAATGTCCTGAGTTTCCTCTATAGGACCCAGTAAAAATATATGGACAGTGCTTGATTTTCAGAGCTGTGCGAAGACTAGTTAGATGTTCAGTGCAAGAGCACCCTCTACATCCTATGACTTTAAGTGCATCTAAATACATCCCTCACTGATGTCAGGTGAGCTGTCAGGTAACAATATTATTGATACACTTTCTGGGCATCTACCAACCTTTTAGTCTGAACTCAATGACACACAAAGATTAAGAGCAAAATTTAAACATAAGAGTTATTAAAGACACAGAGAACAGAATAAAAAATAGCTTCAGTTCACCACTGGGAGCCTGTTATCTTCCTTTGTTTTGGAAAAACAATAATCCAGGCAAAGGAATTGAGGCAATATAATTCATGCTGACTTCAGTAAAGGAGTTGGAATGATGTTTTGTGAAAAGTTACTAATTTAAAGAAGATGGGAAGTAGCATGGACACTTGGACAAAGGGTCAAAGGAGACACAACAGTGAGTTTTGCTGAAATGAAAAAAGGATGCTGGAGGACAGTTACTTGAGAGATTAACTCTGTATGGTAGTCATTTGCAAGATAGGGACACAGGAGGCACACGGGGGGAAAGGCAAATGTAGTTCTAGGCTATATGCGTCATATTATTTCTGAAGAAATAAAAAATATTAAAGTGCTTTGCCCTTGTACAAAACATTGTTAAAACCTCCTCTGGCACACAGTGTGTAATTATCTTTTTTTTTTTTTAAGTAACAGTGCAAAATCAAACTGGAACAAGGAAACAAAATTTATAGTGGGAAAAGAGGAAAAATAGCAAACTTTTTTTCTGAGAGGGGAGCAAAGGCAGGCTTGCTGTCTCAGTTTTTGTTGGATTATAAAATTTAAATCTTCATATTTAAATAAATTATCCTACTTACCACAGCTCTTTGGGATTTTTTTTTTAAAGCAGAGGATGCTTTCTTTTGACTTTACTCTGAAATGCTCTGAATAAGAATCTTCAAAATTTACCATTAAGTGAATGTGGGGAAATAAACTTTATTGTCACTCCCTCTTAGTAAAGATAGTGTTCCACTTACTCTGTGTTTTTGGTGGGGAGAGTAGAGCAAAACCTTATGGCCATAAAAAGGGCACAGACGTTTTCAACCAATTTTTTTGACCCACTGATTTTGCTTATAGGTAGTAGAAGATCAGTTGCTGTTGCCAGTGTTTTCTTCTCCAGTGATACCTTTACCACAAGTGGAGTTTTTTATTGAAGGGTAAATAACAAGGCTTCCTCTTCTGTAAAGCAATATTCTGTGACCAGTGGTTTTATGAAGTGATCCCGCTCTACAAAAACTAGTTGCCTGTATTTTCATCTTTGCACACATAACTAAATAAGGTACTGGGCTTAAAGTTCTACTGCTCTAGCCTTGGTATTTCACTGGTATACAGGCTTGTGTTGGCGTAACTTTATTGAAAGGGAAGGGTGTAAACTACGTGATTCTAAGGAACTTTTACATTTGTGTATTTGCAGTCACATCAGGGCTTCTCACAATTTAATTATTTCAATGTACAAAATTTCTCTATTTAAACTGAGTTTTGGTCACTGTACTCTCTGTGTGTGTTTATGAGGGATACAGTGGCTTTACATTTTATTTGTCTGCCAGTCTCCTAAAGGGATGTATTTGTTCTTGGACTGAAATAGCAGAAGCCGTCAGAAAGGTTTTGTCATTTCATTCAGAGCTGGATGTTAATGTTGTCAATGCATCCACTGCTGCAGGATTGTTCCATTCCCAGTGAGGTCAGAACTACAGCAGTTTTGAAGATAAGGTTATTATTCAGAAGAACTGTTGGCAGACCCTATGGTGGAGGACTTTGGTAACACTCATAATATTTGTTTGCCCATTCAGAAAAATCACCTCTATGTATATTGGTCTTCATTAATTCCTGAATTCTTTTTGAATGACATGTTTTGGGGTTTTTTTGAAGCTGATTTTATACACCCTGTGTGTTTTGAATCCAAGCTTCAGAGCCTTTGCTTATTTTACTAGTCATGCTTTAAGTCTGACCAGTATGCTTCCAACTATATCTTTACAGTCTCTTCAAGAGTATTTTTAGGGGAAGCTCACAAGGTGGTGCTGTATCGTTTTCCATGTGAGTTGGGATAACTAGTCCATGACACTTTAAATTTCAGTAGGCCAGATTTTGCCTCCAAGGCTGTTTTCTGCCTACCTGTGCTTTTCTGATGATGTTATTAGGGCTTGTTTTGATTTTTGTTTTTCATATTATTTTTCTTGGAGCAGAAGCCTCTGGGAATTTTTTGTTGGTACAGATCTATGAGGAAAGGGGTCAACTCTTTGATAACCTCTGAAGTGGTGTATAAGAAAAACTAAATCAGGTTGTGTTTGGGATACACCTAGAAAACTATGTTGATTTCTCCTCTCTAGGCATGCTCCCAAATACATACTTAGTACTTGCTTATTAGTGTTACTTTGAAGAAGGGAAGCATTGTATTGAATAACTGCACAACAGAAAGTTACAATCCAGCCAACTAAAAATGCTGTGCACATTTTGATCGCTTTAGGGTTTTATAGTGAAATTTTATAGGGGAAAAAAAATGTGGACAGAATTGAGGTTAAAGTCCTAGAAAACACTGGGATAAGCCCAATACATTTAAGTGAGGAAGCAAAGAATTTGGAAGCTCTGACCACCTGGGTCATAGGGAAAGCAAGAGCAAAATATTTAATTCCCTGCAACACATTCCTATTTTGAGAAATCTTTCCTTTTCCTCTCCCCTTAGTTAATTTTTAACTGTTTCACTCCACGGGTTAATTTCAGTACACTTTAACTTCTTTTATCATTTTCTCACCACTGCCACCATGCCCTCCAGCTCATCTGATTTGCTGTGTGCTAACAACCACTTTGAAATAAGGCAATTATAGTATTATGAGAGTGAGGCACACATCTTGCCCATTAAAAAAGGGAAGAGGCCATACATACTTTCTGTACAGAAGACACTATACATTTATAATTAATATTGTATTAATATATTTATATTACATCTTATGTCATATTTCATGCTTTCATTTTATGAGCTTATAGTTACAGTAGCCAAACAGCACGATAGGGAAACTATGCTTTGTGAACTCTTCAGAAAATGAAGACAGTGAGCCCAGAGAAGTCTCTGGGCTCATTCCTTTCTAAATACGCAAATAAGAAGAAGCAGACAAAGGTGTTGAGTGCTCTGTGCTTACTTAAGCAGCAATGACTAACAAATGTCCTTCCAGCCTGGAGATGCTGTGTGGCACACTCAAGAGGTGTGGACAAAACTTGCACATTGATAGCTCTGCTTTCCATCAGCATGAGCAAACAAAATGCTTTAAATTGCATCTTCTTTTGGAACATCTGTGTACAAAATGTGGCTGTTCCCCACCACTCCGCCCCACCCTCTGCCCCCTCAAGAATACCTAAAGGAAGAACAACTCCAGGTTTTATCTATATTTTTTATAAGAACAACACAGCCGCTTCCATCAATGTATGCGTTTCTGTGCTGATACCAACATAGTATCAGACCAGATTGACCGTTACTGGGGACAGATTGGTTAGAACAAGTCGTGGATGTGTTTGAGGTTAATCACATAATTGTTCCCATGGATATGGATATTTTCAAGACCCAGGCTATGTTGTTTTCTGAAGGATGATCTTTACAGCTGCGTAGTACCTAGGCTTGGGTGGCATCTTTCACATTCCTAAACACTTTGGCTCACAGAGTTTGAGGTATATGTGTGGGAGAGAGGATTATCCCATTTCATGCCCAAACAGTCAGCAGTTCGTGCTCAGTGTTTTGTGCTGCTTTACAGCATCAGTGTTCTCCAACAGGCATGCCTGTTCTTAGGAAAAACCACCTATCCAGCAGCACTGGGCACAAATGTGCCTGCAGAACACCTGTATTTCTAATGGGTTCCCCAGCATGGTTGAGGAATGCCTTCACTTGTTGGCTGCTCTGTTCCTGTCTCGTCTCTTTAGCAGAAATGCAAGCCTAGCTCTGAGAAACCTTCCCAGCAAGTTTCAGTTCCAAGAACCCTTTTTCCAAGAATTGTCATCCTCCAAAAACGGAGGGGAAAAAAGCCATTAGGCTTGAAAAGTTTATTTTTTTAAGTCCTAATTGATTCTAGTCATGGTTTTAATTGCATCTCAAAGCCTTTGACAAATATGAAAGAGGAGCCACAAAATAGCAACTCATTATGGTTTGATTACCAGTTTTCTTTCCCCCTTGCTTTTTTTTTTTTTACCTGCTGTATTATTTCTTACATAAGGCTGTCTGAGGGATTGTCTGAGACACTTGTTCCTTCAGTCTACCCTAGAGGTACAGCTCAGCAAGGAAAACGGGGAGGGGAATAAAGCAGAGGCAAGACCATGGTAAATCAGCTTGCAGTCTTTTCTGGAAGCATTACAGTTCTGTGCCAATCCCTACTTGGACCACTAGCCAAATATTTCAGTTTGTCTTGAATTACCAAACAGAGTAATTAAGAAAAGTAAAGAGGTCATCTTTGCTTTGGGCTACAATAAATAACTGCTGATTTAACTTTGTCACTCAATAAAGATAAAAAGGCTCTGAAGGAATGTTCTGGGCTCAATAAAAGTTCACAGGCAATATCCTTTTAAATATGAACACTCTCTGAGAAAACTACAGGTTATACTTGCCAAATAAAATCTGGAGTTCTTTTTTGGAGTCAGTATTACCTAGAGGAGTAGTGCCAGCCTAAAACATTATATAAACCACTTTAAACAGTGCATGAACATGTTGTAATATTGATTGGATATGTTTTCTTTAAACAACCTTGCAGAGGTACCTTCAGGTACTTTGTCTTTGAGCACACTTCAGTAAGAAGAATCAATGAAAACACTAGAGCTGTTGACCAAAGATAACACATGAGAAATTATTACAATCGGGTTGTTACATGGGCGGTAAAAAAAATTAACTTAAGCTTTTAAAAAAGAAATACTAAAAGACAAAGTTCGTGTAAAATTACTTTGTCTTTAAAAACTGAGCATGATTGTAAAAAAAATACATTTTAACCATAAAATGACTGTAATTGGTCAAAATATGTAAACAACTTTAGTTAATTATTCTAAATAAGGATTTATGAAAAAAGTAATATTTTTTCATTCTGACTTCCGTTATACTTTTATTGCTATACTTGTTGTGATATCATTCCCAGCATAGGAAAAAATACTTTCACTCAAAGTGCAATCTTTTAAATTTCAATCACGATCTTTTAAATAAGAAATTATTTCAGTTTTATTTAAAAAAAATTAAACTAAGGAAAATTAATTCATTGTATTTTCCCAATTTTCCATGAAAAATTAAAAGCAAACAAAACAATAACGCACTTTATTAAAAAAATCAGTTTTAAAACACTTATGTTTTTACTAATTTTTTTAATTAAAAACATGTTTATCTAAATATCAAAATACTATTATTTTTACTTTACAACCTCATTTTTTCATTATTCAAACTAATTGCCACCTTGCACAACTTTAGAACTCATTATTCTGTGATGCAGGTAGATTGCCTGATTCTTGTTTAGTTTCAGGTGTCTTTCAAAGCATATTTTAAGCAAAAGTGTTATGGCTATTGTGGTATTACAGAAAGTTGTTTAACTGCGTGACTTAGTGAGATTGAGTGGGGAATATTTTTGGGTGCAACGAACATGGTTGCATTTTTACTCTAAGCATGAAAAATGTTTCACAATGTTACTTGGGTTTTACCTTTTTAAAAAACTATAATTTGAAGTACAGCTATATCATCCCAATGATTAGGAAAAAAAGTGTTAAATTATTGTAGTTATAAGAACTTGAGGGCATAAGTAACTTATTTAAAATGTTGTATAAATTTTCCTAAATGTCTGAGTACTATGAGCACCACAGGAAAATATGCAGTTTTCCCTTTCAGAAATGCTTTATTTATTAGTTGTTTCATGTCTCCCTGGCTGGTGTCACTGCTAAGTTTGTATTACTATAAAGCACTTTTTTTTTTTTATTTAGCTTCTGTTAATGTGTGATTAGTGGCTTTGATTTGTTGTTTCCAGCTGTTTGTAGGTATTTACTGATTGAATTTGCTTAAGTCACGCAGTAAGGAGAAAAATGCTATACACTGACATCTGGTGTGCATACTGTTTGTAAGCAGTACTAGTTTTCCAAATTACTGTGTTAGCAGTGTCACTCTCCAATGGACTTTCTGAAGATGATGTGCTGCCTCTGTCACACCTAACTCAGTTATAGGCCAATTATTGATTTGCACCATTTAAAACTCCAGAAATGTGTGAATCAGTAGTTCAGTGCATCAATGAGAGAGCAGCTCTGTAGTAATTTCACTTCTCTGCATGATCCATAGCATCAGCTAGGGAGCTGATCTGGGGGGAGTCAGGCTATGCCCCAGGAACATCCTAAGAATAAAGAAGAAGTATCCCTGGGGGAGGAGGGTCCCCAGAGCCTCGTCCCCTGCCACCACTAGCAAGAAGTCAGAACGGCTGCTTACCCTTTGGAGAAGTGGGCACAGAATGAATAGGGCCAGAAAAGTCCCTGGCGTGTAAGACTTGAAGCCAGAACTGCTTTGGTTCCTAGTCTACAAACCATAGTTATTTGACTTAATAACTCTTTTGTATGCCAGTCTTATTATTACTAACCCACAGGTGCTTTGAAATGTCTGACATGCATTTAGTCCTAGGCATGATCCTCCTGCATTTATAAAAGTTGGGGGTTTCTTTATTTCTTCTGTACACACTGCTCTTCTATTGTTCAAATCTGCACCCTGTTTTGTGTCCTGTCTTTTAGTGTTCACGTAGCCAACCAAATTTCTACTTTACTCTTTGATTATTTGGGGGTGGAGCTTTGTTTGAACTTCTCCCATATTTTTCTCTTCCTCCCTTCCACCTCCCCTCTTCCTACCCTACCATTTGAAAACCTTTATTTCATTTCTGGAACATTTCCCAGTGATTTTAACAAAAGCTATTTAATTTCTGGGTGATGCAAATAGTTATTAGCCTACACAGGACCAATCTATCATACAGATGGGATAAATGCTTGACCTCAGCAGAAAGATAATACAAACTGCTCTTCATTCTCTGGAGGCTTTTTTTGGGTGGCTTCGGGGAATTGACTGTGAGTTGTATGCTATGGGCACCAATAATTATAGCTTCCTTCCTTTTGTTTTCCATACTTCAGCCTTTCACTGAATGCTTATTGTTGTTTGGTTTGGGTTGGTTTTGAAGTAACTTGTAATGTGAGCTCACCTTTTGTGATTTATTGAAATAACATTTCCAGTATCAGTTCAAAAAAGACTCATGTATTTTTATCAAGGACATAATTGTGTGAAGAGTTTTGATTATCTCATCAAAGCTTGAGGGCCATATTTAAGTAATGAAAGGAACCTTTCTATCATCTGTTTTTTGCAATCTGCTGTTAATGGCACAGTTTTCTGGTTACTAACATAAAAAGCAATATAGCAAGTTATCTCATATAGGCTTGATCTGTAGGCATGAATCATAACTGAACCTGTGCATGTATGTCACTCAAATGACTTTCTAAAGATTTCAATTTTTTCTGCATTGCAGGTTGCAAATTTCAAGTAAGAGGCTGTTTTCTGCAAACAGGCTTTGAATATTTCATTATTACTATCTAGTGGCAGTCCTAGCCTCAGATTAGATTAAAAAAAAAAAAAGCAGTAAGGTTTCCAAGGGGCTGTCAGTTAAGACAAAGACAGTAGTATGGTATATTCTGCCTGATTGCATTTATTTATTTGTGTGGGCATTGCTTACACAAAATGGCAAATGCAACAAGTGATGGCTTTGCAAGTGTCGTGACACGAGGCAGTTTAGCAGATGAAGCCAACTAACCAACTGGAAAAGGGAGCCCTCTCCTGCAGCTAATTCCAGATTTGAGGATAAGAACTGAATAGTGCAACATGGAGAGAAAGTGGAAGAGTTTGCCAAGGCTGGCTGTTAAACTGCCTCCACAGTGCCCTGGTGATGGAGAAGCTATATGCATGTAAGCCTCAGCCCACACCAAAGACAGAATGCTCTTGAGGGGGTTTTAGGCCTTTATCCAGAACAGGGTTGAGTTTCCCACTGTCCCTGTGGGGGACAGTGCATCAGGCTATCCTAAATTGTGAGGGCATCACCACACAGGGAAACCTGCTGTAGATCATGTCACTTATAACCGTGTGCTCTCTAGACATTTCTGTGTATGTGCATGTATGGGATGTTGATCTTATGCACAAATCTTAAATAACCTTAGGCCATAGTTGCATGGTCAATTTAAAGCAACACAAATTGCTGCTGGATCTGAGGAAGCAGCCTTGCCTGTGTCCTGTCTCTGTCCCAAAAAGGAGCCTGTTCACGGTGTTATAACTTCTCTGTCAGCAGTACGAAGAGGGGGAGGAGTGGGCAGGATTTGGGCAGTAATTTAGATCAAGCACCTGGCATGGCCTTCTGCAGAGAGTACTGGGGCAGTGGTGTAACAAAGAAGCAGATAGGTGCTGTGGGTGTTGCAGGGTAGGTGAGACCCAGCTGGAGACACTTGTGGATGGGCATTGGGTTATGAGGCGAAGCAGTCAGTTTGCAGCTGGGGCACTACTTGACCTTGTCCGAGGGAGAATTGAAGATCTGGCAAGTCAGAAGCCTGAACCACTGCAGGCATGAAGGAGTCCACTTCTTGGTGCCTAGTGAAAAGACAATGTAGATGCAATTACAGTCACTTTTGCAGAACCAGAGAAGGTATCTAAGCAAGAATGATCCTCTTGTGGTCAAACAAGTCAATTTTAGGTCCTTACAGAGCATTGCAGGTAGCTAATCTAAAAAGGAGGGTCAAGGGAAAAAGTTAACTTTTGTAAAATAAGTGTTTGACAAAGGTGAAGAGCTTATGTCTTCAAAAGCCCTCTTCAGTCCACTTGTTCTAGCAAATTAAGGAAGGGGGTAAGGAAAGGTCATATCTACTCATTTTCAAGCTTTTAGCGGGCTGTGTATTTCCAAGGAGTCAGTAATTACCCTCTTACTGCCCTTGATCTGTATAAAGAAGGAACAGGGACAAGCATTTCAGAAGCTGTAAAAGCTTTGTCTTTCAATTACTGCTGTTGAGAACATGGAGTGCTCAAAGGAGTTGTTTAAAAGGCAAAGGTAGATTTCACAGCTTCCAAAACTGTTGTGACAGGCTTTATTGTGGTTCTTGTCTTCTCTTTTTCTGAGGAAATTGAAAGTGAGCAGCCACTTTAAAAACTTTTTTCTGTCCTTCTCCCAGCTTCCCTCCAACATGTTAAATGGGATGCTAGCTTGTGCCTCAAGAATGATGTCTAATCTGATGAGCGTTTTGAACTAAGTGCTTTCCTCTTAACTCTCCAAGCTCCTTCTGTGCAAATGGATTCAGAGGGAAGAAAGCTTCTTGAAGTTATTTTGCATTTATCTTTCACACATGCAGGTGCACCACTGATGCATTATTCCAGTTGTAAAGCTAGCAGGATCTCCTAAGCCATGAAGAAAGGGCCTTATACTGAAGCTGAATGAAAGAGAGGCTTCATCCCACTTTAAAAAAGTATCGTGAGAACACTGTATGCTTCCTTTTATGCTTATTTTCCTTGTTCTTTATCTGTGTTAGAGAAACCAGCTGTGCAACTTGGCAGAATTCTTGCACTCAGGGGAATTCAAGGAATCTGTTTGCTTGGTGTTTTGCTCAGGTGTGTAAAGAAAGGGCTGTGTAGCACCCAACACAACAGTGTAGGACCAGGTGGACTCCTGACTGGGCTGTCACATCTCTAAGATGGTAAATATACTGGCTGACAGAAAGAATGCAAATGCTGTGAAAAGTAACTTTACAGAAGAAAGTGGAATAAATGTTTTAGAAGGTTCTGGTCTGGTCTTTTGAAGCTTTGTCAAATTCCAACAGCAATAGTAAGATCTAAAATTATATTGCAAATTCAGAGATAATTAGTTGCACAACCAAAGACATGGCATGTAATTTCAACTACTGATAATCTATATCATCAGTTAGCCTATAAATTTATAATTGCCAATCTAGAAGTCAAACACTTTATAACCTGGGCATCAAAAATCTGACACTTAACAATACCTCTAGGTCCTTTTCCACAGTTGCTTTAAATTCACGTTAGCCATGTTTAAAATTAAAATTGGTATACATAATCTTAATGCAGTATTTCTTGCTGAAGAGTAGTTGGCTTTTCATATGCCTTTTTCAAGGAAATAATAATTGAAAAATAAATGTGATGTTCAGAAGACTTGGCTTTATTGTAATATAAAATTTATGTTAGAAGAAATAACTGAGAGTAAAGTTAATGAAAGAAAGGGCCAGTGGTTAAAGTTTAGTACATTTTAATGGTTTTAATTTTAGACAGACAATAAAGGCAAACATTTCATCTTATGATTTGTATACTTATTTCCTGCTAAAATTAATGGAAATTAGGTAGAGCTAGCTGAAGGATGAAATTTAAAAAAGAAAATTCTACAAGACCTGCATGTGTGGAATCCATGGGCTTGAAAATGTATGGACAATTTCTGCCAGACAGCATACTCTTTCACTGCACATGCAACAGGGACCATGTAAGTTTCTTTTTTACTACAGTCATATTTTGAACCTTCTTAAAACAGTTTCCTTCCAAGCCAATTCTGGGAGGAAAATTGCTAAATCATGCAAAAAATGCATCTGTAGGCACATTTGTATGGAGGTGGCAACTGATGCCAACAGATAACATGAAGATGAAATAAATTACTGAATGCATATCTGAAGATGTTCACCTCATGTAGTTTTGCATAGATGGAGGACCTCTTTCTTACTGCAGTAAAACCATCAGAAAAAGAGCGTTGCCAACTTGCTGAGCGGTTAACGCAAAATAGGAGATTTCAGTTCCATTTCATCAGCTTGTTTGGAAAATAAGCCCAATCCTAGAATGGGGCATATCAGCAAGACCTACCCCAGCAAATGTTGTAAAGCAGCCTCTCCTGGTGCCCGTCACTCAAGCTACATGTAAATCCCAACACTACCTTTTTCAACCCATGATTTGATAACATAAGGGAAACTTAATGGAGCTATGTAATTCCTGATAGGGAGGTAGCTAGGACTCTGGTGAAACAAGCATTGTGGCTTAATTCAGGAATTTTCTGAAGGCTCTTAAATATTGCTACAATGCTGGTTGGCCCAAGAGATCCCTGCACTTTAGTCCATATCATCTGTTTCATCCACAGCAAAGTGGTATGGCTTTTCCTGTAGAAAGCTGCTTTTCACGGAAGACCTAGATTTTTGACCCTGAACTTGAAATGCTTCTGCTGAAAATCCAAATTTCTTAACTTCAAAACATTGTTGTGCCTCTCTGAAACTGTACTTTGCCTTTCTCATCTGCTTGAAGTCCTCTGTAGGACAGGTACTGCTCATAAATACACTTCTCATACTACAGACAAGGAAAGATAAGGCAGTAGAGTGTTATCTTCTGAGAGCTGGACTTCAGACAAACAGCCTGCAAAAAAGCGCAATGTTTTGGGGTTTAAGGAAAGCGTTGCTTTAAAGTGGCATATGTACTTTCTCTGAAACTTTTAGTGATTAAAAAAAAACTTTTCTAAGAATCTGTAACCCTCAATTATAGTTGAGAAGACAGCAAGAAAATCGAAACTGCATGCGACAGTCAGTTTGTTGCTATTTTCCATTCAAAAATGTAAGCATACCTCATAAGCATTATGATACGGGCATGCAGATACTTCTTCAAGACAGAAAATAGCTTTTAGGTACTAACCGTTTCTTTTGTAACTATGATTTTGTCCACGCGTATGTTATAAGTTGCACAGTTACCCTGGGGTAGAAGTCTGCAAATTTTTCTCTTCTCTCTGCATTGAGTTTAAAAAAAAAAAATAAAAAATTGAGAAGTTAACATTTGACAAATGGATGGGAAAGTAAACAGAACATTTATAAAATATCTAGAAACCAGTCAGATGTAAATGACAACAGACGTTTTCCATTTTTCAGTGAGAAATATGGCTCACTGAGAGACTGGGGAAAAAAATGGAAAGCAAGTGAAACCTTTTTTCAAGTCTTCTCTGTTCTCCTTTTCATGGGAGACTGAAACAGTGACAGTCCTTTCATAAGGACTGAAACAGAACCAAGGGAGTCAATATAGTCCTTATTTTGAATTTGTGAAATAGTAATCATACTCCTCAAGAGAAAGTGGCATATGTTTCTCTTGATAGAATAGTATTTGATTCTTTGCCTCATTCATGATCTGCTCCATAATCTTCCCTGGCACCAAGGTCAGGCTTATGAGGAATGGCTGAGAGAGCTGGGGTTGTTTAGCCTGAAAAGGAAGCTCGGAGGAGACCTCATCGCTCTCTACAACTACCTGAAAGGAGGTTGCAGAGAGGTGGGTGCTGGTCTCTTGTCCCAAGTGACAAGTGACAGGACAAGAGGAAATGGCTTCAAGTTGCGCCAGGGGAGGTTTAGACTGGATATTAGGAAAAACTTCTCCATGGAAAGGGTTGTCAGACATTGGAACAGGCTGCCCAGCGAGCTGGTTGAGTCACCATCCCTGGAGGTATTTAAAAGACGTGTGCATGAGGCGCTTAGGGACATGGTTTAGTGGTGGACTGGGTAGTGTTAGGTTTATGGTTGGACTTGATGATCTTAAAGGTCCTTTCCAACCTAAACAATTCTATAAGTCTAATGTCTAAGATGCAAGTCCTTTTTCCAAAACAAAAAGTAATTGCTGCAAAAGGGGCTTTTACTAAATTGCTATGCCTTGTTTCTATGGTTTAGTGGTAAATATCGTTCTCTTAATACCTATCTGGTAACAGATCTACTGATACAGTGGGTATATTAAAAATCGCACAGGCTGAGAAAGGTATTGCTCTTGTATATACAACTAGCCAAAAGTAACATTGCAAAAGTTAAATGATTCATCACAGCACTAAGTACTGAAAGAATTTTAAGGTTTTCAGGAGGTTTCATCACTGGTGCTTATATAACTTCTTCATTTAGTCTTTAGCATTTTTGTCATTATATCATCACATAAGGCTGATCACTGACCTAAATAGACCTGTACATGATTGGAGATATTTTGGATGCCTCACTCCATTTCCAGCTACTTTATTTGTTTCTTCACATCTTATTTTAGCCTTTGTGTATGCCACCTGAAGTATACAGCTTCCCTTGCTCATTAGAGGAGTTGGCACCTAAGTCAGGACTGAGGATTGCTTTTGTGGAGTCAGACAAGTAAAAGTGAGGTGATGCCATGTGAAGAGTCCTAGTCCAAGTGACCATGCTTGAGGTCAGGGGAGCTGTGCTGGTAGAACAGGAAACTGAACAGAGACATTCACAAACACGGGAATATTTTTGTTTCCAGGGTTGGACATTCCTGAACATTTTCAGCTCTTGTTGAACACATTTGAGAGCACAAAGCACTCAACATTTTTAACTTTCAGCCACAGATGGCAATGCATTTTCAAATATTTGTTTAATATCACGCATGAGAAGCATCATCTTTCTTTTACCTAAACATAACAAGGTGGGGGCAGCTGGGGAAAGAAGGGATCTAAGGAAGCTTTTCTACAGGTGAGAGCTCTGTGAAAACTGACTAGCTCTGGCCACAGTAAAAGCAAAACAAAAGCAGATTTCAACCATCCAGTTAGCTACCACCCATGATTCAGAGTTGTTCCCATTAGATCAGAAGAATATAAAATCTACATGTTGGATATCTGTTCAGACACAGATAAACCTCTCCCCTTCTTCAAAACCATGTGCACATGGCTCTTCCCATTTCCTGCTCTGTACTGTTACCCAGAGAAGCACAAGTATGGATCGCAAGGCAGCTGCTAATAAGACGAGTAAGTATAAAGATGTCATTAAATAACATTTTTGTGGAATCTACTTAGTATTAAAGACTACCTAAAAAATGATTGCCATCATTTGTACCACTCACAGTCAAGTAGGAAAAATATTGAGGCTTATTGTTACTTTTGAACACAACTTAAACTATGTGCAGGTAACACAGATTATTTTTGCATCATCTGTATTACTAGAGTAAAAATAGATCTCTGTTCCATCCCATTAAGTTAATAAGAATTCAAACAACTCTTTTGAACTGAGTTCTTTCTTTCTAATACAGTGGAATGAATAAAGATGAAAGTAGCAAAAGCAGGTAGGTGATCAAATTCAGGTGACTGATGTTTTTAATATATTGCTTACTCTTGTCCAAAAAAAACCTAACCTAAAACAGCCAACCAACAAACTGATAACAAATGGCCTTCTTCCCACCTGCCCCCGAAAAAAAAGTCATAAATTTCTTAAGCAAAATGTATTTCTGAATGTCACTCATATCTCCTAGGTTGCTGTTTGAAGCAAAACTCTGAAAAGCCAAATAGTGCCCTTGTGTTCACTGATTTGTAGTTTTACTTGGATGATAAACTTCAATGCTTATTGTGGACAATTTCTCTGCCTAAAATTCTGCATCTTTATTGTTTTCAAGATTTTGTCTTCAGTGCTCAAGACCATTAAACCTCTTTAAATTGCAAATTTCTCTGAAGAAAAGACCCAACTTCATTAAACACCATGATGTTATCTGATGGGCATTAATGTAAGAAATATGCCCTGACAGAGTTGCTTTATCATTTAAGAGAAAAGCTCCCCAGTGGCCACATCGGTGGCTTCCCAGCAAGTTCAGTAATAACTCCCACAGGGTCATTGTATTTACATTAAAGTAATTTGGAACAGAGAAGTAGGCATTCATAAAATTGGTATGCTCATAGATAATGTATGGGGCATGACTTGACCTTTCTTTGAATTATATGGATGCTGCCTAATTTTACGGGTCCTAGGTGCTTTGGGTTGACTTCTGAGAGGTCCACTGCTTCTAGGCTCTTTCCTTATTCAGTCACTAAGTAAGCTGAATTAAGGTTAGACTGTGTAAACTGGTACCCTCTTCTCCTCTCCAGACTTTTTTTAGGAGTACACATTAGAGGTAAATACTTCAACATCAAAACATCAGTGTTTTGTACAAAGGCCACGACTTACTACAGCTAAATGCTGGTGTGACATCCACTGCTATGCATGCAGTCTAGCAAGCTTGTTTGTGGACCAGGCCTCCTTATGCTTGCTGTACAACAGGAGGAAACAAACCAAACCTTCTGTGCTTTGCCACCAGGGTAAGCTATGGAGAGAAAATTTGTTGAAAGCTGACACATGCAGTGATCTGTCTATTGAGTGGGTTTGTTTGATTATTTTTTTTTCATTGAGTAATTTACACCAAAAGGAACTCTATTAACCTTTTCTGATTCACAACAGGAAAATAGTTTAATCCTGTTCAATGTGTAGTGATAGCTTGTTATTGTTCCTCAGTAGTCTGGACTGAGTATTAAAAGATATTATTTTACCTAAGCTGTTAAGTAGATAGTTCATAGAAACAAAGCTACCTGTTGGAAAAAAATAGGGAGTTGAGGAAAAATGCATTAATATTTTTAATCTTGAAAACCATATCTTTGTTTCTGCCTGGTGCAGTGAAAGCCCAATTTTGCATTTGGCTCAAGCTGATCAAAGCCTGTGCTGCTGAAAGGGATGGTCCTGCCTTCCTCCTCCTCTCCTCAGCCCTGTGTTTCAGCAGCCTCACAGTGCAGGGAGCCCAGTCAGCTGCTGAACCCTGGTTGTTCTGGTTTTTTTGTTTGTTTGTTTGGTGTGTCATCCCGCTCCCCAAGGGTGAGGTTTTTAGCTCTATCAGTGATCTGATCTGACTTGGTGCATGGCCACATGCTAGTGTTGACACAGAAGCTGTCACAGGAAATGTTCAGCCAAGGTTTGGAAAAGGCGTGGGAAGGGCAGGTGTAGAACCATTCTCTTCAGTGGCAGCCTCCCACTAGGTCCATGCCGGCTGCAATCCCACCAGAGTAGTTTCCATGATGGGCTGCGAGAATTTGCAGTTTACTAACCTGAGTTTGCTACTCAGCTAAGTATTAATGATGTCTAACAGGGTAATCCAAACTTTTCAGGTGTAGAAAACTCTCTGCCTTCTTCGCCCCTCTGCCAGCACAGTCTTGGTTCTCGGCTGTCCGTGCCTGGCCATGCACACACCAAGACATGTGGACGTGACATATTGCAGTCTTCCAGAAGCAGGCTGTTTGCCAGCCTAGGGGGAAACAGGTGTAGGTCAGCATCACTGCATGTTCCTGTTGCAGTGTGAGGATAAGAAAAAGGGCTGGACAGAATTGTCCCCAGACCAGCTCTTTCCTGTGGCTGTGCACATATGCCTGACCATATCTCTCCATCGGACAGTGCATGTATGGATGAAGAAGGAAAAGCTGACAATGCAGATATTGCAATGCTAGATGCGAGACACTCTACGGACTGAGAATGATGCTCTGCAGTGATGCAGCTGTTTTCCTGGCACGTGATCCCAGAAAGCAGGTCTGTCAGCAATGGGGAGCCTACAGCTCTTTTAGCCCAGTCTGATAAATCTGTCTGTCATTAACATGATGAGGACAATTGGCATATTTCCATCCTAAATTAAATTAGCAAGCTTAAGACCTCAACTCTAAAGGTTGTTGTCTTTGAAAAGACTTGCTGCCAACTATGCAAGTAAGAAAACAGATATTATGTTATTTTTACAGATACTACAGATTTTTTTTTTTACTTTATAGATATTACAGATATTCTTAAGAAAACAGATATTTTCAGATATGGAAAATGAACTTGGTAAAGCAGATAGCTAAGGTAAGTTTTAATAATAAACACACAAATAGTTATTGGTGCAAAAGCAGTGCCCTGGCTCCCTACCCTTCAAAAACCAGTCCTTGATGTGACAGTTTGGAAAGTGTGAGTCTTCCTTCTTTTCCTGCTTCCCTTCCCAAATGATTCATCCCTTGCTTGGGGATAAAGTAGAAATAAGCTTTAAAAACAGGTCTTCCACCATCTGCTCACTAAAATTCCAAATAAAGGAAAGATGCCACCACATTCTCTGCTCTCTGCGCTTGACACAGACTTTTTTGAGGAAAAATGTAAACATTGGCACCTTCCTCTAGAAAGGAGTTCAGGGTTGAATATTTTTTTCCTAGGGGAAAATGTTAGTAAATCCAAGCAGCTGGGGTGGGGAGAGATCTAAGTTGTACCATTTTTTATGGTTAGCCTGAAACAGCTCTCTGACTAGTCTGTGACTCTTTAGACATTTGAACCTTACAGTGTGAGCAGATGTATGTCACATCCAGAGGGTTGGACTCTGCAACCCTCCTAGGGGTGACCCTCCTGCTACTGCTCTGCTGAAATCTCTTTTGTGGGGTTTACCCTCTCTGCAAAGGTTGAGTTTACCAAGTAACACTGCTGTTTTCATGGTTAGCAAATGTGCGATCAATTGGAAAGCAGAGGCTGAAAGCATGGGACAGGTGCATTGCACTGGGAGTCAGAGTGAGTAGGAGAGATGACAAAACAAATATGTATATGGATCGTTTTAAGGAAACAAAAGTGAAGCCCTCTTTTTTTTTTTTAGGCAGTCAGAAAAACTAGACTAGTATTTAATTTTTTAAAGACTATTTTCACAACTTACAAGGAATGAAACTCAAACAAATTCATACCATACTTTTTTTCCCATATCCCCAGAAACCTGGTAATAAACCTTACTTCACATGGTCATAATTAGAACTAGAGACAAATCAGAACAGGTTTATTAAAAAAACTGGAGGACAGATGACAAAATGTCATATATATTTGAGGTAAACAGTGTTTGCACAGTTGTAACTTCAGCCATATAAAGATTATCCTCTTCCCATGTACATATCTGCCTGTCTCAGATATTAAGTGTGGATAAGTATATCCTTCTTTCTTTTGTCTCTATTAATGCAGTTAAATGATCGATTTATGGGCACAGTTATGTTAGACTTATGGCTACTGTCATTTGTGCCCAAAAACAGTACCACAAAATCTGAAGTCATAGTTCCAAATCAGGAGGTATATGATGTCTATATGCAGTAAAAGTACACATTCTGTTACTATAAAACAGAGGTTTTTAAAGAAGTTTGAATAGTCTCTTTTACAAATTCAAGGAAATTGAAATTAAAAATCTAGTTTAAATTTCCACAAGACAGGACACTTTCCAAGTGTTACTTTTTATTGCATCTGGAGAGTTAAAATTCTGGCAGCTGCTACAGAAGCTGCTTTGGGCACTGGGTGTCTGGTTTTCTAAGGACTGTCTTTGTAGGCCAGCACTAACTGCATTCTCAAGTAGCTTTTTTTTGCTTACATTTTGTTGTTTCGGTGAAGGAAGTGCTTGGTTGGTAAGAGAAAAGGAAATATAAGTATCCAGTAAGGGCTGTGGTACCATTGTGACAGAGGAGAAAAAGTAACACTTGACTCAGCTGCTTTTATTATCTTAAAAGCCAAGTAACATTAACCATATTCTTTACCTACATTGTGAAAACAGAACCTAAAGTTACATCAGATGCAATTATTTTATAAAAGGCTATGTAAATCTATCCTGTCTGTGTGAATCCCAAGACAGCAAAGCTCTTTCCAAAACTATTCTTGTTTTATTGACTTTCAGAATAGCTGGTCAGTTATTCCTTTGTAATTTTTAAGCATTAGTTTAACCTGGAGGTTAAGAAAAGCCCAGGACTTCCTCTCTGTTATTTAAAATATTAAAATATTTAAAATATTAAAATATAAAAATATTCTATTAAAATAACGGTTTTAGTAATAATAAGAATAGAAGAATAGCCCACAGGCCAATGTCTGCCTGTCTCAATATCCTGTGACTGCCCCTTGTCTGGAGTCTACCCTTAGTAATGACCATAATGCAGGAAAACCTTGCAGTGATACTTCCCCAGCAACCTGCAGCTTGGGGGTGACTTCTCAAACCACAGGTTGTATCTCTGTGTTTCATCTCTCCCATTCCCTCCTCTCCCTCACAGCTAGGAACCAGATCCAGGACAACATACAGGTAAACCAGTTGCTCTACCATGGCACAACAATCCTTGTGGTTCAGGTTACTCTGCCTTCCCAGGTGCAGCAACCTCATCTGAGATTTTTGGGGTTGGTTGGTTGTGGTTTTTTCAGAGTGCTTCTTCAAATTCACCTGTTGCTTTTTTCAGCACCAGTGCTATGTGAGACCGAAAAGTTACTTTCATAGTCAAATAACAGATTCTATCTTCAGCTGGATCAGATGGAGAGCTAATCTCACAAATATGGAAGTTCTTATGTTCCTAATAATGTTTTTTTATATTTTTCTCCCTCCACCTTCTCCCCTATCCTGATGGTATTTCTGCAGATGAATACATTAATTCTAAACCTAGAGATGCAAGTAAAATACAAATCTGCACTCTCCAGCAAGAGGGTGAGGAGAAAGTGACTTGCACTGAGAGCTTTGGGAATTATTTTTCAAATATCTATGCATCAGGTAAGGCTAAATTAAAAAAAAAAACCACAAAAAACAACACACTTATAATTTGTGATTACTACATCTTAAATGTTACTGAGAACATACCCTCTTTGCCTGTTCTCTCAGGAAGATCTCACAGAGCCTCAATAGCATGCTGTGGAGCTACTATAGCAGGGTCCTTAGGGACCACCACCACATGTGAGACAGGAGCAAGTGAAGGACACTACGCGTGAAGATCCCCCTTCTCCAACCTCTGCCTCTGTGCATTATCACTCTTTGCAGTTCTCTCAGTCTCTTTTCATCATTGCATCATCATCTTCTTCCTCTTCCTCTTCAAAAGTCACCTAGAAATAAAATTTCCTTTCTTCTCATCAAGCAAAATCTGAGAAGGGTATTTGTTGAGGTTGCTGCTTCAGTCAGAGAGGCTGAAAACTGCTGATGGTGTGGACTCCCAAAACAGTTGTGCAGAGGATTGAGGGAGACTAGCCAGGCCATGGAAATCTTTTTCTATCCTCCAGCTTTGTCTGTCTTCCTAATTCCCCTGTAAATAGGAACAAAGGCATTTTCAGGACCATGCTGAGGAAGAATGGACCACGCTGAGTATGGGAGGATGTTCACCTTCTGTGCTCTCTATTTCTTCCTGTGAAAGTACAGAGGTCACTGTGGCAGCCACCTCTCCGGAGCAGTGTAAAAATTTATGGATAAAGTCTCCCCTCCTTGCTGGAAGAAGTGTTCTGTTGTTGCTGCTGGAAGGTGGAGTTGAGGCATAGTACACTACTGTGTCCTGGAAATGGCTCCAAAGTGAGCTAATGCTTTCCTTCTCACCCTTCCTCATCTTACCCACTGGCAGATGGCCACTAAGCAAATGACGAGTCTCTCATGAGCCAGGTTTCCACTCTGTGGCACTTCTTATGCCAGAAGCAAGAAGTACAGCCTAATTGTGAATGTTGCAAAAACATTCATGTCCTAAGACCCTAAGTTCTGAACCATGTTTTTCCCTTTCCTCACTGTTTGGTTATATCCCCATTCTTGTTTGATTGCCTGTGAAATGGATATACACAGAGAAACTCAGCAGAATATTTATAGTCTCTAAAACAGTCTCTGACCAGCCTGGCTGAGCTGATAGAGCTCAACACTGATTCACATGTTCTATTCATTTCTGTGTAGACTTGTTACCTGCTAAAAATGCTGAAGGCTTCACAGAATGGTTCTTGCTTGAGGTGGCAGAGATTCACCTGAGTTACATTAAGAGAACCTGTGACAGAGAAAATAAAGTCCTGGACTTTCACCACCCCCATCAGCTTCTGGAAGCGTTCAGCCTTGAGCTGTCTGACCAGGCAGAGCCTTTGGAACAAATACGTGCTGATTACAGGGACACCTTAAAATATGAAGTTAAAACAGGTAAAATAGCAAAAGCATACATGCCTCACTGTTACATCACTTCATGGATGCATGAAATACTTATTAATGGATTGGACTATATTTGTAAGAAAAGCTAGGTTTTATCAAATGTGTGGTATATATTTTGTAGCAATTCTGTATTTCCAGTAATGCTCGTATTGCTCTGAAAAGGCTTTTTTATTATAGAAGACATTTGGTGGGAAAAGATATACTACTCTGGGATCTATTACTAGATCAGAAGAGTTATTTACGCTGTCTCATTTAGGGGTCTCTGCATGGTCAGTGAAAAAAAATAGGCTCCTAAACTGGGTACTTTAAGTACTACTTCCTTACTTAGACACATACCAAACTTTAGTATCTATAAATGCAGGAGGAGAATGTCCCCCTTACTCCCTCATTAATGATAATGTTATTTGAAACGGTAATGTTTTTGCAGGACTGGATTAGTTTTTGCATTGTTTCATTTTCCCCCTCTTCATTAAAGCACTGTTTATGACATGCTTGGCTGACTTCCCATGTCCCTTTTTCTCCCTCTGTATCTTCAGCTAACTTGTTTGCTGTATTTACAGAGGAGTTAAGCAGTGCACAGTCCTTAACTCAGTACAGGCCAGGAAGTAGCAGAAAGAAGTAAACCCATTTGGTTTTGTTCAGATATTCAAGGACATATGGAGTTCTAGCTCTAAAGAAAATAGGATGCTTCTGAACATCTGCCAAAATTAATAACTTCAGCAAAAACTTATGTGTCAACCTGATGTAGATATTAAATTTAGTTGATTAATGTAATTTTCATTTTTTAATGGTCCCTAATGCTTTACAGCCTCCATTATATCCTTTTCCCAGGGATGTCTGTCTTTCCCAACATTACCATGAAACATGCTCTTTCTTGTTTCCCATATTGATTTCCATATCCTTTTGACAGCCAGCCTCAGCTGAGAGCCTTGGTTGAGAGCAGCGGCTTCTGAAAGTGCTCCCCATTCACTTCCCACAGGATGTCTGCTCAGGGCATCAGTGACTGTTGGCAGAACATTTGTAGACAATTACATTAAAATACTCATCTCTTACATTTTACTTAATAGCCACTAAAGTTACATGTTTGACTTGGGCGTGCTAACCAGAAGAATTACTGTATGCCTTTGCAAATAAATTGAATTAATATCTGCTGTTGATTCAGATCAAAACTTCTAATATCTCTGTGCTCTGCCCTGTGAAACTATAGATGCAGGACTAATACATGAGGAATTAATATTTTAGGATATTTGACCAGGACTGGATATCTGCATGCAAGATTTTATTGACTGGGGAGCATTATAGACCCATATAAGAGGGAACGCAGCAGGTACAGCAAAGGGTGAGTTGACTTCCTACCATAGCTTTGCCCAAAGAATCTCCTAAGAAATCTAAACTACAGTGTGTTATGTCACTGGTTCTGTTATATTTATGTGTACCCTAAAAAAAATTTTTTAATGAATTCCCTGTAAAAGCCCTACATATATATGGCTATACATCTATATATTTATGTGTATATAGGTATACATACAATTCCCCCTGCTCCCCCCCCCCCCCCCCAAAAAAAAAAATTTGTCTTTGTAATATTAGTTGCGGGTTTATCAGAATAATATTTTCAGTATAAGGCTTGTTAGATATTTGCCCTAAACTCATTTTCTTTTTTTTAACCTCCATGAAATAATAATGAATAAAAGGCAGGCTTTTGTCAAAGATATTTTGATAGGTTTCAGGACTGAAAAATCCAGCTTTTCAGAAGTGGGGAATGGGTAAGAATGGAGCAGGAGTGGCCTTGAGAGCATTAGCAAATATTTTGTACTTGCAGAAAATGAATAGTGCTAAGAGATAGGACAAATCCAAAGGAATAAAAGACGAAGTGTGTTTATGTAAGAAAAGAAACCACAAGGTTAATGAGAAGTACTTCCACAGTTGCTAAGGGAAACAGAGGAAAGAACTGATGGTTGCAGGCTTAGCTGAGGTACCAACAGGATATTCTGTCCCTCCTATAATTGTATCTTATATTCTTCGGCATGTAACTCAAGAGTGGTTTGTAATATATTGGAGGGGAAGACAATGTATGCTTCCTGGCCTGTGAGGAAAGTTTTTGGTTTTGTGTTTTGGCTTGTTTGTTTTGATTATTTGTGGAGATGCTGGAACGAAGTGGTTTTCAGGTTTTGATAAACAATGCCTCTACCTCTTTTCCCTAATCAGAATAACCTTTTAGCCCTTTGCTATGTGTAAAAAAAAAAAAAAAAAAAAAAAAAAAAAAAAAAAGGAACAAATCAGAGTAGAGAAATATGGGTAGTTATATAGCATACATGATTCCCTTTAGAAAGGGTAGGTGGAGAAGGAAGTATGCAGAGTGTATGTATGTGATAACACTTTTATCTTCTTTAAGACTGTGGATGTGGTTATTTTTAACTAGCAATGTTACCTTGTCTTTGAAAAGGGTTTATGAGGCTTCTCATCTGTACTACATTTCTTGATTAATATCAGATAAGGACTGCAGACCCAGTCCACTAATTTTATTCCATCATATGTTTTGAACACATAAGTAGTCCTCCTGCTGAGTTGAACTACTTGTATCTGTATAGGGAACATTTTTGCAAAGGACTGAAAAAGTCTCTCAGTCCCCTCTGACAGGCTACAGTAAAATTTGCAGGGGAAAAAAAGGGGCTTGTGTCATAAGTGCGCGAGCCACCACTTTTCATTCCTGATGTTTGCAATTAAATAAAGCATGCATTTGGCTTCATTGGTGATAGCAAAGCCATTGTTTATAATTAATTTGAGCATCATTCTGACAATCTGGCATGCAAACATAGCTTATTGCTTATTAGCCTAAATTTCTGCGCTCCAGGCAAACTTGGCCATATGGAAAAAAAATTGCATGCAGAATGCCAAAAAGCCACCCAGAATTCTGCCTGAAGTTTCAGAGCTTTTTTCTTGCTTGCTTTAAAACTCAGCTTCCGATATTTGTCCTCCAAAGAAAATTCCTATTGCTACTTGTTACCTAATGGTTGAAGTTATCCTGGTCTTGTTTTCAGTTCAGGTGGTGTTGTGATATATTAATCTGGGCTGGTTAGACTATAATTACCTTCTTTGACATTCTAAGCTAAATTTATAGAACTGTTGTGTTACAACTTTGGTTTAACTAGAAAATACCAGTGCTTCAGTGCCATGTCTAGTCAGTCTGTATTGAATAAATTTATTGCATCAGGTTGGTTGTAGCCATGTATTTTAAAATAATTGAAAGGCGGAAAGTTTATAGGAAAGTTCAATTAAAGGAAAAGCAGAAAGCATTCCCTTGGGCTCTAGTACTAGGCAACAGTGCATAACTATACCTTATAAGCACCTCTCAAATCTGGTTTTGGGTAAAAATCTGTATGGCTTTGTAATCTAATACAGCAGCATAAACTAAGTAAAACTGATTTCAATTCCATGCAAGTCATCAAACAGTGAGGTATTTTTGCATGTTATGTAATTCACTTTTGCCAAGCACAGTGTATTGTCCTCTGCATTACCAGTAACAGAAAACAGCCTGCAAGCCTTTCACCAAGCCCATGTAAATACTTGTTACTGGCTAGGAGCTGTGTCTATCTTCAGACCTGTTTAGAGTTGTACGGTGAAGTGGGCTGGTACTGCACAATAATGTCTGTGTACTAAATGGACCTTATTAGGCAGTACTGGTTTCCTGACTGTCTGTCTTACAGGTCAATTTTGGTTAAAGAATTTTTAACTCCCTCTACAACACGCATCAGGTAGCTGTCAAACCCCCTCGCTCCACAGAGCATAAATTGATAGGACTGTAATTTTACCTTAAATCAGTACTTGATGCTTTGGGGTTATTGTAATCACTCAATATTACCACAGACCCCACGCAGAATGTCTCAAATGTGATGGTATGGCACAAAGACTGTGCTACACACTCCAGTGTTAATTTTCAGCAAAAATAGCTTTAGGTATGACTCTGAAACGGTGGAATGTTGCAGTCCAGGGAGCTATAGTTCACAGCTCACACATAAATTAAGTAAATTTTGTAGAAAAAGCCTGAATGTGAACTACAGTTTTTAGAAGCAGTAGGTACAATCACAGACTGTATGGTGACCCCGTAACATGTCTATCAGAAATGCAGCATCTTCTCCTCTGCAGAAAGGCAAATATTAGTGCTCTCTGGTCTTGCTAAATCAAAACCTCCATTTGATTATGTTTCTTCTGCATCATGAAATAGTCTTAAAATAAGCTATTACTTTTGTAAAAAAAAAAAAAACACCACAGTGTATATATAGTTCACTATCATGGAGCAGATTTTTCTGAAGAAATTGCACGAAATTATAGGATGGAGGGAATTTTAAGCACATGGCGTATTTTCTCCAAGTAAGTAGAGCAAGGTAATTAACCCTGTTTATGGGTTGTGTCAGCCTGTGAAGTCTTCTAGCCCCACTGAATTGAGAGAGACTTTGTACTTAAATCAGGCTCTAGAGGAGGATGAGTTTTCGAGAGGGCAAAAGAGCTTGCAGTGAGATAGGCAAATAACTTGTACTTTCATTTTAATCTAGAAGCAAACAGCAGTGGAACTGTTTTGAAGGCAGGTAACTTTGGTTATATTTTTTTTAAATACTATTTATAATTTCAACACATAAATTGTGACAATTGAAAAATACTGCAAAAATGTGGTAAAAATACTTTCTCAGCCTAAAAAATCCCAGATAGAAGCATCTCCAGATTTGGAGGTACTAGAATTAAATTTTTCTTCAATTAGATATCAGAAATCAGTCTCAATAAAAGAAAATAATAAACTTTTTAAAAGACGTTAACTGCAGTGGCAACGACTTGGGTGCAACTAATTCCTCCTCCTCAGTTCTTTGTTGTTCTGCTAAAGCATAGGACTTGATGGATGAAGGAAGAGGAAGAGGGTCAAATGGGCCTAAAAAGTACAACTGTTTAAGTAATAATTAGGAAAAAAATATCCTTCCCTTCCCAGGCTAAGTTTTCTAGCATTATCAAAACTGAGGAAGTACAAAATGGGCTAGAGTGGAGAGGATCTGACTGCAGGAGGCAGACTATGCAAGCAGGCAGCATGGGAAGTGTTTGGAGACTTAGTTTCTCGCCTCTCAGGGAATTAATATATGGTTGGAAGAATGATGGCTCACACTGAGGATCCTGGCCTAAGATCTCCAAGAACGCAATGTTTAGATTCTGCAAAAGAATAAACTACTCAAAACTCAAACAACTTCTGTCATTTCCATGCCATTAGGTGGGACCATATCAAACCTCTACACTGTTTTGTTGGTTTGCTACAAGTCTCCCCGAGGTTAAAACTAAAGGCATGGCTGCACTTCCACATGTTGTGCTGTTTGTTTCTGAACACATAAGTATCTCACCTCAGTAAGGCTCCATAAACTTCCTGCCCATGGCACATCATCAGTCAGGAGTGCTGTAATGCCTGTGGTAAAGCGCACAGCCTGTGATTTCTGAAAATCCCAAATGTTTTTTACTCTGTGTGTGGGGAAAATACTCTTAGTGATTCAGGAACCTCTGGTCCTAGATTTGAGCCTGCGGTGTTAATGTCCTTCTGAGTCACTTGAATTTGTGATATTTAATGTAAGCATCCACATCCTGCAAGTATTTGAACCTTAGATGATCCTTAAATCATATGATGGTCTGCATGGGACAGCATGGTCTGCATAAGCACGTAGTCTAGAAAGGCAGACCCCTGAATTGAGTCTCTTTTCCTGCTTGCTATTGCAGGGAAGGGAAGGAGCAATAATATCTTGCTGATCTTTATTAGCAAATTAGCCTCAAGGGCACACAGCGATTTTTAATTTTTTTCTTTCTTTCTTTTTTTACCTAGTCATTGTAATTTTGACAGTTTCAAAGAGTAGGGAAAAAAAATCGTTATTCATTAGCCAAAACCAAGTATGTCTATTTCCTTTACAAATAAGAATATCAAACAGCTTTTTGTTTGAATTAAACATTTCATTTCAATAAAAAAGAACTGCTAATACTGAATTTGATTTTTTTTTTTACAGTACAAAGACCTAAAGACATTTCAAAAGTAAAATCATTCTCAGCTGAAAGAACTTGACATGGAATATGAATATCAGAATTAAGTGTAGGGGTGTTCTTTTCAGGATTTTTTTCCCTGCCAATAATAAACAACTGCGAAAACTGTCAGATGTTCATGAACCCTGTGGTATCACTAAATCTTTTTTTTTTGGTCCCTTTTTATTAAAAAAAAAAAGCTTTTGCTCTGATCATAGAATATCTCAGATTAGAAGGGACCCATAAGGATCATCGAGTGCAATTCCCTGCTCCTCACCTAACATTAAACCATATCACTAAGAGCATCATCCAGATGCTCCTTGAACTCCGATTGTTTAGCAAGAGTACCGCTTGGCTCTTTGTTATGGAGAAGTATGGAGAGCACAGTTCACCTGAACCAGGGGCAAAGATGGGTGAGCAGGTGACCAGGCTACTCCTGCTTGTAGCTGTGTGGCACAAAGAAAGTGCTGGTAATGCACACAGAGGGCATCTGGGTGACATTGCTCTGCCCTGCAGCTGCTTTGGCCAAGTCACTGGGTGCTTGGCTTGTGTTGCTGCTGCAAATACCTTTTAAAGGAGCTGTGATGTGCACTGAAAAGTTTTCCAGGGTTTGATCCCAAGCCAAGGAAGTTGGGTGGATTGTGTGCCCAGTTGAATGGGCTTGTCACATAGCTGTTTGGGCCTGACCTTCACTAAAGGGATTTGTGAAAGGAAGAAAGCAACACCCTCTGGGTGTAAAAGCTGACACTGGGGTCTCAAAAGCATCAGCAAAACTGAGCATTTCTTCCTCAAGTATGAGAATCTGCCTGGTAGGACCAGGATGCCCCACAGCCAGCTGGGCGGTCCTTCTCCTGCTTTCCCTGCACCACTCCCAGCCCTGCCTCAGGGACTCTCCCAGGACACCCTGCAGCAGCAATGTAGGTGGGATGGACGTGCCCCTCAGTGCTGGGGCTGTGCACTTGTAACTGTTCACTCAACTCCTGCTTGGATTTTGACTAACCCAGCTCATGCTAAGGCCTGACGTATGCCGGGAGCAGTGCCATTAGGTCAAAGCAAGAGCACCACGTAGGAAGAACTGCTGGCCAGAAGGAGCAAAATGGCCATTATGCAGCCATTATCACGCGCAAATTGCTATCTCCTGCAGTGGTAATTTTTGTCTGGCAGTTTCCTCAGAATCCGCTAACTTATGGAAATGGTATAGACCAAACCTCCAAGCTGGAAGGTATAAAACATCAGCTTACCCAAAAAACTTTTGAAGTGGATCCAACAGCAGTTGGACTGCTGAAGCTTTCATGCTTCCCGCTGTGACACAGAGGATGCCCGCACCATGATAGAGCAGGAAGGATGGATGAGTACTCTCACTGTCAGCTAGGTAACTAAATCCCTTTTTTTCTTTTTTTTCTCATAGGTGCCTGAATTAAGAGTTATGGGTTATAAGTTATGAAACCTTAGGACTTAAATCGTGAATAAGTGAAGTCACAAGATTGATAGATTAGTCTGGGCAAAAGGAGATTGAGCTCCTGTTTGTCATGTTTGTCGTCATTCTTAATAAGCTCATAAAATAAAGTTTAAATTGCAAAGTAGATTGCCCTGTAAATTTCAGAGATCCAAATGGACGCTCTGTGGGGACTGGCTGCCTCCCTGCAGGTGTTTGGAGAGGACAGTGTGACCCTGTAGCTGTGCATGCACACAGTGGGGTGACGATGAGCATCATCCTGATGCTGCTGCTTCAGCTGTCTTTTGGGGATGTCATTTCAGAGGGCAATGCTCCCTGCCTGCTTTTCATTTTGTCACTGTGAAGGCATGTGATAACACAGTTAGCAAAGTTTTTAACGGCTTTAGTTTTCCACTTTAAAGACAAGTATACTAATACCCAAAAAAAAAGGTGGAGAATAGTTCAGATAAATTTATTGCTTTATATTATGCAAATCCTGTAATGTTTGATTTGAGAAATTCTAAGTAGTTATATATCTCAGTGCTTTCACCTATGGCTTTAGGACTAACTGCATTAACCAGTGCTAAAGTAACCAACCACTTAGTAAGTATTCATCATGCCACTTAGTAAGTATTCATGATATAAATGTTGCGTTACTACTATAATTTAAATGGTTAATGATATTGCATAGCTATGACAGTCTTGCTCAATAATAATAACATTCCAAAATTGCTTCTGTGAAACTGTTTAGTAAATTGCTGAGTGCCATGCTTAAGTTAATTATCTAGGATTAAACATATACACACACACACACACGTACGTGATCTTCTTATCAGAATGTATTATGAAACCATCTGAGGAAAAACTGTTAGCTTCCTATAGGCATGGTACAGTGTAGAACAACTGAACGCATTACAGAAGACAGACAGCTGCTTCTGAAGGATATGTTGCTGCTCCTGCTGAAGACACAAACCAACAGAACACTGGTGAAATTTAACAGGGCTCCTCTTTAATGCTGGCATTTTAACATAACTGAGTCATGCACAATGTATTTCTTTAGGACAGAAAGAACGAAGAGGAGCATATACCATACGTAAACATATATATATGTATATACACCATTTATATTTCATGTAAACCTCTTCAAACTTTTTGTTCTTCTTATTTAAGAGCCATTCACTGAAGAAAGTAGTAGCAGTTCTTGGATTTGGGATGGATAATGTAATTACACTGAACTGTGATAAAAGGTAAGACATGCCATGCCTATCAAGAATGTTTTGTTGCGCTTAACTTCCTTTGATGCAGTGTGCCTTTGGTTCTGTTTCCTAGCAAGAATCCCATTTTATACAATGAACTGACTGTCTTGAACAAAACTCACTGTTCATAAAAACAGGGTTCAGTTTTACAAGTTGCTTTTTGTAGTTCGTACCCTGTTCAGTTTAAGTAAAAAGTGGCTGTTGTGCCTGAGGAAAAAAAATGGAGTAAAAATTATTGGACTTTCCTAGATATAGTCCACAATCTCATTGCTTATTTGCCTCTAGGAGATGGTGCTCTTTGGTGTGAGTTAAGGTGGCAGAAAGTGTTTTGGGCAGAGAATGGGATTAGGTGTTCTTGCCACTGTCTTCTGCGCAAAAAGCAATGCATTGCTCAGCCATTTCAGGAAACATGGGGAAGAAAAACGATGTGGGATAAGATAGACTCCTCCTTTCTTAACTCAGCCTTTCCAGGGGTGTGATAATTTTCCAGGTGCTCCTACTTGTAACGCATTTGTCTCCTTGGGGCAGTAGCAGCCCAGGAGCTTGGGGTGGGGTGGGAGGCCCTTGCTCATATCAGAATGCCTCCTTGGGGCACAGAAGAGAGTGCAAGAGACCTGCCTTTGCTTTCACAAAAGGATTTGCCCAAAGGGATTTGGGTGCACTGGAACAGATGGTGGGGAACTGGCCTCTTAAGCTAAGGCAGCCTTGGCGGGAATCTATCTTCTTCTGAGCTTCTGTCCAAGCACCCACTACCATTTTCAGTCTGTCTGAATTACTTTCATTTCAGACCTCTACTGTTTTGTTTAGAAGGGGTTTTTTTCCTTCTCACTGGAATGTGACCTTCTGTCCTCTACAAAAGGCTAGTGGAGCGGATGCAGTAGCGGTTTCAAGGAGAGGTTTACAGACATACTTCTTTTCTAGTCATTGCTCTTGGAATATGTTCAGGGCTTTAGGGTACATCTCTCTAGTTCTGCTTCTGGCTTTTTCTTGTTAAAACAATATTTAAGCTGCATTTCACTGAAAAATAAACAAACCACCCACACCACCTACTACTGAATTCTTCATTATTTCCTGGCATTGTCAAAATGCAAACTGGGAATCTTGAGGTGGGGAGGGGAAGCCCTCATCCTGCTCTCGTTACAAACTGTGTGATGCCCAGTGTGCTGTCAAAGTGTGCTGTCAAATTCTGGGGGGGAAGCATCGTGAAACAAAATTGGGGGACGGGATGAGGGGAGATCTGTTTTGTTTCTTAGACCTTACATAAGGGATGAGAACCAACTGTTTGTATTTAAACTTTGATACCTTTCTTCACATTTTCTTCTCTGCTTAATGCAGCATCTTGTGAAGGCTATATGGAACTCAGTTTGTAGTACCTGTACTTAAAAAGCAACATTCCTTTCTGTGACACTCTCTACTTCAGGGTTTATCCTCTTTTGCACAATCGGATTATTAAGGTTGAGATGTCATAGGCATTTAAGAGGGCCACTGGTCAACACACATACATGTTCCCCACCCCTCCCTTCCCAAATCCCAGAATTTGAAGGCATTGCTGTAGGCTTTCCTTGGCTCCTTGACCCCATTCATTTTTGAGAAAGCAGGGCAAACTGAAGCATTTCCAGATGGTGTATTTCTCCCTGTTTTGCTGCTCTGCAACATGGAGGATGGCCACCGTTATATGATGTATGGTCATATCATGTGACATAACATTGAGATTGAGGGGAAGAAAGAAAAGTCAGCGGAGAGTGGTGTTGCTTCTGTCCATGAAAGCATGAGGTGAAGGGGGATAGGAATCACTAACATGTCTGGAAAAAATGTAGTATTCCCTGCAGTGCTTTATTTTCATATTGCTGTCTATCATTGTTATTCTTACTTTTGAAAGGTTAAAATACCTGATGCCGCCACTCCCTGTTGTCTCAATGACTGAATCTGTTGACTCAGTCTCTGAATCCCTGCTCTGAGACGTGACAGGCAATTCAGAAACTTAGCACATTCTTATGTCTGTAACTTTTCTTCACTGATAATCAAAACTGAGAGAAACACTTCCCTCTCCCAGGCTGCAGGGGCACCTCTGCCGGGGCGCCTGGAGCTGCTCCTCCCCTCCTCCCGGCCTCCCCTCGGGGCTCGCAGGGCTGTTTCTCACCCCGCTTCCCTCAGCCCTGGCTGCCGGGCAGCCTTTCGCCCTTTCTCACAGGGGCTTTCCCGCCGCGGCTGAGGGGCTCAGCTGTGCCCTGCGCTGGGGCCGCTGGAGCCGGCGGGAACCGGCTGTGTCCGGCAGGGGGCAGCACCGGCCGCTCCTCACAGGGGTCGCCTCTGCAGCCCCCTCACTGCCGCCAGCACCGGGGCACCTGCACCCGGAGCAAAATTAAAAAAACCACATCATTGAAATTTTAAATAAGGGCAGTGAAAAAGGTTTTGGAAGGTTTTGCCCTGAAAGAGGTTGGCCATGACAGCTGACTTCTAGTTTGGGGAAGAAGCCCCCCAGACCATAAATGGCTTTAAAAGGTGGTTCCTTGGTAAATGTAGTTGTCCCTAGGGTGAATATTAAGGAAAAGGTTGGCTACGGTCCCATGAGGCAGTGTTGATGAGCAAACTGGTGCTCCAGCTTCTTCCTGCCAACCCAACTGGCCTGAGTGAGGAGGCGAGGAGGGCTGCTGCGCACCCGGGTCTCGCCCGCGCCGGGGGCTGAGGCTGTAAGTCATCAAAGACACCAAGCGAGCCACCAATCCCCGCAAAAGGATTGGAAGGATCTCTATGCACAGATGGCATGTGATCGCTTTTTACAAAAGTTTAGGTAATTCTTGAATGCAAAAGGGCTGAGGAAGATGAACTTGGGAATCGGTTCTTCCTCTAGTGCTGTTTTTTGTTTTTCTCAGCAGTTTTAATGATGACATGAAATTATGGCTGGTAAAACTTGCAGATGACATGAACTTAGTAGCATGGTAAATAATAAGGAACATAGAGTACTATGAATAGTCTTAGAAGTAGAATCTGATACCTGAATTCCTGTATATTTAGAGACTGATCAGAAGAATAAATGACATTATTTTCTTTGTGGATTTTTCCTCTCAATATTTGACGCTGGGAAAATGATTCCAGCTAATTTGAAGGCTGAAATACTGAAAATGAAAAGACAGGTTGTTGTTTTCACTCTCATTTTTAATGTTAATGTGGAGTTGAATCCAACAATGCTATCTGAAATCTGGCAGCGTTAACTCTCATAAAATTGACATTGATACTGATTGTAAAAGACAGAGTAGGATATATTCCCACCCCCCCAGGAAATAATAAAATAGCTGGAAAATCAGTTTTTGAAGAGAATGAGAACTGTCTGTTAATTTGCGTCAAATTCTGGCCTGCTGTTTCAGCCAGTTTTCTCCAAATGGAGGAAAATTTGAAATGCTTCGCTTTGATATATTTTTAAATGAAACATGTTGACTCTGTGTTGGCTCACAGCTAAGCTGTTTTAAAAAGCAACTTAAAATTATTGTGGTACTCAATGCTTAAATATTTCATTTCAGGTTAATCTGAAATGAAGGATTTTGTTATTGTTCAGTTGTTTTTCACATGGCTGAAACACCTGTATATGCATTTGGGGGGAGAGCCAAGAAAGCTCAGAAAATGTTCTTCAGCTACATTAGCACCACAGCAGGAATAGGATCTACGTTTGCAAAAGCACTTAAGTAAGAACTTGTGGTGTCTTTGGATACCTTCTGATTAAAAGTAATGGAAGTTTTCTGATGGACGACAGTACTTGGCTTATGTTGTGTTACGGATATATAAGATTGTTTCACACACAAATAGAAGCAGTCCTACAGATAAAGTGCCACTATATTTTGGGGGTTTTTTTCTTTTTTGGAAGAGCACCCTTTTTTTCCAGTTCACCTTGAAATGGAATAGGAATTTAAGAAATGGGAAGAGATGGGAGAGTACATTATTAATTATAGAGATAAGTTCTGCTAGAGATATGAGGAAAGCATAATAGGTTTTCCGAGATGTTTTTAAGCTCATGTGGACTTGCAGAATCTTCTATCACTTTCAGGGTCACATCCCATTTCATCAGTGCCACTGCTGGTACCACCATTTATGGAGCCTTTGATCCCCTTTCTGACATTGCTGACATGTCTAAGAAGAACAAGCTCTGGATGCACGTGGATGTAAGGCTTTCTGGAAATAATGCTTGGCATGCTTATAAGCTTAACAACTGGAATTAGTTCTGTAGGTACAGCTTTGCTGAGATTATGAAACAAATGGCCTATTTGCCTGAAGGGTTGCTATCAGAAAAAAATACGGAAGAGGATATAATCTTTCAGTATAGGTTGTGCTTGTTAACAAAAAAGGTTGCCTGCGCTCATCCAGTAATATAGCACGTACCACTTCTAAGATGGTTCTTGCATCAGCTAAGCCAACTCCAAAAATTAAACACACTACCTGTGCAGCATATAACATTTGAGCTCCTGAGTTACTGCCTGTCTTCAGATTTGTCATTCAGTTTACCCTCCTATTTCAAGGTACTTGACTTGTAACAAAGTAATGTTGATTACGCTTCCTAAACAAAAATCTTAGCTCTGGTATAAGTACGTGGGTGTAGGGGGCAAAGTAGCTAGTTTTGTTTTGGGGGTTTTGCTGCTGTTGTGAAGAGGTATGAATAATTATGGTTTATATCTTTAGCCAACTTTGGTATTGTGTTTACTAAATAGTCTGAATTTTTGTTTCAGGTTTTTAAGTTTATAGGAGCTCTAGTCCATTAGCCCCTCCTGAAAACTTCTAGATAAATCCTATAAATAGGCTTGCATGAGTAATATTAGGAAACCATTTTAAGGAAATGTTGGCTGTTGCACGTAAGAACAGTTGAATATTGATATGCATAGCATTGATTTCTTCCATAGTACAATGACAGTATAATAGAAGTATAATGAACTTATTCCACTGAAATCACTGTGTCCTGTAAAGATATTCTAATTTCTGCAAAATATGAAAGAGGATGTCAGACTAATTATGTGGGGAAAAATAGGAAACTTTGTTGTAAAGCTGCCTTGCTCTGATAGCTGCTGTTTGGTACTTCAGAGGTGGGAGCTCAAGATATTTGAGAAGGATGATTACAGTGAATAAAGAATACAGAACTAATATAAAGGCAAATTTTCTTCTTACATCCACATAACCCAACTATTTGTAGCTAAAGACCAAACTTACTTTCATATGCAATCATGCCTTCACTGAAAATAATGAAATCTGGGTTGGCATAAAGGTGACCAGAATATAACCCTTGGTATTTTTGAGTTCTTGTAATGGTGCTAAATCCTGCTCATCTTACTGATGCATTAAACCAGTAGGACTACTTGTATAACTAGAGGCTGAATCAAATACAACCAGTTTATTATCTGCTGTAATAAACAAGAGAGTGGTATAGAAGATCACTGGCGTACTGTAGCCCTTTATAATACTTGCCATATGTCATCAACCTACTTTCTTTTTTAATATATTGGTTTTGTCCTCTAATTGTGCTGAGGGAAGAGGGTAAGCTGTAAGTTTCTTCTCCTCTTCGAGTTTGTTTCTGTATAATACTTGAACAATTCATTGAGCAGTTTATATTCCTAAGATGAAATATTTAATGATGGTTGCAAACCTTTCCCTATTTTATTATGAGTAACTCAGTGAATCATTTTATGCAGGCTGCATGGGGTGGTGGCCTGATGATGTCTGGGAAACATTCTTTTAAACTCAACAGCATTGAAAGGTGAGCACAAGAACATGGTGTATTTTTTTTTCTTTCAGAGTAGATAAGCTTTTTTCTCTTGTCATTCTCACCATGTTGCTACTGCTTTGAATTTTTCCCTGCTTTCTGTCACTATGCAATGACATGTGGTATTTAGGAAAAAATAAAAACAAACTAGTAACCCCCCCCAAAAAACCCCAACCCAACAAAATCCAACCAAAAAACGCCACACAAAACAAACCGAAAAAACACAGGAAAAAAAAAAACAATCCTGGCCCCCTTAAGAAAACATCCCAGCCTCTCTCTTTGATTTCTTTCCCCTCTCACTGTATTAATTTTTTCTTGAACATATCTTCCATGTATTTTCTTTTCCTGCTACAAGTCTTATAGTTTCATCAAGCTGTTGCTTGTGCTTAAAAAATCCCACAATAACGTATTTCTTCATCAACTGTCAGCCTTTTTTTTCCTTTAATTTTCTTCTTGGAAGTGCTTTCCTCTTAAGGATGATGTCTCCCAGTTTCTGTACCGTAACTCATTATCTTATATCCCTGATCTAGAACTGCAAGCCTTTTGAGAGTGTATTTATACTGTAGACCACAGTGCTGTGTCGGTATATGCAAGTAGTTTAAATCCCACAATCGGGGCAAATTAGCCCATAGTGCTGCTGTGAAGGTACGTTATTTTTACTGTCAGTCTAATCTGGGGAGTCTATACTGTACTGTGGTGAAGAGCATGGCTATAACATATAGCACGAATTTTGTGCTGTGCAAACTGGTGGTCATACATAACTATTTAATAAGCTTCTATCTGCATGGGAATGGTTTGCAGCACTTAAGAGATGCAGCCTTTAACATCTGGATAGTGCTTTACATTCCATTTGATCTCTATGCCCCATTCTGTTATTTAGAATCCACACACGCTGATGGCAGCTCTGTTTCAGTGTTCAGCCTTCCTCATCTGTGGAAAGGTAACACGAGTGGGACCACTTTTCTATCACAATGCACTTTGGGTGACTCCGTTGAGCAAGTTTGAGGTCCCATTAATCCTAGAAGCGTGAAAGCTGGCTTACCACTCAGACAGAAGAATCAGTTCTTTAACTACTTCTTTCTTTGGAGCTTTCTGATAGCTTGTATAGCCAACCTTGTCCTCTACTGTGGAGCTTACATCTCAGGGGTTTCCTGCTCCAGAACCATTATGTGGTCAAGAGGAGAAGCTTTCCTATTCAACTAGTGTCAAATGGGTAGAGAAACATGTTCCTTGAGATCCTACCCTACAAGCATACTCTGTAGAGGAGAGGTGTGCAAGGACAGTGATCAGGTCCACTTCTCAACAGTTTCAAAAAGTCAGAGAGGGCTCAAGAAGAGCATAAAATGGATGCATGTCTTTTACAGATTCTTAGACACACAAGAAAAGCATTATTTTGTTAGCAAACACCTAAAAAGCAATGCAATGTCTTTGAGCCCACTTCCGGATTTCAGAAAACTCTCTCTAAAAAGGAGCAAATAGTTCTGCAAGGTTGTGTAAGCCAAGCTTATATTTGCTTATGCATTTATAAATTTAAAGATTTAAAATTGAAAGGCAGGGTTATCAGGTTTACATGATACAGTATCTGATTTAGGATTCTTCCAACAAACCCAGACTTCTTTTTCTAAGCCGTTGTAAATATTTGGATGTACACTGAATGAAAAGATTTGAGAGGGTCTCTATCAGATCCCAGGGTTAGTTGTTATTCTAACTATTGTCTCTTTGTATAAACTAGAAGAGCAGACTACTCGCTCCTCTCACCTTTTCATTAAAATACCTATGGAAGCTGCCATTCTTTCAACAGCAAAGCTTGCTTGCCAAACTAATGCCTGGCAAACAGAATATACCTTAGTAAAAGTTAAATCATCCTTTGTGCTGCTAGGTACCTTAGTACAGTGTGTAGAGTTCAGTGTGTCCGAGAGCTTTATTTGCAGAAGTCAGCATGCAGTAGGGAAAGGTGTAAATTTATAGCATGTTAGTTATTTCTATTTCCTTATGCAAGCAGTTCTTCAAATACTCAACACGGAGTAGCTTTCAAAATGCAGCAACCAACCTCTCATGGAGATGCTGGGAGCCCACGGAGGGAATGTAGCATTATTCTATAGCCTAGATAAATCCTCACTTATTTTCTCATGTAGACAAGCCACAGGATAAAGTTGCGGTGGGTGCATTAATTGTCTGTAGGTGTTTATAGTCTTTAACGTTGACATTATATGGCAAATACCCTCAACTTACCGATGAGATACTACTATGAGAAGTTAACAGGTTTGCTTATTTGGTGGTTAGGTTTACCAAGGTCTGTGCTGTCATTCTTAGCCACAGGAGCAACAGGAAACACATTGTCTTAGAAATAAAAGTAAATGCCTAAAAAGCACATTTGGGGGAATGATCACCTTGAATGTCACATGAAGCTTCCTCGCATGTTTGGCTGTTAATTTTCATGGGTTTAAGCTGGAAAGATCCTCTTGCTGCTTCGTTAAGCTTTGTTTCTCTTCGGTTGATGGAGGTGTGGCTTTGAGCAAGGAGAGGTTTTTAGTCCTGTTTATTTTCTTTTAAAGTCCAGTTAGAAAGAAAAAAATAAATTTTCCTAAAGAGTTATTTGCACATATATCATTAGAAAGTGACCATTATATTGTTTTACTAGGATTTTCTACAATCTTGTAACCAGATACACACAGGCTATCTGTTCCAGCCTGTTTCCAGGTAGGAAAGGACTCTGAAAATACAGATTTATTCCAGAAACTTAACACACTTCCTTCACTGTTTCAGACTGAAAGATATATGACATTAAAGAGAAAACTAAACTTTAAATTGGACTGTAGGAGGAAATATTAAGAAGCACATTTTATTACGAGTCCCATTCGAGTTAGAAATTATATGGCTGTGGCGTTCATCTCCCCTCTCCAGAGTTATTTGAATTAAGTGTCCTGTTTAGATTAAAACATGTAGGTTTCCTATCTGCCTAATGGTGAAGCTAAACATGCTGCTAAACATCCTGCAAGTATCTATCCTTTAGCTGGTCTCTTTAACAGTTCAGTGGTCCTAAAGAATTTTAAAGTATAAGTCAAACTTGTAAGCGGCGAAGGACAGGTGAATTGAGTTCAAAACCATAGGTCACAGTATTGAAATCCTGTTTTGGTATACGACCCTTCAAGCTTCACAACGTTCATCCAGGGTAACCATGCTTTTTAAAGCATGGAGAAAAGGGCAGCTGTATTAATTTCTTAAAATCATCACTATAACTGTTGTAAGGAAAGCTATGCTGATGGAGAGTGCTTTGGAAGGAGAACAACTGCAAAAGGCATGTAGACATATAACAAGAATTAGAATGATCAAAATCAAGCTTTCAGGGGCTTAAGAGAAAATAATAACTTGTTACCCATTGTTTCTTTTATTTTTGTTTGCTTCTACATCAATGTTTTACTGAAGAGATGGGATGCATTTCCTGTCATTATAAAAGCCAACATGTCACTCAAATGGCTCTTTATGCATTGCTTTTGTCCTTTCCATACTAGAAACATTTTGGAGAGGGGAAGAGGGGGGGGGACTGGAGGCAGCAGCGTATGTTCAGTTGCATAGAAGAACAAGAACCAATTCCATTTAACCCTAGTAATTGTCTCTACCATTTTTATTCTAGGTGAAACTTAGAAATATGGCCTTGTTTTTGTTGCTGTTCTGAATAATTTGTTTTTAAAATGGTAGCATTTTAAAATGGCAGCATTGCATGTGTAATGGAGATCCACACCGCTTTCTGTGTGGCATTGTGCTCTCAGGTCCACATAAGGACAGAACAGCTCAACAGTTTAACATTAAACATCTGCTTTAATGTTCTGCTTTCTAAGGACCAGAGTACTCAGCATTTTCCAGGGAAACATTCTAACAGATGTGGATTTCTGTAGAAAGCAAGCATGATGAGGAGGGTAACAAGTAGTACTGATTTGCAGTAATTATCAGCCTTGGTCAGAAAAATAGTTCTCTAGATACAGGTTAGAATTCCTGAAAAATGCAAGTTACTTGGAGTACAAATCATGCAGGTATGGCTCAATATATGTCAAGTCCTCTCACTTCAGACCAAAGAGCAGGAGAGGTTTCTGTTGTGATTTGGGCTTTCCTAAGCAGAGAAATAAACTTATTTTGTTTTTTGAAGCCTGAACTCACCAATGTGTGCTTCTGGTACATCCCACCAAGTCTGAAAGGAAGGCCAAGTGGACCAGAACAGGATAAATTACTTCATCAGATAATGTTTCTAACATTATTCAGTCAATCTGAAGGTTATGAATGCATTTAGGAGTAATTCTCAATAGTCTAATCTTTTTTGGTTTTTTGAGTGTAATCAGGATTCAAATATCAACATTTGACTGAAGTGCAAAGATCAAGTGTCAGAAGTAGAACTGGACAAATCCAAAGACAAATGAAATAAAACCTCACACATGTATATTCCAAAGAAAAAAATAAAATATTTTTGGAAGTGTTTGTGATAGTGGAGAGGTTTCAATTAATACCACAGCAGTAACACAATTCTGAATCTGTTAACAAAACAGATGTTAACAACATTAACAAAATCATGATGTGTTAATATGACTACAGTCCTCTCTGACTTTTGCCCTGTGTTGCAGTCTGAATGACCCAGCCCAGCTGAGTCTCTCCTACTATCCTTATTCCCAGAGCGGTCGTAATGATGCCTGAATGAATTTTTCCTCCTGCAGTGGGCTGCAAGTGAGGTACTAAAGACAATTTATGATAATTTTCTGTGGTGTTTTGGTGGAGTTGGGAGGGGAGTGGAAGGAAGTACATAGCTTCTGCATTCATGGGATTAGCAAGGAGTTGCAAGACCAGGCAAAGAAGTGCGGGAGAAAGGATGGTACTGGCGTAGGTGATCCCCTACTGCAGTGGGGTAGGATAACATCACTATAATGGTAGTGCCTCCCTTGTTTGTTTAGCCATTACGAAAACTTCTTAGGGTTTGCAACTGTCTGATAAGAAAACAAACAGTAATCTAACTAGTCGTAGAGCTGTAATATTAAAGTATGACTACTGAAAGCATTAGTCACATCAATTACTTATCAGATAAACCCCAGAATGAAACACTTGCATTAATCCTTTATCTAATCATTTCAAATCTAGGGGCTTACTGTCTTTCCTTGTCTTGAATTTACTTCCCCCCCCCCCCCCCCCCCATTTCTTAAGACAGAATTCTTTCTGGCTTCAGTAAAGGTCATATGACACTTGAAACTACTCAGTCAAAATAATACATTGTTCTCCTCCTCCTGACAAATTCTTTCTTCAGTTAAGACACAATCCTGTGAAACGTTTTGATCTGGGTTGAACAGCATGCTAGCTTATATTGCAAAGCTAGGTATAGAGCAGAGGGAGAAAGAAGCTTTGCTCTTTTTGTTTGGTTTTTTTTTTCAGAAAGACTCTTAACAACACTCATTCCCATCTTGTATGCAGATTGCTCCCAAGATCAAAGCACAGATGGCAGAAGAAGTAATGACAATGGTTAGCTACGAGCCAGAAGGTGACAAAGCCAATTTTTTCAGAATGGTTTTCTCCAACCCAGCTACAAGGAAACCAGATGTTGACTTCCTCCTTGAAGAAATTGAAAGACTTGGCAAAGATTTGTGATAATTAATCTCTTAACTTTATGAGGTACCTAAATACGGCAGAAGTTTCCTTCTTTTATTAGCTGAACATAGTATTTATCATTCTAAGTCTGGAAATAAGCTGTCATCATTGGTACGCACCAGAAGAAGCACAGAGGTTTTCAGAGCACTCAGCTCATAAATGAGTTTTTTTCCTACTTCACAAAGCCTGAAATTTGTTGTATGATGCTTCCTCAACAGAGGGGTTTTTTTCACTATTTTGGGGAGGGTATCTGAACAAACTTTAATTCTTGTGAATTGGTGTGAATCCTACCTTCTCTTTGGGGCTGATACTTACTTTCTTGTTTGATTTGGGTCCAGTAGCAGGAACAGAGTGCTATAAAAATAGCATTCCGTCTTTCATCAGCAAAGTAGAATAGACAGTCATAGCTTGAGAGACATTTACTTGCAGCTTTCTTCCTTAAAGTCAAGCTGAAATTTTGAATCTGTGTTTGGCCATCTGATTGTTTTAGAGTGCTCTTGGTTGCTTTCTGCTGCACTGCATCATGGCTTTGTAGGAAATGTTGTTGGCATCTCTTAGTTTGAAGACTTCACTTAAATTCTGATATGTTTTGTCATTTTTGGAAATACAATATTGGAAAACAGTCTGTGTTTTTCTCTCATCTGCAATTTATGTCTGCAACACTGGCTGAGTCTTGTAACTTGTCTTGTATGTCTGTGTTCCAGCATAAGAAGTCTTAAGACTTCCCTCCATGGTTATTCAAATTATGGTATTTTTTCCCAGTGTGTCCCTGCTCTATCTACTATGTAGATAAGCAAAGGTATGTCAGTTTAAAGCTACTAAGGGGCAGGGAAGGACTCACTGCACAGGGATTAGAGAGATTTCTTTTCTCTTTGTATAACATTAGAAATGTCTCAGAGCTTCATGTTGAGTTTCATGACCACTTTGGGGTATTTTCTTTCAAGAAAGATGTGAGTGACCTGGAGGCAAATCAGTGAAGGCCTGAGAATAGTTAGAAATCGAACATGTGACTTACCAGAAAACATTGAAATAATTTGAGTTCTTTAGGAAAAAGACAACTGGAAAGAGGCATCGCGATGATCCTGAAATAACTAAAAAGCTTCTGCAAAAATGAAGTAGAGTATATCTCCTTCATGTTCATGGTGGATAGGACAAAAAATAATAGGCTTTTATTTCAGTCAAGGAAGTTTTGAGTTCAAAATTAAGAAGCAGTTTCCTGATGGTAGGGACAACTGAGTGCTAGAACAGATTAGTTTATACAGAAACAGAATTGTCATTTGCCATTTGAGGTTTTAAAAACTAGTTTAGCTAATATTTTCCAGTAATTATGTAACTATACTTGATCTTGTCTAGGGGCAAGCAAGCGCATTAGATGTTGTCTTGAGGTTTGTCTAGCCTTATGTTGCATATGCATTTACCAGTATCAAGCAAGAAAAAGAAAGGATGAGTGACCACGCTTCTGGAATTGGAGCGGAACTTTCCTGACTGGACCATAGTCGCCAACAAAGGCCTGGATTTCTGATTGTGTCATAACTCACACACAAGTCAGAGCATAGAGTTGTGCAGACCTAGAAGTAACTTGGAAATTATATGTAAAAATGAAATTGCCCCTACCCACTGTACATATAAAGTGGTGTCTGATTAGATCAGTTAAGATCAGTGGAATTACTATAAAATATACTATAGAAGGATATCTTGCACTTTTCCAATGTGTGGACTAATTGACCTAAAATGGGTGTTCTCCTTTCTAAGTTTTATTTAGTTGTGACACTGGAAGCAAGTTGAGTCCAATTCATTGTACAAGGCAGTAAGGTTGCATTAGATAATTTCCAAAGGGTTTTTTTCCTCCTATTTAAGTATTTTCACACTGCAATGGTTCAATGTCTGTAGGGTTTGTAGAACACATACATAATTTTGCATTACACTAAATTATTCTATGTTCTCTGAGCCTTGAGCATTTCATGTACACATAGACAAAAGAGAATCTAATAAATGATGAAGCACATCAGAAAAATCACATCTGTATCTGAAATCTTTGTGCATCTCAGAGTGTCACACTTCAGTTCATTAAACAGAAAATGTAAAAGCAATGGACTGCAATGACAAGATTTTTTTGTGGTATGTGCTATCTGCTGCAACTTTGCTATGGCAAAGTAGAAAACAGGAGTAGACAAAACTGTCCATACGAATGCCAAAAGGGACTACTGCATCAAGTGGTGACTATTAGCACTTCATTTTCCATGCAACATTGAAAAAGAAGGTATGAAGCCTCTCCTGAGAAATTCAGAAAGTGTAGCAGCTGGGAAAGCTACTGTGACTTCTCTTTCAGCCCAAGGACCATCGCCAAGAATGGGATTGCTGAATTATTCCCTTCTCTTAACAGGAGGAAGCTTTCAGTTCCAACTCTCTTCCTGTCACTTTTTCACTACCTACTGGTAGGGAGACCCATATATGATGTTGTGACTGATGCCTCAGGAATGGGTCAGTTCCAAAGATTGTTATGTTTCAATTTGCTGAACATTATGGCCACAAATTTTCAAAGGAGCCTTATGCACTAGTGCTATAAATATGGTACATGTTCATTAATTGCCAGATAGCTATTGGCAGATAAACAAGTCTCTGCTTCTCCCACTTGAGAAAACTGTGTATGCTGTTCTGTTTCAGGATCAAAAAGCTGAAGAAGAAAGACATGATGGTGTTTCAGAAAGATTACTTTAATCAAGTATCAATTGAATATCCAAGGAAGAGAAATACCAGAATAAAGGTATCGGAACTTGTGTCTGTGCTTATTGGAGCCTTAGATGGCTTTGAGTTATGACTAGAGAACTAGCAATAAACTAGATTTCTTATTGTTTTTTATTATGTTTCTCTTGACATGCTTTTGTTCTGAGATGCATGTCAATAGGCTTTGTGGTGACCGGCTGGTGACTGATTTGCTCACAGCAAATGTGAAAAATAAATTTATGCTTCCTACAGTGCCTGCAGCAAACTAATTCTAGTCTAGAGAGAACTACCTTCCTCCTCTCCTATGAGTCCTACAGAGATCTGAGACTTGAGTAGGTCACTCTGAGGAGGACATGGCAGGAGAGGGTTGGGAGGGCAAGGATTTTCTTTCTCTAAAGCCATGGCAAAATCTAAAGCAGGCATGACAAGATGGTAAGTGCCAGTTTCCTTTCTATCTTATCAGCCTCAAGAATGAGTACCATGAACATATTTCAAGAAAATAGATTTACAGGGCTACTCATGTTCCCTCTCATAGTTGGACTTACATTGTTAGTATTGTTTCAATGCTTCTCAGCACCATGGGCAAAATCAAACTGCTGATCGAAGACTGAAAGCAAAATATTGGAGGTTTGGGGTGGAGGAGAGGGTGCTTTTCCTCTCTCTTTATTTTCAACTTGGCAAAATTCGTTATGGTGACAAGAGCAGTGACAGGTGCTTTAATTTCTTTCTTGCTGTTCCAGTTATTTTCCAGAATAACTGTAACACCAGTGCTTTGCTGCCCTTGAGAACCCAGCCTCCTTCAGGAGCACTCACTGTTCCTTCCTAGTCGCTCTTCAAAATATCTTCCACAAAGCTTAGAAATGTTAGTTGTCTTTTACACAACACAAAGTTTCTGCCAGGAAAACTTTCTTTCCTCTCTTTCTTTTGCAATATATATCCAAATATTTCTCCTCAATTCACGTTTCACTGCTGCAGGCTCCTCTGAGGAGAATGTGGCAGCAGCCCTGTAGGGCAGTCCATGTATTTCCAATATTGTCCCACTGAAGAGTTGCAAAGCATTGTCATTTCCCATGACATTTAGAGCCATATTGGAGTACGGCTCTATTGTAGAATGATATGGCTGTTGGATTGCTTCATTAAGTCTCCTCTTAAATATTAAAGTTACTAGGGCTGCCGTTGTTTCTTTTTGGACTATTACTCGCCATCCTCTTAAGTTGTGGTACATGCATGATATGCAGCATGCAGACACAGTTAGTTTAAATTACAAAATTTGTGTTGTAAGCAAAAAAAAAATAGAACTGAATGATAGAAATTAATAACAGAATTGTTACCTGGAATGACCTACTTCATCTGTTGTTGTAACTATACTCTTCAAATGAGCTTTCCAGACCCAATTTATTCCATCAATACAGTTTCAACTACATCTTCTAGGACATGATACCAGCATGATATGGTTCTCAACCCTTAGGTGCTTTTTTCCCTGATCATCTTCCTGTGATTGGTACAACTCCTAGTACTACCTCTACCTTCTTTTTACTAACCTAGTTACTTGTGCTTTAACAGCAAGAGAGCAAATTCAATTTGCTGAAATAGAAATAGAAAACAAACCTTGTGTTTTAACAGCTAATTTAATTTAGATTCTTAATAGGAGATACCTGAAAGATCAAGACAGATAACCCAGGGCCTGGAAAAAAACTTATCACATCTCTTACAGGCCTACAAACAGTAAATCATTTTTAAACTGGTTTCCAAGTAAAGGTTTGGGTTCTTCCTGCACTATTAAGTCCGTGATTCTCTTAACTCAGATAGATTTCCCAGCGAAATGCTGTTTCTTGTTAAAGAGGCAAAGGGTCTTTAAGGGGTCATTCCAATTTCTACAGGACCGCTTGCTGGTTAATATATGTATTTAGAATACAAAGGAAAATACTGTTTGTATGATGTGGGTTGGTGACAGTGATGAAAGACCAGTAGGGTTCTTCTAAAACTGCTGACTCTTTTGTAAAAATGTGTAATGATTTGTGAAGATTGTTTCAAGGGGTAATGTTAAGCAAAGTCTTTCTAGCAGACTCTCATCTGTCACTCTTAGGCACCAGTGAAAACCTTGTTTAGTATCTTGCTTTCAATCTGAATGTCCACCTGCCTTTTTAAGGATGTTGATGCAGATGGTTCTGGTCCTGCTCTGAAGCCTGCCAGGCCATGCCTCTCTCTCTCACTGAAGTTGTTCAAACTGCAGTAGTGAACAGTAAAAGGGAAAGAAGAGAGGTTTTACAACGCTTTACAGCCCTATGGCAATTTTAAATACAACTTGCACAGAGAATTGTGTGGGCTTTAAATGTCAGTTGTATCTTGACCCAGCTTCATCTCTGGCAGGTTGCGATCAGCTTCCCTTCTCTTTCAGCAGTTTGCATCTCCCCCTCAGCACCGCTGTTTCCATCCTTCTCTGTCTCCAGTTTCTGTCCTTTCTTTCCCACCTTTTCCATCTAACAACACCTGTGTCTGTGCTTCAGTTAAAGCGCAGCACCCCTCTCTTTGCCCTCAGGGAAAGCAGACCCAGGCTGCACCCCCCCCATAAAGTAAAGATCCTCCTGTTTCACTTCCGAGTTTTGACAAGGTGATCTCCTGTCAGGCACCCTCATGGTCCAGGAGGATGTTGCCATATTGAAGGGTGTTTGTTTTACTGTGCAAAGTGCAGCAACCCAAAAGAGATGTAGTGGGAGCCACCCCAAAATCCAGTATCCAATGGCAGATCTGTGTGAGCAGGACAGGGGAGACCACTCTTGGAGCAGTAGCTTTAGGGGCTTGAACCGCATCTGTTTCTCCAGTGTATCCATGCTCTTACTCATGTACTGTAGGTGTTGGGCTACTAACACTCCTGGGGTAGCTCTGCATAGTACAGGTCTTTCTCCAGGCCCAAGAAATCTTTCTGCTTGTTAAGATTTCTGAGAGGGAGTCTAAATCATTAGAATAAGTTCTAACCAGTTCAGCTCAGGTCTGCAAAACACTTACGTTTAGCTGGATAAAGAGCTATCATCAAGCCAGAAAGCAACTGGATGTCCTTGGAAGGAAGTGTCCTTCAAGAGTCAGTCTGCTCAAGGAGACATCACTCCTGACTATTTATTCTCTTGGTTATAACAGCATCCAGTAAATCCAACAGGAATTGAGATTGCGTTGGTCAGAGCAGCTAGCAGTTGAAACAACTACAGTAAAAAGTGACAGGAGAAATGGGGATGCAAAAAGCAAAGTAATAGAGGTAAGTCAGGCCATTGCTCAGAAGAAAACAGACTTTAAGCAGAGAAATTATTTTGGTAGTTACACAACTGGCTGGTCCAGAGGCCCGGCAGTAGAATAACCCTCTTCTGACTACAGCCAAATTTTTTAAAATCCTCTCAATGTGATCCTGTTACTTGGGCTCTTTAATAATCTGATTGATAACCATCTGATTATGGCCGTTGGCAAAAGGCTGCAGTGCACATAAGTATGTTATGCTGTGTGCAGACTGCTAATCTAGGCAGAGAAAAAGAGGTGCTGCTGAAGACTGGTGTCAGGCTTCAGTACAGTGATATTCCAGCACACCCATTCATGATTCCTCAGAAATATGCGAGACGTGGGGCCACGTGCCTTACATGTGTATGCTCAGCATTTGCTTCCACGCAATTTGCAAAGAACACTGAAACTGCTGGCAAACGGTAAAGTTTTGCCTGGGAATGCTGATATGAAGGGAGTTGTGAAGTGTATATGAGTTTCTTTATTTAGAAAAAAAATTTAAAAAAGATCATGTGGAAAGAAAATGTGCCAAGAATGTCTGTAAATCCCAGAAATTTCTTCTAGATGCTTGATTTCTGGTTTAAAAAAACATTTCTTATGTAAAACCTGTTTTATTAGTCAATGTTTTTGCCTGTTGGTTAGTCACAGCACATCAGGCTGACTGCTGGCTTGCAGTCTTTCCTTATTTGCAAGGGATTGAAATAATCAGAGGTTTTTTTCTTCTTCTAGCCACATTTCCTTTTGTTTTGTCTTGGTTTTTTAACTGATATTTTTTTCTTTCTGATTTCAGTGCTCGTTTGTATTCTGTCCTTGAAAAGCTTTTTAATACTGTTAAGCCCTCCCCATACTCCGAGACTCTTCTGAACAATTTTAGTCACCAGTGTTTGGTACCCTGGAATACACAAGACAAAATTAGCCATTCAAAAAACTACCCAGTGAACCCTGTCATCATCGTAGTGGATTTTATTACTGTACATCGTTAAGATGTGAGAAAAGCTGGCACACCGTTACATTATTACTTGAATTAGCATCCAAGTAGATTTCATTTGCTCCTAAATGCTGATTGTAAGACAAAAAGTGGATTCCTTCTTCTCTCTGGCTGTAAACTAGGCTCATTAATTTCAGCAGGGTAGAACTAAGGAATGGCCTGTTCAAAGGAATGATACATGCCGTTAAAAACATGTGAAAGGTTTTGTCTACCTACTGGGAGTCTTAGCATAATTCTTCTTTTGGACCATTTATGTGAAATGTTACAATGCTACTTTTGAGCAAACTAATTCAGCTCTTCTGTAATTCAGTGCATCGAATCCAAAATGTTGGGTATTTTTTTCCCAAAAGCCCACATTTTCAGTAATACCGTAAATTTACACTATCATTTTCTCCTCAGTTAAATTATTCCAACAATAAAATTCTGAACATCTGACTTAAAATGCACATTTCAATTTAAAAAAAAAAAAGAAATTAAGCTATTTGCAGAGTACATGCTATGACTGAGGTGGATAGAGACACTTTTGTGCTCAAACACCAAAAGTGGTCATAAAACTAGATTTCAGCTCAGATTTCAAAAGTAGGTGATAGCTTTGGGAACTTCCACTTTTGGAGGTGTTGGAAGCTTGGGGGCCTTTCTGGCAATGGGCTGCAGGAATCCTAGTTGCTGAAGTAATTCTGAAAATCCCACATATTGTCACTACTCAAAAAAATGAACAACTAAACAAACAAAAAAACACCTTAAAGAAATAGTTAGTGAGCATTACTTGGAATTTTAAACTAGGAATACAATTCTCACTAGTATTGCAGAAGTATTTAAGGAACAATTTCCAGTGAGTGGTTTAATTTTGCTGGCTTGTTCATCAATAACAGAGTTCTGTGCTTTCACACTGTTGATCTAACCATCTGATAGTAATTAAACTGCTCTACATAGCAGCCTCTAAGATGTTACAATACTACTCTCAGAAGCTGAAACAAGGCAGTTCTGGAACAAAATTGTAACTCTGACATAAAACATTAATGGAAGCAGAGAGCTTTTCTCTTGTGTTTCTCATACATCTCTAGAAAGACCTTGGATTACCAGATGAAAATGAAGTTGTTAGTGAGCTTGTTTAACTTTCTTTGAGTCTATTTTAGTAGATGTGTTGTTTAAATAATAATAAAAAGTGATGTGATTAGATTCCCTAGCATTAAACCTCTTCTACTTTATTTCATTCTTGCTAGAATTATCTTGAAAAGAAAAGATGCAGTGCTCTGAACTCCCAAGTCTATTTCTGTATGTGCAGATGTAATTTTACTGCCCTTATTTAGCAACTGCTACTTCTGCCAGACTCCCACCTCATTCAGGGCATGACTGGGCCATTAAAGTGGTGTTTGTGACAATCCTTGTTTCTTCCAGAAACCTCCTATTTGAGAGATCACATGTGATATCTTGCATCATGCCTCCATCTACTTTGTGGGACAATGCAGGAGAGATGAAGAATCTTTCCCTGTTATGTGTCCCCAGTCTCCTTGATGCTCAAGGGAACCAAAGAAACACCAGCGTCCATGCCTAGAAAAATGCAGTGCAATGGTGGAATAAAACTAAGGCTAACCACCAGCAGATGTTATGATATGCTGTATGCTTGCGAGTTTGTCATGACATTGCCCACCCCTCCGTCTCTTCACGAGAGTCCTGCAGAAGCTGGCTGGGGGGGCACAGGGTCTGTTTGGGGTGAGAAGGGGGCTGGAGTGTCCCTGGTATGGTGCTCACGCTCTGCCCTGGGATGTGGGGAACAGCATGCCTAAAGCAGAGATGGTGTCTGGCATTTTGCCAGAAAAGGGGGACAAGGGGGAGCTCTTTAGGCTCTTTGCCTCACCCTGGACCAGGCTCTTGCTGCTGTTTTAACAATGTAAGCTGAGACTAAGCGCTCTCAGCTCCCACCAGTGCCAGCATGACAAAGCGGGGCCTGGAAGATGTGCAGCCAAGAGGCAGGGCTTGTGTGCTGAACCGCGTGGGCAGACCCAGCCCCAATCTCAGCAGGGACAAACTAGCAGCAACAATTGGCATGGAGCTGGAGCTTGGGCCACAGCAGCAAACGTTTGTATGGAGAGGGCCTAAGGACCCTTTTGGCCTCCACTGTAGACAGCAAGGATAAAAGAGGTGATAGACGGCTGTCATGCTATAGTCAACTCAATTCTGAGTGCTTTGCATCAGCACATTGAGGCATGGCACTGAGCCTGACTTGGTTTAGTCAGCTCCGTGCAAGCCCAGGCTGGGGGATTGTCTTTTCCCTGTGTGGCTTACATACAAACTAGGTAATAAAAAGGGTTGGATGCAAAACCAGCATCAGTCTTTGGCTGATCAAGGAGTAAAATCTGGATCCTCCGGGCCTCTAGTGCAGTGCACCAGGCACCAGAGCTCCCTATGCCTCCAGGGTCTCATAACACTGTAGTTGATGCAGGACCTGTGACTCAACTTCCCGTGGCACTCACTGACTTGGACAACCTAAGTTCATACTGGAGAATCTACAGGATCTCAATCCTTCAAGTGGTTCAATTTTCTCTACAAGATGCTTACACCAATTAACTGCCACAGCTGACTTTTTTTCCCTACAGCGTGGAAGGAGGGGAAAGTTTAATGTCAGTTTTCTAGATTCATTTTTAACTATGGTCTCTATTTCGGCATATACTGTGGTGGTGCATTTCTCCCCACCCTTTCTCTCCTGGGCCTCTCTGCATTCTCAGGAATTCCAGCTAGGCCTTGGCCTTTGTGCAATGAGTTGAGCAGTTAGGCATCCCTTGACTGTACCAGGAACTCTTGCACGTCTAAGGTGGGGAACAGCACTGACTGTACCAAGCACTCCTGTTACCTGGCTGAGGCAGGTAACGAGAGTGGGAATAATGGAATAATCAGTCATCCCCTGACATCCTTGGAACGTTCCTCATCTGGATCATAGCCCAGGCATAACGACACCATGGTTACTGAAATTCCATCCTTTTGCTAATGACTAAAGCCAATCATCTTGCAAACCTATAAACAGCAGTCCCAGGTGAGGCCCTTTGAGCTCTCCTGGACCGCAGCAGGCTGTGACCAGCATCTCCTGCTGAGTGGGACACCTCTCAGAGTTCGTGAACTTTCCAGTTTGCAAAGTTTGGGGGAACCACCACCAAAAGCTGATAATGGGACCTGGGCTGAAACCCTTTCCTCCTCAAGGCTCAACCCTTGCCTGTTGAGAAATGCCAAGACATTTGAAGTTAATATTTCACAGAACTTGAGGGGAATTTTTAACAGGTATACCTTTGTACATAAGTATATATAGCTCTCTCTATTTATCTTTGTGTCTATGGGCATGCATGTGCGAATCAATTTGAGTACCCGATAGCAAGAATAGTATTACCATTTTGAGTCTGTAATCAAGTCACTGTTGTGATTGTAGTAGGTTCTATTAACTCATTTTGCAAATGTTAAACTAATCAATGATTAAGTGCTGTTAAAATGTGGTGATCCACCTTAAACTGTGAATGAACCTTAGATTGCTGCTAAATACATAAAATCCTTTAGATATAAACCGTTGACCAAGTCTGAGACTAGGATTGGACCTAACTGTACCTAAGCTCCATCAGGAGTTTAGAAAGCAAGGGGATCTATTCTGAACCTTGTGACTCAATGGGAGGGTCCTCTTTACCATTTTGTTTCTCCGGTCTCTCTGCATATATCATTCTGATTCGATTCTAATTTGATTTTCCTTTGTATGTTTTAGAAAGTAATAGAGTGGACCTTGCCATCGAATTCTCTTAAGTCACATTTTTATAAACTTCTTTTAGAACAACTTTTGCCAATATCCTTGACGGTGATTCTTTAAGCAGCCTAAACCACTCATTCACAACATGTACCTAATCAGATATCCTGAAATGCTACACAGAAAACACCCAGTCAGGACATAAAGGTTAGGCAGATAAAGATGTGCTATTGCATAAGAAGTCAGACTTAGAAGAAGATTAACAGTATTATTTAAATGTCATCCAAGTTAAGTAAGGCATAATGGCGGCTACAATGTAGTGATATTCATGCACCTCTCAACTTTTGTAAAATATACGTAATTCCTACAGGGAGAGTGAGCCTATTATTTCAATGATAATCATTAAATCTCACAGGACCTCATTCACCCTAGGTCTGGATACAACTGGATCAAAATGTTTGCCCTCAGATGATGCTGGAAAATGTCAGGACAGTAATGCTGTCACCCTCCCTTGTATTCTGCAGGATCAGGTTGGGAACTGAAGACTTCATCTGCATTAGACAATACTGTCAATAGTCTTTAACCCTTGGCCTTCCTGCAAACCCACTGCTGTCTTGTTAGTAGGTATTACAATGACAGTTCTTCCCATAGGGAGCCAAGAAGATCTTAGAATACAGTTTCCCTTTATCATGAGTGTAAAGAGCAGTATATATAAATATATAGTCATTTATATAAGTACACATTTGTATATGTGCATATATACATATATGAATATAAAGAACTAGGAGCAATAATTATCACAACTGGTTATTGTTTTTCCCTGTGTTTTAGGTAATTGCATTAGTCTTTATGAAGGGCCTGAGGTCTTCTTTGCTTTGTTCTAAGGCATAAAAATGGTCTGCATTTTGAATGAGCTAGGGGAGAAAAAAGAGAAAGGAGCAGAAGTAAACAATGGTAATACTAACATGCACACATCTCCCTTCTACACCCGCTTCTTTTCCAACTAGCTCCACTACTGAGTATGTGATAGGTGCAGAAAGCTTGCTGATAGCTTAAACAAACACATGGCAATGAAATATTTTTGGAATGGTATTCGTGAGAAGCTCTCAAGTTTGTCATGAATAAGTAAGTAAGCTACATGTCCGCAATGGTGCATAGGAAATAGGTGGCTGAAAGGGTTCACAGTGTACTCGGCGCCAAGATGCTCTTTTTTTTTTGCATGAATTTTCTAGTCCATACAAAATGATCTACTTTTTAGTGTCTGCATTTTATTTCTGTAACTCTGACTACATCTAGTCCTTGAATGGTTTAAAAATGTATGCTCATGGTCCTGGGATTGCCTCCAACTGCCTGCATCAAAACACAGTTTCCCATCAGCTAAACAGCTTTTAATTAATGCATTTAAGCAGTGTCTGCTGACAGTTCCTCCTTCGCCATTTAAAGTTATGTGTATTTTATTGGAAAAACACTCTCCTTGCTGTTCATTAGTCAACAGTGATTTATGAAGGATGTGAGTGTCTATGACAAATATACAGCTCCAGACTACAACTGCCACAAGGTTTATGCATGCTCAAATTCAGGAGTTTTGGGAATTTGGTGGTGCATTTTTTTCACGCTAATCTATTGGCAAATAGAACTGAAGAGATCAAGCGTCTTTGTCCATGTGTCATTCGAGGTGATTACCTAGAGACAGCCGGGCTGGCAGAGAACTGCAGTACTGGTCAGTTTCTTTCTTTAAAAGGAAAGGCTTGGTGCAGGAATGCTGGTTGCTGGAGACAGGGCACTCACTCCTGCACTTCCTGCAAGCTCCCACATGATGGCACAGGCACTTCACGCTAAGAAACTTCTTCATCCAGCTTCAGGTGGAAGAAAACCTGGCAATTTTAAGTCTGGAAACGTCCTGCTAACTAGCTATGGGATTGTGGAAAGTGTGCGGAAGCGCTGTCTTTGAATACCCTCCTCTCTGTGCCTCCTGGATACTCCAGCTTCTCCTTGCGGGTACATCATGCCACTGCTAGCTTTCTTCGGGTAGATTTGGTTTCAAAAATGAAATGTTAGTATTGCTTTCTATACAGCACCAAATTTTCCTTGCTCCCTGTTAAAGTTTTTAAACCTTAGCTGTTTTCTTACAGTTTTCTCTGTGAATAATGTCTGCAAGCAACCTGGAAAAGAAGTGAGAGAAGGAACTTCTGTAAGTTTCTAGCGAAGGAAGAGAAAATTTACATCTAATCCTCTAAAAGTTGGGATGTAGGGGAGGCATGAATGAATTGAATGTAGTCTCAAAAGACCTCACATCAATAGGAGCTGGCATTGTTTCACTCCTTTGCAATGTCGCTGTGTACTGATGCTATAGCATGAAGCAAACATTGCACGCTGCAATCCTGCATGCTAGGTGTATTTTGTGGGTCTGTCTGCAGCCATCCCTCAATGGTGAAGATCTTAAGACTTGAGAATATATAAGTTCATTTTCTGTATCTTTCTCAGCAGCAGGAAATGAAGGATTGGTGTATAGAAAGAGAAAAAAAAAAATCACTAAGAAGTAAAACTGGAGCTCCTAAGAGACTTTCTTTTGGACTTTATGATCTTAGACCACAGCCTGGTTTCCACCAATGTACCTATGAGGACAGTCTGAGAATAGGTTGTGAAATTTATGACATTGTCTTGTGTGTACGAAGTGCCAGTAGAAGAAGACTGAAAATTTCTGCATCTCTCCTTGGCGTGGGAGATGCCCCATCCTTTTCCTGCATCTCCTCGTCTCTCTGTAGTCCTTATCTTAAGGAAATAAGCATCAGTCTGTATCTTGCCCAGAAAGATCTCCTTGACCTCTGGTACACTTATGAGGGAAGAAGGTCTGGCCTTGCTTTTGGGTTCTTCTTTACACCTGTGAAGTGACCAAGAGGAGAAACTGGACCTGGTAGGGATTTTGTAACAGCTTTGCTCTGTCGTCCCATACCCCATTTCTCCCTCAAGAAAGAAGATGTGTTAGTGCTCCTGCCTCCTTGTTCCTGCCACTTGGCCCTCCATCAGGAAGGTGAGGACATATTTCCATTCATCCTATTGAGCCCACTGCCACACATGCTCTTGGGAGGGTCATCCTTGTTCCACATGGTGGCAATGATAGTGGGAAAAGGCTGAGGACAACAAGGATGGTGAAAGAGGGGAAAGAAGAAAGATCAAACACTTGAGCAAAAATGAGTACAAAAAGGCAGAATACAAAAAGACCCCCACCATCAAAACAATGCTGTGACACAACAGAGAGGCTAAGGAGAATCTTTGTTCTTGCTAGATTTTTGGCATCCTTCATGTGGTTTCATTTCACATGAAAAATTCATGTGCCTAATAATGTGACTTATTGGTGGCTAAGGAGCTATTTTTCCTTCCCGGAGAGTCTTTTAAGGGTTAAAAACTTGAAAATGTTTCTAAACTGCTAATCAAACTGTTCTGATTTTGAAATATTTTTCCATTGCATTTTCTTTCCAGTATTAATGTGCTGAAATATCTAGACAAGAAGTCACAGGAAAATAAACTGTTTCCTTTTAGACAAGAAGTCATAGGAAAATAAAATATTTCCTTTTGAGACTCAGATACTGGGACATATAAACTGGGTTTTTTTGTTGCTTTTTTGTGTTTTTTTTTAAATCCCTGTGTAATCTAGAGACTCATTAAAAGTCATCTTTTCCCATCACCAATTCTGTCAACTCTATTAAAAGTGTTTTGACAGCAAATACCTGACCAGCTCTACTTAATTAACACCATGAGTCAGTTTAAGATTCCCCTGTATTTTTGATGCCCATAGAGCCTTAAAAAGCACAGTTATTTCTGGCAACTCTCTGAGTGGGACATGCAGCACCTTCAGAGTACCCTACTCTGCTGAACACCTTTCTACCAAGGAGGAATCACAACTGACCTGGACTTGTATGCTAGGTTCGGTTTGTTTGGCTGGTAGGCTGATGGGTGATATCTTTTCACCTACAGCATGTGTCTACTTTAGAGAGACATATTAGTACTTGATAAATGTGGAAGTCCCTGGACTCAGATATAGAGAGCCACTGACAACAAGGCAAGTGCATTTTAACAACTGTTGTGATTTAATGAACGTTGGGCAGTTGAGCCACCACTGGAAGGGATCAAGCAAACATTTTATATGAAGAGTCACTGTGAACTTCTTGCATTGAGCTAAGAATATCCAGCTGATTGTTATAGATTCATATACATTCATATTTTATCTCCTCAGGGAATGTCTTTGGAGATAATGTGATCTCGGTGTGCCCAGTGGAAGTATCCAGGATTAAAGCGGGAGACTGAGGCACTTCCCCACTTTGCCCAATCTAAGTGTCAATAAAAATCTTATTCCTTGAACTCTCATGGGGGCAGGTTTGCCTCCAAAAAGGGGAGTGAGGTAACAACCTTGTGACTTTCTGCACTGGACAGTCAGCCATGCCTGCTCTTCTGGGGAAGAGCATCACCATCTTTACTAAAGCAAAACCTGTCTCAAGCTAAAACCTTAAGATGCATTTTTTCCCCTTTAACTTATGTACAGTCACATAGGAGTTAACTGTCCCGTTCCTTCCCCAGCTCTGGGAGAAGCTAAACACCAATATTGATGTTAATGCTTCTAATTATTTGAGAGGCACTGAAGTAACACACTGGTTGGCCAAATTAGTACCTGGATGACATTAAATCATTAATTTCAGTACTTGTATAAAATATGGTGAGCACAAACTGAACTGCACAAACATAATATAGTTAAGCAGAGGGCATTAAAAAATAAATTAAAAAAAGGCTAGCTCAAAACCTGGTGCAAGCTGTCTCCTCTAGCCAAAGACACATGGGAAGTGATAAGCCTCTGGCTGCCCAGCCCAAGGGACTGGACCCCGCTCCCAGGTCGACTGTCTGCCTGACCCCCAAGAAAGGCTGAGCGCATGTCCCAGGCTGTGGGTATTGCCCTGGCATGACTGCTCAGAAAGTCTGAAAAAAACCTTAAAGGAAATAATGCAAAAATTCAATTAGAGCAGAGTGAAGAGATTTGTCTGATAGGCGTGGAGCAGGTTTCCACCATCAAAACAACCCATTCAACCCCCATCTCAATCCTGAAGCACCATTGCAGAGATGTGCTGCTAGGAGCATGCTACAAATGTCACTGTTTTCCCACTGATGTCTGAGGCAGCATCTCTGCACTGAAATTACAGCTCTCAATGTACGCCACTCCATCTTGAGGGAAATTTCCAGGGATAGGTTCTAACAACTCTCAGTAAATTTTAATCCATCTGTTATTGTGGAAATTAATTAAGAGATTATGAAAACTGCAGTGTTTGGAGGTGTTAACTTGAATCATTTCCAGCAAGAATTCATGCTCAGTCTACCTAAGAAAACCAATGGCAGTGGAGCTCCACTGTGCCTTGTGAAAAAAAGTACTCAGGTTAAACAGTTGGAAGGTTTTAATGATAAAGAGAGTAGTAGGTATATAACTGCAATCTCCAGAGTGTCTGCATATACCACTTGAAATGTCTTGTATTACCATTGCGGTGAATTTAGCTATGAGAGTTAAGATAACATTGTTTGGTTTGGAGTCATTATGATGGACACGTAGGTAGAATCCCCCTACCTATCTATTCATATCTCATGCCATATAATCAGTTAAGAGACCATGTACATTTGAAGACAAAGCTGGGCTCTAGATATTAAGAAGAGTAAAATAATCTATGATGTAATCCTGCTTAATTAGCCTTAAAAGATATCAAGTAATTTTTAAGGGGAAAGGGCTTTTAGACTAAAACTATACATAGATCTCAGCAACTTTTAATACTTGATTTACAAAGAGTACACAAAGGTAACTTTCCTCTGAACTGCGGTACCCAAGACCTTGGCTATGTGCCATAGCTGGGATCTGACCCCACACCTGATTGAGAGCGATCTCCCAAATGCCTACCCCATGGGAAAGAGGGCCAGGTACGTAGGCCAGGAGGGCTCCAGAGTGCTCTGCAGAAGTAGTTAACTGATATGCTTCTGACTTGTTTCATATTCACTATTATTTACGTGTCATTGACAGTAATTTTTACGTGGCTATTTTCTTTATTACAGGCATCGTTCTGTACCTCAGAAAAAGATGCCAACTTTTGTACAGTGAAAGAAAAAGTGGATAAAACCAAGAGGGAACATAATGCAAGTGTAAAATGTCCTTGTTCTGTTTGAGCACATTAACTGCCTGTTTATTGTCAAGTGGTATGTGGCTACCACCTAGATGCAGGCTTATCCAAGTGCATCCACATTTCAAACAGTTGGTTTGAAGGGAGACAAAAATTTAATAGCAACTGCCATTTTCTGTGAGCTTTCATGTGTAGGTATAGAACTGAGATTACAATTTTTAAAGCCTGATTCATCTGGGATCATCTAGGAATCTGCAGTTTAGCTATTTATATGTAATCAAACTGCTTATTCTGCATGCAAGGTAATTTTAAATATTTAAAAAAAGAACAGAACTATGTTACTGTTCTGATATAAACCTAAGCACCTAAGCAGTTTGAGAATTGGCAAAAGTTTTTATTCAGAACAGGAAAATATGGAAAATAATAGGTAGATAATATGTAAAGTACCTAATTCCTGATTGTTTGAAATTGCTAACTCAAAAAGAGGGGTAAAACTATTTCTACTATACATATTTATAGCACTGTGTGGTCTTTTATACTCACCCCTGGACCCATACAGTTCTACATACGATTTCAGAAAATTAACACTTATTTTTACAATGCATCTATTCTCTAAATGAATGGAAATTTTAGCCATTTCACTCAATGACTGGTTTCACAGTATGGCTGTAATATTAATGCCAGGTATTTCACAAAATACCTGAATAATGTAGTCATTTCTTGCAATGACCAGATAGAGCAGTCAAACAGCATAATACTTGTCGTGCCAGTCATTGCGCCGAGTGATTTAAACGCAATCATTTCATGGAGCAACAGGTTACACATGATAAGATGCATATCTAGCCTCACTCCTTTGCAGTTTGCGTCTCAAGGTGCATCCACCACAGTTTATGGTTGCTTAAGACCAGACTGCTGAGCCCCACCTCAGTTTCATAGTCCTATTCCCAGCCTCCTGACATTTTCAAGAGCACACGGGGAGGGGAGAGCTGCTCCATCTGCACCCTACTCCTACCACACCAAGTGATTAGTTTTCAGATGGATTAGCTCCCTCACCCAGCTCAGCTGTACAAGTCCAACTGCCAGGCAGGGAGAGAGGGAAGGGATGCAAATAAGGGGAAGGGGAGTTGCATCGTTCAGGTAGGGTCAGGCTGCCAGGAACCTGCTCTTTTGCTTCTATCCAAAGGGGAGCTTCAAACCTCTGAGCAAACAATGCTCAGTCTGGATGAAATATCCAGGGATGAGTGGACCTTTATGGCTTGGCCACCTGTCTGAAAAAAACAGCAGTCCAGACCTTCTGGGCTCCTGTATAAAAAATGGTCCAAACTGCTTGTCCATGTTTGTTTGCAGTGTAAAGTGCTGAATCTGTTCTTGTGGCAAGGATATAGTAGAAATAATATCTGGTACAGAAGAAGATGCTTGCAAAAAACAAGTTTGGCTTTTCTCAAATGGCTTAGGTGCTTTGTTTGCTCATTTCAGCATGAAATAACCAACAAAAGCCACTTACTGTTTTATTATTTTCCTCCATATCTTAATTATATGAAAACATCAGCACTTTATTTAGTCTTTAATTAGCATAATCCAAGTACAAAATTCAGCCTGGGCAAGGACACAAGGATATTGATTACCTGTCCTTTCCACCAGAGTCAAAAATCACTTCTGTGCTGTGTTTATTAATATATGTTCATAGCTATGGCATTGAAATCTATCACTGCGATCGACCTTTATTTTCAGGCAGTCAATAGCCATTGACCCATGCAGATAAATTACTGTAGTGAATTTTGCAGTTGCTTGCTCAGACTTTTATATCAATAGTTGACCTACTGAATGCTTATTCATTTTTTTTCTTCCCTTTTGCCTACCAATCAAATAAAAACTATGCACACAGATTCAAACAAATATATAAATAAGAAGCAGGTCACAAACCGCTTTGCTGTTCTCAGCTTGCAGAGGTACACATGGTACCTTTCTTATTTCTACCTTTTGGTGTCAGCAAAACACCCATTCTGCTAACCTGAAAGGGAGAGAGCAGGAATAGTATTTCAAATAGATGGTACTTCATATAAGGAATGTGTTATGCTGTGGCTACAAAGCATGTTTCTCAGATTTTGTAGATCCCAGTAAAATCTTCCTGAGTGATCATAGACTATAACCTGGACTGCAATGTTTTCATTTTGGTTTGAATCCAAACATACCAATGTTTAGCTATGATAATATTAGATTGTTTTCTCTGTCCTACTGAAGACCTAGGGACCTCCTCCAAATATGGGGTCTGAATCTGGCCTTTTCCATAGATTTTGAGAGTTCAGAAACAAAATCTTAGTTTGACCCAGTTCTAATAATTTAAAGAACTTCTTATTTAAAAAATCAAATAATTTCTTAGATTGGCTTCCAATTTTCCTCTTCATTACATAAAAAATTGAATTGCCAAGGAAGAAATGACTAGCAAAAATGATATGTCAGTTTGTTGGTCTCCTTTACGTATTTGATTTGAAAAGGGCATGATTTTTAGGCAGCTTCAAAACTGTTTTCTGTTGTTTCAGGAGACAAAGAGGGAGTCTTAGCAAGCAGGTGGCCTGTTCGTTACTGTGAGGAGCAACGTATAAGTTCAGAGATGTAATTTGAATGCATATCTTGTGTCACTGAGCTGGAAAATCTCTGATATTCATTTTTAGAATGTTCCCCTTAAAGTTACTGTTTGGAGGCAGAATGTTCAACAGATAAGCATTGTGCTTGTTATGTCTGATGGGATTATTATTAAATGACATGATTCTATAGAGGGTTTTGTGAGTTATTTACATCTTTTTTTCAGTTCTACATAAAAGTAATAGATTAAAAGATTTTTTGTCAGAGCTGTGAAACAGACTATGACTACACGGTTTTCCCCTTCCTTTATATGTAGCTCTCCTCCCCAATATCCATAGGGGCTGTATTTACATTAGTGGGTTTTTTTAAAGCAGTGGTATGGTTTTGTAGCTAAGTCTTTGTTTGTCAGGACCCTGAGAGTACTAATTGACCTTAACGTCCCTGATCATCCTTACCTGGGGCCTCCACCCACCTCCACACCTGAGCCTAGGAGTCCTATTTCAGCTCAGCCAAGGGGCAGAAGTCCTGGCCTAAGCTACAGAGTAGGTGTACCTGTCTCTGTTTCCTGCATGGACCTCAGACTTGCATTGTAGCCCTATCTGCTGTTGATACTAGCAAAAGGATTTTGAACAAAAAGTTCCTCCGGAGGCAGAGGACTTGGGAGAGTCAGAAGGCTGTTAAACTTACGACTGCTGGTGGGTTCAAGAAGACTAATACTAGGAGCTCAAGGAGGTGAAGGTCATGCTTCTGGAGACCTGTAACAGCTGCTTGTTGTGTGAGAGCCAGTAGGTGTGCCCCATTATAGACCTCTACAACAGATCTTTAGTTGGAAATGTGCCACCAAACCCACCAGATGCTTGGACCACTCTAGTGAGCACTTTAGAGGAGCCTGCATGTGCTGATGCCTTTCTAAAGTCTGCATGTTGGGACCTGGCAAAAGAACCCTATGCAATACAACCAGAGACAATCCTGCTGTCTGTTCCCTTTCCTACTCAACACTGGGAGCTTCCTGTGGAAATGTCCTATGCTGCCATCCTGGTAGGTGCAATGTTTTTCTTTAAATGCTTTCATGGGGGAAAGGAAGGATGTGTGTGAGGTTTCTTGTAGCATTAGGGCATTGGGCTCAGAGGAGAGATGATATATACCACTGGTCTGCTGACTGCAAGGGCTGTTATACTTTCTAAAGCTATTCCCCTGGGACTCTGAGAGTGATCTCCTGCATGGCAACTAACCAAATCAAAAACTCACCACCCAATTTCCACCCTGTACTCTTAGTCCCTGCTATCGTGTCAGCTGCACATGCAGCCTTGTCATGGTAGTAGAGCCCTCCTAGGCTTTTCTGCCACAGTTCTGCTATGTATCCCTTCTCCCTTCCCTGAATGCGGTGGCTAATGAGCTAATGGTGTGGTCACTATGCTCCACAAAACAGTACTGCAGGTCCCATCTCTAGCCCTCAAACAATAAGAGTGACAAGGTAGTGGGATGCAAGGCAGACTGTGGCTGAGAGGTTGGACTGAGTGGTAGGAGTCAGGAGACATGGGGCTGCACAGGACGACAGCCATTCTCCTAAACGCAGGTAGGGGCTCCTGCAATTTCATAAGAGGGTGGCAAAGTCAGGGGTCTGCCACAACCAACTGTGGGTGCAAAATTTTGGGATGACTCTACCCAAGGCTCACCTTCTGGACCCAAAACCTATGTATGACAAACACCACCTCATTGACAAGGACTCCTAGAGGGTCATGCTCTTTGTCTTTTTCCTCAGAGAAGAGGAGGCATTGGATGTCAAGCATTGATTCATTGAGGGTGTCCTGTAATAGTTGCTGCAGCTGTGGGATTAAGGCCACGCTGTTACCTCTGTAGCACCTTGTATCCAACATAGTCCCAACTCAGAGTGAGCAGGTGGGAATGTTTCCCCAATGAAGAGAACATTAACAGTGTTGTGGCTCTGAAGCAGGTTTTCTTTATTCTAAACAAGTAAGAGGTAGAGTGGAGGACTCTAAATCCTGTCATCCTTTGTTGTATACAAAAGATAGAGCAGAAACAATATCTGTATATCGGGACCATTTCTACCTCACCTTTGCTGAGATTATCCCTGTAATTTTGGAAGCTGGATATTCAGCAGACAGTAGCTATCTGGAAACCTGCTTGCTTATTTGTGGAAAGAAGCAGAGTAAAAATTGGGGGGGGGGGAAATATGAAAATTGAGTGAAATGTTGATTTAGTTAAGCAATTCTGATAAGAAGACAAAGGCTAACAAGGTAAAAAAAAGATCGTTGAGTTTATTATTGCACAAAACCATACTATGATGGTATAGAATCCTGAAGTTGAAAAGTAGTGTTTCCTTTTTGAGGTTTGTGTTTATCAGTGGGACTCTGAAAGAGGATAATTGTACTTGCAGTAGCCAAGGTAATGAATAGTAAACAAATTGTCTTACTTTGTTAGGATTTTTTAATGCTCCAACCTACATTATTTTAGCACTTCTCTTGCAAAATCAATGGAAACTTGCACATTGAACTTTAATAGACTCTGTTATGTCTTTGGGGGATAAAACCCTCTGCTTCTTCCCTTGTTTTCCTTATCTGCAGTCCCCTATGTCTCTCATCTCCCACAATGTTCAGTGTTAGAAGCAGTTCTGTCAGAAATTTAATTCCTTCCACTTTGGAATAAACACGAACTAACACAATACTTTTTGGGTTTTGTCACACAAAATCTGCACAAATATCTTGGTGAATTATTCTTGTTGTGTGGATTGCTTGTAGATTACACACCTGTGTAATTCACAGTTCATGACATACCAATCCATTAAATCATGAAATGCTATTACTCTTGTTTGAGTGACTCATGTAGTTAAGTAGCCCAGCCTTTTAGAAATTAGCATAATGGAGGCTTTTTCCCCTTTGGCAAAAACCAAGTGAAAATTGTCCTTTCATTGGGTATTTGTGGTAGAAAATAACTGTGCTTGTATGAAGTAAATGTGATATGGTCACGGGCATAGTACAAGTCACAGTTTATTTTATACTTCAAATATTTGCAGAGGAAATAGGTCTGCTATTTGCTTAGCCTAGCAGCTAAGGAATCCTGGTAGGATACAAGCTAACACTGCTATCCTTTCAAATGTACTGTGCCATCTCAAGAGACTGCAAGTGATCAGGACCTCTGTTTGTGCTTCATCTGAAAGACTGTTTCTAGTAGTTGAGTACATCTGTGTGTGAGATATTGACTCAAAGCAGGTCTGAAAGGCAGAGCAAAAGAGAACCAATTTAGAGGAGAGAGCATTTCCTACAGGTTCACCATGATGCCAATTGCTTTTGTCTGTACTAGGTTTTATTTGGAGATTTCCTGTAAAACAAATAAACAAAATTCATTCTCACCACTAACTTAATATAATTCAAGATGTTTCTATTGCAAAGAGTATAAAGTAAAATTGGGTGTCCTAATCATAGTAAGTACTTTATTATTAGTCTTCCAAATGAATGTTTCCACTCATCAGGATGACTAAATAACTTGTTGAGTAAAATTCTTAATTTACGTGACTAAAAGCCAATAACAGCTTCATCTCCCTTCATCTGATTATATTCTGGTTTTATATCCACATTTCATTGGCCACCTGCCACTCTCTAAAGGATAGGAGGTAATTAGAACCAGTGATAGTGCACTATTGTTATACTTTTTACAGCACAGATGCAGTTGGGTGCTATTATCATATCTGGTACAATTTTGTGGATAATATTATTATGTCTCTGCTGCCCATAAATTTAATTGGAAATGTGAATCAATTGAAAATGAATTTTAATCTCTGCATCATAATACATTTTGCTTAACATAACGGTACTTCAAAGTTTTAACAAAATATGTTACACTGTGTGCAGACAGCAAATCCTCTGTTGCCTCTAACTGTTCTGTATACACATATACTTGCACATAATTTTTTTCACTGTGGTAAAGTAATCTACTGTACAAAATACCATTGAAAGTATACTGAAATAATGAAAATTATCATTAAATACTAATTATTACTATGCTGAGTTCTATATTGCATTTCACATGGATCAAGTGACCCTACAGAACCTTAATAATAATAATAATAAATTACTGCAAATAATGAAATAGTTTACATGTAACTATCTCTTTTAAAAATGACTGACGATCAACCTTATTTAAGTATTCTGTTTCACTGTAGTACTGTTGTGTTTCTTTTGTAATTCAGCTACTACAGAACAAGCATAACAAAGCTTGAGATAAAGCAGATTGTTCCACAGAGAGGAATTTAAGAGTGTATTAGCAGAGAGATGGAGAAAATATGGAACTCTTTTAAATGCCTGCTAATCAAAGGTACAATTTCCTTGATATATTTAACACAGAATCTTCGATGTAGCAGAGTCAAATGTTCATCAGTTTCCCCAGAGCTGAAACTGATCTACATCCCAGATTCTTCAATAGTGAAAGCTTTTTCAACCAATCTTTACTTCCTGAAATAGCATCTTATAATCAATCCCTTAAATACAGTTTCTGGTAATCCCAAAGTGACCAAAATGGACAGCTGGCCCCATCTCTTGTTAAATTAGTTCTTGTTAAAAATATTTGAATATCTTAGTTGTATTGGGGTACTGATAGATTAAACTTTTTTTAAACTCTGGAGCTGGTTTGTCCTGAAGCTCTACTGCTCTACAGTTTGAGGAAAAGCTCATCTTTCTTTTTCCCTGATAAGACTGAAATAAAGTCCCAAATTACATGTGAAATTCCTGTCCTTCTTTACATTCTGTCTTTTTAGATAATTTCATGGCTTTGCTCTGTTGGACAGTAGGATACACTATAACAATAACTGTCAAAAATCAGGACTCTCTTCACCTTTCCTTTGTTTTTTGGATTTGTATTGTTTCTCCTCTCTCTGCATTGGTCTTTTTAAATTCCATTGTGTTTATTTTCAGTGCATAGCTTCTAGTTTTAGACTGGGTTTTCCCATTTTTCATGTCTTCAAAAATGTGGAGGGAAAGTCCGCACTGTGTACCACAGCAGACATTGGTGATACTTCCTTCTTGCTGGATTCATTGTTTGTCTTGCTCTGCACTTCTCAGAGTTGACAAATTACCCTTTGATAATAAAGATTACGAAGTTAGTGTTAACTGTGCGTTAAAACATTTTCTAGCTTCTTTAACAATTTTGGGGTCCCACAATGGAGAATAAACACACCTTTAAAACTTTCATCCCCTGAGAGAGGTGTAGGTCAGCCCTCAGTTCACTGTCAGGGTAAAAAATATTGAACATTTCAGTGTTCTGTGTGGAGTAAAAGCTAAACTCCATCAAAACATCCATGAACTCTATCAAAGAACCAAAAGCAGGATTACAATTTCATAATCTCACTTCAGTGAGCATAATGTGTCTATTCATACTGGAAGGTGATAAGGTGAACTAAAACAGAGGCATGAAATTTATACTGAGGTTAAGAAAAGCCAGAAGGAGTGGGGTGCAAATTTTTTTCTTAAAAAAAAAAAAAAACCCAGTCAAGCAGCTAAATTGTTCCTTATAAATCACAGCTGTGTCTGTCACAAGATTAGTATGTTATGGGGAAACAGGTATTATATGTCATTTAACCAAGTTTGTGAGGTCAAATGCCAGTGTGAGCATTTGCTTTAGGTGTAGCACAAAGCCTGCAGAGGATTTGACTTTTTGATAGTAGAACTAAGGTGCAGGAGGAAATTTGAAGCAAATCTGCCTGGAGTTAGGTTCAGGAAGACATATGGTGGCAAGAATGAGAAGGGAGAGTTGTGGGGGTAGAAAGGAGAGAAAAGTGTACTGCATTTGGAGAACTTGCACAGAAGTTGTGCTACTATTTTAGAGCAGGAATACACATCATAAATATTAACAGCTACTTGAGGCACATTAGGAAAAAGTCATTTGAACTGTGATAAATTGCTGATGATGACATGTTCATCCAATCGACCATGGTAACTGAAGCAGCTTCTGGAGAGAAAATACAGGGAGGAAGGAGAAAAACCCAACCAACCAAAAAAAAACCCACCAAAAAACCTAGTCTGATCTGAGTGGGCTTGACCTGGGAAAAGGTGTATTAATGAACAATAACTTGCATTGCTTGAAGACTTTTCTGCAAGGTTTCCTGTAGAAGCATATTCTGTGATCTGATGCTGATATAAATAAAATACAGAAACCAGGAGATGATCATTTTGTCTGAGGCAATAATGTTTGTCTTTAAAAAAAAAAAAAAATGACACTTTTTTCTGGTTGATATTTCCGGGGCAGGGGGGTGGGTGGTGTGCAATTATACTTCTTTACTTGGCTGTACATTGGAGATGTTGAACAAGGCTGGAATGGATTTTCCCATCCCTCTTCCACACTGGAGGGAAACTTTACATGTCGTTTGTTCACATGTTGATATGGTTGACCAACTGCCCTAGACACATTCATAGCCAAGGAATTATTATTTCCCTTTATTGTGCAGAGGCTTTGTAACCAGTGGAGACTTACATTTTGTGCACCTTTCTTTGCTTAGCTCAGATAAATATACTTATCCAGGTACTATACATCCCCCAAGTTGCTTCTTCTATTAATCACCTGACATATCTTTGAAGATATTTTAGGACTTGGCATTATGGCTAATCACACTGATAATTCCTTATTCTTCCTTTTCTTAATTTGTCATTGGCTATATTGCCATTTTTCTTTTCTTTTACTTCACAGTCTGGTTTGTCTAATTTTATTCTCTTCCTAGATATATTTTTCCCATTATTATCCCTTTTTTCTTGTTCTGTATCAAAATCAAAACATGTTATACCCTCTCATATCAACATTCACTTGGATAGCATTCTTTAACAGTGCATGTTCTTCTTTTAGACAGCTCAGCTGATATGTTTTGGCTTAGAGAATTCTGTCATAAAGAAACTTTTCTAATTTCTTTCTATGGTTGTAGCTGAAGTACTCATCTAGGGTTTTTTCCCCTTTCTTAGCCATAGGTTATGGCCGTGTAGTTGCTCTTCATTCTTTCAGTATTTAAATCGTCTTCACTTCTGTTTGGTCTTTTTCCAGTTGAACACTTTAGTCCTCTTTTTCTTCATCTAGTAATCATGTGTGATCTGCTATTTATCACTCCCACATGTCTAATTAACCTGCTCCTTACAGATTTATGCCTCCTTATGGCTGGATTTTCTGCTTCTGATATTGACCATATGTGTGTATGTGACTCTCCATACATAGATTTTTGAAATTTGGGTATGCAACATGTGCTTGATTGGTACCTGCCATCCTTGCTTTTGCATATGAATGAGCTTATTTAAAACTAATTAAATGCTAGTGCTTTCTGTATATACCATTACCCAATTTGCTTTAGTCGATTTGTGTGTGCAGACTAAATATATCAACTGCATGAAGTTTTTACTCTGCTCCCGAAGGCAGAGTGCAAATCTTTATAACTCACATACCTGGATAGCTGAAGATTTTTATTTTTTCTTTCTATTATGTGGACAAAGTCCTCATGAGATACAGAGCTGCTGTAATGACTTAACCTTTTATTCTGCCTTTGGAATAAAAAATGTTTCAAGGAGAGTGTCTCAACGATGATTTTCTGCTGGAAATTACTCTTTAGTAACTAAAAAAAAAAAAGTGGAGGCAGACAGGCCTTCCCAAAGGCTTGGCAGTTTTGAGATTGGGAGATTATAATGACTGTTTAACAGCATCACGCCCCCTGAAATTTTATAAGTTTACAAATCAAAGACAGGATTTTTAGGTGCCTAAATGTTTCAAGCTTCTCATCAACTCATAAATGAACTTGAGCTTCTTCGTAGTGAAGACTCTGTAATGCCCCCTTGGCTAATAGCACAAGCAACCTGACTCTTTCAACCACTGTCCCTTTGTTTATTACAGGTTATTTATTGATCTTTTGGGGCTTTTACTTTTGGGGTTGGTTTGTTGGGGTTTTTTTGACTCCCCATCCTTGTTGCTTCTAATGTCTTCTTTCTATGAATTAAAGTTCAGGTCTGAAGACATGAGATGAATGGTGACTTGTGACAGTCTTTTAAATGTCCCCTTCAGTTCAGTGGGAGTTGAGAGCACTGGCAAACTTTGTTCTCTGCTGTTGTGGTGTTGCCCAGAGACTTCCGACAGAAACAATTGACTTATGTTGATTATGTCAGCATAGTCAAGATTTCTGATGTAAACCTTATACATTTAACTTACAAAATATTTAGATCCTGTATGACTGTTCTCTCCTGCATTTGAGAAGCTGCTTTACAAAACCTCATGCTTTCATGGAGAGGCCAGTAAATTGCTCTCCAGATGCAGTCTTTATCACACCAGGCTGATCTAATTTAATTTTCTTCATCCATACTTGTCAACACATGGTTTAATTCGGCTTTTTAGGTCCTTATCATGATCAGTGAAGTTGTCTACATTTATTAATGGTTTAAATAGATCATGTGAGGACCTGAAGAAACCCCTTCTGTTAAGAAATCACCTGGAGGGGGGGGAAGAGGGCAGTGGCTCAAGAGAATCACCAGAAGACTTCTTGAAAATGAAAGCTGCATAATACTGGTTGTAGGTTTCTGCACTAACTACTGTTTTTAAGGGAATCTGAAGGCAGAACTTGCACTGGCAAATCTGCTTGCATGACAAGAGCTGACTTTAAAAATGGCTGTAGCAAACAAACATGGTTCTGCATATTCAAGGAATTTTGCTAAATCAGGAAAAAAAACCTTGTGGTGATTAACCCTATTGGTGATATGTCTGTCCTCTGAGGATGAGTTTAAAAGGCACAATTCTAACGAATACCTAAAAGTTGTCTGCATTCTCTAGAGCTGTTCTGCCAAATAATGTGTTCCGCTCTCCTTGTTACATTTGGTGAGTGCTTTAAAAAGCACTGAACCTGCTTATGCTTTCTAAAGACAAGAAACAATGTTCTTTGCTGTCTCAACAGGCAATATATTGATACTTTCAACTGTGGTATAAAAAGATTTTGTTTTCAAACCTTTTTGTGGCATTAATGAGATTGAGGATGTTAAGAGGGTCTTAATTAGGCAGAGTACTCCTGCTTAAGAATTTTAATACTAGACTAATTTTAATACATATTTTAGTACTAGATATGAGTTAGATGAATACATTTCTTAACTTTTGTAAATGTGATTCAAGGTTAATAACTTACCTTGACCAACATTGTAAAAGAAAAGGACTTGCCTCTGCCACTCTTATTTTTATTTTTTTTAAGCAGCCTTATAGTAAAATCTTTGCTCCAGTTTTCTCTCGATACTCAGTCCTGCTGAAGGCCTTCTCTAAAGACATGTTAGTAGTTCTGCAACAAATCACTTCTACTGCATGTTTTTTTACAGATTACTGATCTGTGGTATATCTTCTTGGTCAGAAAAGGCACCAGCCCAAAACCCTTAGTGAAGTTCTGTTGTTCAACAGCAATGTAACAGTTTCCGTGGTTTCAGTCCTCTTTATTAAAACACTTGAATTGTGAAGTTAGCTTTAAATTGAATAATTTGTAACATATACCAGGAGTCTGAGTCATAACTCCTATAGTTTGTTTCTCAGGATAACACAGAAGACTTCAATGTGTCCCACAAATGAACTTGAACCGGTGTTTTCAAAGAGTATGCAGGAAGTGTGCATAGATTTTTCCACTAATTTCCTCACACTTCAGTGTATCCTGCTGCCATGGTGCTCAGCCCTTCAAAAAAGTCTGCTCCGTAGAGTTCGTGCTAAGAGTACCTTTTTCATCAGTATACCTTTCACTTTACCAGCTCAACATCGGATCAATAATGAACTTCTTCAGTTTGTGTTGGTCTGGTTCAAAACCATGGAGCTCTCTGAAATAATGTGCATTGGAAGTGGGAAATATATGTATGTAACCAGTCTAATCTAGAGAAGTTAGAGATATGGCTCTGCCACTGAGATGTATACCCTATGACCACTGACAGAGAAGAATTAAGAGTGGTAGTAGACAATCAGAGGAAATAAAAAATTTAAAATGGAAGTAAAAAGCTTCTGTATACCACATCCTGGAGCAGAATTCAGAAAGAATAAAATATAAGCTAGTGGCTTGAAAGGCTGACATACCAGAGGTAAGCATTAGCATAATGTAAAACTCCATCAGGCAGAGTAGACAAAGTATGGCAGAGAACTTGGAGGTGAAATGACTACAGATGATCTCCTTCAGGCCTAACTCCGACTAGAATCTGGGCAGTGTTATTTTACTTTCTTTCATTAGTAGTAGTGCTCTACTACATGTTTTTGAGCCATGAAGCCAATAGTAATGTGTTGCATGTGGTGATAGGGATGGTCACATTGTGAGGGGTACAACAAGAGCATTAGGAACTCAACATTTAGTATTTTCTGTAAGAATTGTCTGCTTAGAATGGTTTATTGGCTGTTGAGCTTGTCTCTTGAGTAAATATATCCTTTGTCTTTCTGTGAGTGAGACTTAGATTGAAAAAGCTAAAGATCACATGTTGAGGATGAAGTGTAATAGGATTCAGGAAGAAGACTAACACTGTACTGGGATAGTTCTCTTTGATGTAAATAATTCTATTTAATATGTGTGAAGAGCCTTGGCCTTTCCCTGGCAGTGCATGCAAAGAAGAGTCTTACTGGTTATTTACCACACAAAGCTCTGGAGAAGCCTGACTGATTTGTCCAAGTAACAGTTTGTTTATTGCTGTTCTCCCTGGGCTGTACAAGCAAGCACTGCCTCTTGCTTAGTTTAGACAGTAAGATTAAAATTACAATATGTGGCAATGGAAAGAGACTGATTTTGGTATGCTCAGCACCCATTTATTTTCTGCAGGCCAGGAATAGTTGCCACTATTTCTGCTATGTAGACTGGGACCCTTTCATAGCTGCCTAAGGGGCTTGGAGGCTTGGTTAAAATAAATGGCAACTGGGTCTCCAAATACCTGAGGTGACATGGGAAATTTCAGCTTTGACCCATCTGTATCTCAGCTTTCCTAATAAGGAAAACCAGATTTGCAGCACTTCAAGTTTGACACTAGGACAGAGAGCTTTCCTCCACTGGAATCTGCAGAAGATGCTGTGGTAATGTAGGGCAGTTGTGCAGGGAGAGAAATTGCCTCTTTGAGCAATAGCTGAGTGAATTAACTGCTTTGGAGCTCCTTTTTTATCATCTTCATATAGCTAATCTTGTAGGGAAGGAACTGTCCCATGTGAGGTCTGATGGCACGCAAGACAATAGCAAAACTGTCCTCTGCGATGACTACTGAGAAGGAAGCAGTTATTCCTCCTGTTGCCAGATGTTTCAAGATGCTGTTAAGATTTAGGTTAATGTTAAGATAATATTATATAAAGAAAAAATTTAAAGACAGAACATAAAGATATTAAAACAAGTGCTTATATTGTATTATAAGCCAAGAGATAAACTGCAGGTTTTTAGTTCATTCTTCTAACTTATGCATTCACTTTGATTATAGAGGCGTAATTAAGATGGGTAATTACAAACCCTGTGTCTCCTAGTAACATATTCATGCAGTAGTAGCTATGGTGTTTTACAATATCAAGCTCATATGTAAAGCAAATTATCTATTTAGTTGGAATGATATCACTAGAGCCAAATTAAATTCTCTGATAAGCACAAATATTCATCAGTTGGCTGCACGTCATCTAAAAGCTACTTGTATTGCAGTAACAAAGATGGAATATTATCCTATTCTAGATACATTTGCTCTCAAAAGCTTAATACACAAGTTTAACTAGATCAGCTGAGACCATTTTGTTTTTTCAACTTCCCAATTAACTTGAATTCAATTGCTGTTGACATGTGTCTTAAAGTTGGTTTCACTGAGGTTTGCAGATGACACCAAGTTGGGAGGGAGTGTTGATCTGCTTGAGGGTAGGAAGGCTCTGCAGAGGGATCTGGACAGGCTGGATCGATGGGCTGAGGCCAACCGGATGAAGTTCAATAAGGCCAAGTGCCGGGTTCTACACTTCGGCCACAACAACCCCAGGCAACGCTACAGGCTTGGGGATGAGTGGCTGGAAAGTTCCCCTGCAGAAAAGGACCTGGGGGTGTTGATCGACACCCGGCTGAATATGAGCCAGCAGTGTGCCCAGGTGGCCAAGAAGGCCAACGGCATCCTGGCTTGCATCAGAAATGGTGTGGCCAGCAGGAGCAGGGAGGTGATCATGCCTCTGTACTCGGCTCTGGTGAGGCCGCACCTCGAATACTGTGTTCAGTTTTGGGCCCCTCACTACAAGAAGGACATTGAGGTGCTGGAGCGTGTCCAGAGAAGGGCGACAAAGCTGGTGAGGGGTCTGGAACACAAGTCTTATGAGGAGCGGCTGAGCGAGCTGGGGTTGTTTAGCCTGGAGAAGAGGAGGCTGAGGGGAGACCTCATCGCTCTCTACAACTACCTGAAAGGGGGTTGCAGAGAGGTGGGTGTTGGTCTCTTCTCCCAAGTGAATAGTGACAGGACTAGAGGAAATGGCCTCAAGTTGCGACAGGGGAGGTTCAGGCTAGACATTAGGAAAAAGTTCTTTACTGAGAGAGTGGTGAGACACTGGAATAGGCTGCCCAGGGAGGTGGTAGAGTCACCCTCCCTGGAGGTATTCAAGGAGCGTGTGGATGTGGCATTGTGGGATGTAGCTTGATGGACATGGTGCTGTGTGGTGTTGGGTGGGTTGTGGCTTGTTATTGTTGTTGTGTGGCGTGGGTTTTGTGGTTGTGTTGTGGTTTTTTTTTTTTTTTTTTTTTTTTTTTTTTTTTTGTGGGTTTTTTGATGTTGTGTGTTGTGGGTTCCCCCCCCCCCCCCCCCCCCCCCCCCAGGTTGGACTCGATGATCTTACAGGTCTTTTCCAACCGTACTGATTCTGTGTGATTCTGTGAGGTTCTGACCTTCTTCAAAATCTCTTTCTTAGATAGGCTAAAGTCTACTTCTGAAATGACAAAAAGGAAAAAGGAGTTTTCATGGGCAGCTGGGTGAGTTCCCCTTGAATCGATTGTTTTATGCTGTTGAATTTTAAAATGCACTGTTAATAGTATATTAGGTGCTGAACGTGCTGGAGAGGTGTCTTCGGGTATTTAAATCAAAATAAATAAAATATTGACTAAGCTGAACTCAGTAGCTCACTGAATTAAACTGAAGCAGTATATTCCAGTTTCAAACACTGCATTTATAGGGATTTATTTCAGTTTAAATCAATGCTTAAAAGTCTCCACTTTCAATTGATTTAGTGCAAATTTGTGTGCGTAGACAAAATAGGAGAGGTGCTGTTACACTAGTCTGAAACTTGCAGGATGACTTTTACTTTTCCTTGAACACTGTCATTTCCTATGTCATCTTCCAATTTCTTAGTACACTATGTAGTTTTTCTGTAGGACAGGTTCAGGGGGAGGGTGGGACAGTAAAGCGCTGTTGCTCTGTCCATAGCATAGTAGAAGAGAGATGCTCCCCTCAGTGCTTCTCTTCACAAATCCAAGGTAGGATCCTGCACCTGTCCCTGAGAAGTACTTTGGCCTGGCAATTTCAAAACAACTAGAAAAATAATGGAGGATGACTTTCTTCTCATAGTTTCAGTGTTTCATACCAGAAGTCTGTGCCACCCCCAGATGCAGAATTCCAGGCTGGTAAGACAGCACAGGAGTTGGGGTATCTCCTGTCAAACTGAAGGAAGCTTTATCCAGAAGATACCAGTTTTCAATGATCCATATGTATTTGGCTCTTAACAGCTATAACTTGCTTATGTACTGAGTATTCTTTTCCTGTCATTGTACAGTATCTTGCATATGTCCTGTATTACTGATCTATTTTACAATGAATCAACATTCCTGGTTTATGTATTGTGACCCTGTTTATAGATTCTTGTTCATATCGGGTAAGTCTGCTGATTCGAATATTAGTATTACTTTGTTTCAGTGAGAACCAGTGTATATATAAATGATTTGAAGAAAAGAACAAGCCTTTAAGTTTATTCTGTTTCTGGTTTTGATTTAAAGACACATACTAGCTACAGCAGTAAAAGCTATGTTGTTTATTTCCTAAAGTTTTAGTGTTGTTCTCATCCATTAACAAAAGTATACATGAAGATAAATATATATTGATCCACTGAATATGGTCCATTTCTAAGACTCAGATCATAATCTCAAAATTCAGGGCCAAGTAAAACAAGGATTTGTTAATTTTTTTATTAGGTTCAACTCCTGGTCTAGAATATTCTGTAATGAAGCAAATATATTGTAATTGAAAGAAGCTTGCACAGGAATAAGCAGAAAGAACAGAGGCACCCTTCCATAGTGGTTCAGATTTGTTTGGAATAAATAGCATGAGCTCATAGATATTTTCTTTGAAGTAAAAAAGGTGTCACTGCTATGATCCTCCAGGAGCCCAGAGCTTTGAACTAGATTTCCTGCACCTTTTTAAAAGTGAGGTTTCTAGTCACTGAGATAAAATATAAACTAGAAAAGCAAATTTCTTAAAGGATAGAGAAAATACAAAGTGAGGTGGAAATAAAATAGGCTTATAAATATGTGTCTTCCTCCAGTTCTGTATTCTTTCAGGGTGAGTCCTTTTCTCTAGTCTTACTTTCATCCCAGTAAGTTGGTGGCTTCCTAAATCACAGCAATTGCTATCCAATCTAGTCTGGGTCCCCAGGAAAAGCCTTACTTTCTGTCCGCCTGAGGTCTGGCTCTGCATGTGCACTGTTTACATGAGGAGTCTCCTGGCCACTGCTGGGTGAAGCTTCTCTGGCAGCTCCCTCCCATATTGTAATATCCTTTTCCCTTCTGCCTGCATCCATTTTTTCCTTGAGCAATAGCTTAGAATATATTATTTAAACCTTTTTAAGTTGCAGATGGTCCATTAGATGTCTTTCCCTCTTTACATCTGAACTTTTGTCCTGCGGACTAAGTGTGCCTGAATTCTGTTGCTGAATGCAGGAGTTCTTATTCCCTATACCAAGGACCCACCTACTCTGAAATCCCTTGTTTACTGGCAGCATGCCAATCAGACCAGAGCTGAATGAACTCCTGATGTGGGTGATCAAATTGAGCTGAGTTGTCTTAATGAAGGTACAACCCTCTAGGATCCTTAGCATCCCATTTTTATTGATATATTTTGTGTTAGGTAGGGAATTGTTTGTGAACTAACATAAGACTAGAAAATGCCATGTCATAAATACCAGAATCTTATACAAGACTTGAAATTCATCGGAAGAAGGAGCAGAACAGCCCGTAGCCGGAATTTTCAGAGCCCTCACCTGCAATCTGGAAGGCCAAAATTAAGGTCTGCTCCAACATGTCCAGTCACAAAGTTTCCGTCTGCAGACAAGCCATGTGGAAATAAATAACACTGTGTTCTTCATCTTCACTAAAGTCCTTATTAAACTGTCCTTTAACTTCTCTGTTCTTTTTCCTTCTCTGGACTTATACACTAGTCTGAGGATGACAGCAAGGAATAACTATTGCGTGTAGCAGACCACAAGGAGAGTGTTTTTACTTGGCCACTGAGCGCATCAACCTATACTCCAAACATTTCCCAGGGTTGAAAGGGACAGAATAAAAGCCAGTTCTGTATTTCCATGTTTTAGTGCAGGGAGACTTTTTTGCCTCTTGTTTGAAATGAGCAAGGACAACTGCAACCACTCTTGTGCCTGAAGGAAGCAGTTTCCTCCCTTAATTGTGGAATTTTACCCTGTCTTTCTCTTTAAAATTGAATCTTGTAATTAAAATACAAATAAATGCGATAAAGATATAATAATCTGCAGATTAGTCTGACCCATAGTGCCTAACTGTTGGGGTGGAGGTAGATACAATGAATGTTAAATATTTGAGTTGTGCATTCCAGTTACAACAAAATGTCAATTCCATTCCTACTGCAGTAGTTACTGCCAAATGTGGGAATATGCATTTTAATCCTCAGGTGTTGGGGTTTTTTGGTGGCGTGTGAATAGGTATAGTGAAAGATGAGGCTCATAAGGAGGAGAAAAGAATGTCTTAAACACTACATATAAGTATTCTAAAGTGGCATGTATGTATTCTGAAGTGGCAGATAAGATATAAATTGAAAGACAGTTCCACATGGAATGAGGTGAGTAAAATACCAGCAGTAGTTTACTTTTGAGTTGGTTTCCCCCACTCTGGATGATGTTAGTTAACCACATTTGCAAAAAATAGGCTATTTAGTATAGGTGCTCCCCTAAGTCAAAGTTGCCCAACTGGAGTCGGGCCCAGATCCAAAAAAGGCATATGAATGTCTCACTCCACTGATTCCAAGGATCTAAGCCTGAAAGCTGTGTTTCCATATGTACGGGGGATTGTATCCTTGTATTTTGGCCCCTGCCCCAATGTACTGAACAGCTACAATTCTCCTCAATTTTATGGATATGTCTGATGTTACAGACCCATGCCAGAATGAACAGAGGATGCTTCTACCAGGGATCAAAAGCATGGTTGCATATGCTTAACTTTAGGTAGGTAACCTTGAAATTTTTGCCCAGGTTATTACCAAAGTTAATTTACCCAATAAGACAGCATTCCAATTTAACTAGATTGACTTAATGCTTCAGTTAATATCATGCAAATGAAGTGTTAATTGCTACAACATTTTCCACATGTCAAGTTATACAGGAGTAAGATTTATTAGTACACAATTCCCATCACTGCCTTCATTAAAGAAAAAAAGTATTTTCAGCATGGAGGATAACTTCAAGAAAGACACAGTTTAAAAAAAAAGTTTGGAATCTGGAAGAATCTGTGATCTCTGTGTCATCAGAATGACAGTAGAAGGGTGAGCATAATACCAGAGAAAGGGACAATTACTGTAAAGTTTGGGTATTTCAGTTTTCATTGTATCATTATCATTGGGCATGGTGGTATTGGGTTGATGGTTGGACTTGATGATCTTGCAGGTCTCTTTCAACCTTAGTGATTCTGTGATTCAGTTTAGTCTACATTTCCACACTGAACCAGATGTTTTCTTCCAAAATCTTTGCTTCCATAGGAGATAAGAGATGAAGTATTCTCCCACCGTTTCACTACTGCAGAACTGTTGGTTTTGGTCTGGTGAGTCAGTTGAAGCAGAAATCACTGAAGAGACTGAAGGTGAAGTTGATCTTTTGATCTGTGGACTAGCTTGTGCAAGTCCTGTATGTATGGAGAAAGTAGACCTAGTAAAAGAGGAGAGCAAGCCCTCCTCTTGTGCTAAGGCATGTTTATATCTTAGGGAGAAGCAGAAGAAAGAGCACTTGCTTTGTTAATAGGAGCTCTCGATCCTGCTGTACTGAGCTCAGATTTCAGAAGAGAAAGAAGAAAGATAAAAGGGGATGGTGATACAATCCAGGCAAGGACTTTGGAGAGGTCATATGTCCTTAGGGTTGCCATGGTACTTATTAAGTAAGGATATTTCTGAAACCTGTTAATGAAATCTGGTCAATTTTTTGGTTACCAGTAAGTTGATGGAAATTTTCTGGCTGCAAGTTGATTAGCATTTGGGATTCTTTCACTGTTTACAAGACTTTACCAATTAGTCTGATCAAACAATTTTCAGTGTGGCAATTCTCTTCAGTCTGTTTGTTCTGATTGCTGGCTTTTCTTTACATCCAGTGTTTATTTGGTTCAGCTTGGATGTCTGAAATTTCTAAAGCAACGGTGGATAACGTGAGTAGCAAATATCCTTGTTCCCGTGCGAGCAGGGGCAAAAGTGTGTTCATATAAAACATTCCTACAACTAAATCTCTCTTCTCTGTATAAAGTGAACTTTGGAACAGATAATAGAGCTTTAAAAGAGCACACATTTATAGAACACTTCAAATTAACTGGTATTGGGGCTGTCCCAATTTTAGGATTTGTGAGTCTCTTGGATTGGGTTAAGGATTCTCAGAATGGTGACTCTGAGTTTATCTTAGTTGTCCTGTCTACCCATGCTTTTAAATCTTACCAGTTCTCTCAGGCAAAATCAGAGGTGATTTGCACTAGAATATTCTTCTGGGAAAGGGATGAGAGGAAGCTCACACATCCTGAAAGAATCTGAGCTAAGATGATTAGCATGTGAGACAAACAGTATGCCTGTGACTTGTTTCTCTAGTTATGTATTCCTCCTCACAAAACTGGAGTGCAAACTATAGAGATTTATACGCTTTTTAATTATTAGTTTCAGTTGTGCATGTGTCCATGTCCCTATGCGTAGCACCTATAAATATTCTTTAGTTTTTCTACACCTCTGCAATTGTTTAATCTGAGAGCACTCAACTTCTGCCAATGTATGTCAGCTGAGGTTTTTGCCTGTACTACCTCACACTGCCTTTTAAGAAGGCTAGATTAATTAAATTGAAAAATTACATTGTCCATTAAACTATTTCAAAGACATGAAAACTTGAAACTTCACTTTGGCTTTCTAGACACAAGCCAAATCTTAGCTTATACTTGTAACACAAAAAAGGTAACTCCAGTTGGTTAATTATATATTATGCCAATTGAAGGACTCTGCTTTGAAAATTATATTCAGGTCTGAATTATGCACTCTGAAAATATAGAAGCAGAGGATCTGCTTCTATATTTACACTTTTACGGTAATACTAACATATTGAAAGAATCCAAGCATACATGTGATGTAATTGACAATGGTAGGTACAAGGCAATTTTTGTGAAGAAGAAAGAGGGTTTGGGGGAGGCTCTCTTTTTCCTTTCTTGGTGAGATAAAGGAGAGGGAAGTAATACAGCCCTCCAGGTTAGGAGTTCCAGACAGAACAAAGGCAGAAGTAAAAAGAATAGCCTCTGAAGAGTACATGACTATTTCATGCTTAAATCTGCATATTGCCCTACCTAAACGTCTCTGATTTGAACCTGATGGATTCAGTGGGCAGGGAACTACATTGAAGGAATGAATAATGGAAAACACAATTGCCTGGAAGATAGGTGCTGGTATAAACTTAAGATCAGATTATTTAAAGGTTTTTATGGATGTACAGTGTTTGGCAGATACTTAAAGGCTATCAGAGGGAAAGTCATCCTATGTTTATCCTACTTGTCATACTTTTTTCCTCAAGTTTCTCTAACAGCTGTTGTTGGAGACTAAATAGTGGGCTAGATGGGTTTGTAATCCAAATCCCAAGGGCATCACCTGATTGTATGTGACTCTAATATAGATCCTTGTATTGAGAAAGATAGGGGACTTTGTTTTGTTTATTTATTTTGAACCTTGATGGAAATCTTATTGAAGCCCATAGGAATTATCCCTTGACTTTAGTGGATCTAGCTGTTTCAGTTCTGTGGAAGCAACAGCCATTCCAAATTAGCCTAGCAGAGTTTAACAGTCAGAAAAAAAACCCCAAAGAACACAACAAAAAAACACCAAAAAAACAAACAAAAAACCCAAGAACAACAACAAAAAAAAAAACCCCAAACACCAATCACCTTTTGGTGGTTCAGTTTCCCTTTTATACTCATGACTTCGGTTCACACATTTTGGGATGTATTTGTTCGTAGTTACTTGTAGAGCAGCTGTAGTTGCAAGTTACTCTTTGCAGATCTTCCAAAACTCCATCATGCAGCCTGGTTCCAGCTTGGTGTCAGAATCATGTGGTCTTTTCAGCTTTCTGACAGTGTTGAGTTAGCTTTCAGATCTCTGGAGTCGATGTGTGGCCCCATCTTGGTACTGAGAGTACCAATGGTATACCAAAGGAATAATCACCCACGACTTGAATTATTTCATGTAATCTCTCTTTTAATCTTCTGTTATTAACCAGTGTTGTACAGAGGATACTAAACTAGGGTAGAGATTCAATATGAGTATGGTAGTTATTGTGTTCTCTTTTAAGCGCTTGCAGAAATTTAATACAGGTAAACTTTATGTACATTTTTTCCCAAAATGGAAAAGACGAGACAGATTAATTGAATTGAAGGGAGGAGGAATGTTTGCCCTTTTCGCCCTCCCATGTGCTGTGCAGGGCCTGGGCATATGTATCTTAAAAATGCAAGTGGACATAGTTGTTTTTAGAAAGAATGGGGCTTGTATATTGAGGGCCAAGCCCTGTATGGTTTTTACCCTTTTGGGGAAGATCAGTGCACTTTTCTCAACACTTATAAAGAGTGGGAAGAGAAGGCTCCTTCCTGTCTTAATTCTTCTTTCCTCAACTCTGCTTAGGGCCACCAAAACTTATCCCAAGGCTACACAATGCTGTTTGCTCATGCCTTGTTACACTGCACCAGCCCCTCTGGAGTTGCAGAGTGGTCTGGAGCAGCTCCCCATGAAGACGTTTAGCTGTGTGAATGCCTCTCGCACCCTGGGGAGGGTTCAGTGCTGGGGGAAATGTGTTTTCCCACCCCTGCTGAATTCCACAATTGACCTGGTTATGATGAATTATCCATTTCTTTCAAAACACAGAGAAAGCTCAAGTGCGATTGATTGGAATCAATTGTTTTATTGAACAGTGTAAACAATGCCATGTGTCCAAATTAAATACAATTGTTATGGTTGGATTTCTCATTTAAAATTTAATAACAAAAACAAATCAGGGAGGGGGAGAAATCCCAGGTTTTGATGTGCTTTGCTGCAGCAACAGCTAAACTATATATTGTGACTTCTGTAAGAGTGGGACGTGCTTGAACCCAGCGTCATTTCTCCATGTGTGTCCATCAGCTTTTCCATACCAAATGCTTCCAGGCCGAACACTCGCACCAGCCCCTCCGCAGGGCCGGGCACACACAGGGCAGCTTCACTGACAGAAACCCCCTTTCTACCTTCTTTGTGTTGAGCGGGAGTGGGGGGCTGAGCACCTCCCTTCTGGCCCAGGTGAAACGTCGGTGAGGGAGCTGGGCATGGTGGGCAGGTGGCACTGGGGGCTGTCCCCAGCCGATCACAGCTGGTTCTGGCCAGCTCTGGTACTGGTGAAGGGCCCGTTATGTGCCAAACCTGCAGTTGGGGGGCCAGGGGCTGTGTGGCACCTCTGTGTAGTCATGTTTGAGAGAGTGGCAGCAAGGACATGTGGAAAGGGAGGTTGTAGGCACATGGCTGGGGATGCAATCACGGGAGCAGGTACCCTTGAGGGACTGCAGCCTGCGGGTGACCCACACTGGGGCAGAGGAGCAGGAAGAAGTGAGGAGTAATGGAGGGAAGCAAAGAGGCACAGAGGAGAGGCAGGCAGAAAACAACCCCAAACCTCCCGTGCCACCCATTGCCACATCCAAGGGCTGAGAGCAGTGCAGGGCAAGGCTGAGGTACTGTGACACCAGGAGGATGTGAAGGAGAGGAGCTGGACTTGAACTGAGCCTCAGGAAGAAGGAGGAAAGGTGTTTCCCCAAGCCCTTTTTTAATGGTTTGTTTTCATTTTTCCCAATGCCCAAATCTATAAGTAAAAGTTGGTGTTAATTGGCAACGAGTTAAGTAAAATTCCCCGAGCGGGAGACTGTTCAGCCTGCAGCGCTGGCTTTGCTTGGGTTCAGAGTGAATCACTCTCTGCTTGCACCATGAAACACTCAAACATTTTCCTTGCATTCCCATTTGCTTTCCCCACACGAAGGACACCTCCCCTGTCTGCTGGGCAAAACTAACTGGGGTAAAACTGAGAAGAGTGTGAATGCTGGTTGCTCAGCTTGCCAGACTTTAAAGCTCGTTAGGCATATGAGTGCACCCTGGCCCACAGAGGCTGTAGGCTGCTGTGCCTATGGTGTCTCTGCACAGCTGGGTGCCTGAGTGCCCATCCTGGTGGCCGGTCATCTTGGGGAGCTTTCTGCAAGAGGGACCTGGGATGTTTTGAAAGCCTCAGTTTAAACTGGAGACTTTGGAATCCTCGGGGCGTGGTTTCCTGGTTTCAAGAGCAGTGTGCTGCTACTGTGAGCCAAAACAATTGAACAGTGAGGTCTGGGAGCTGCGGCCTGGCAGGCTGGTGCAGGAGCCCAGGGCTATAAAAGTTTTTGGAGATGGATACAACCAGGTCAGCAGTAAGTGTAGAAAGGCTGTCCTGATGCGTCCCAACCCTGCAGGATCTGGGTGCTTAGGGACTCATGCTTGTTTGAAAAAAGTTAGTGGCAATCATAGCTTCTGCAGAACACCTTAGGCTGAACAAGTTGAACAAGAAGGCGGTATGGGAACTGCTGAGGCTTTTCTTCTGTGTTAGGTCATCTGTTCTGATGTTAAATTACAGAGCAATTTTCACCCTTTGAGGGAGTGATAAGAGCCTAATCTTAGAATAGACATTTCCCATAAATTGTTAGTATTTGCTAACCAAACTGTGTAAATTGGTCCAATATCTTCGATTTCTCACATAATTTAAACTTTTTCTCTAACTACCTAGGAAGAAGTCACTCAAGACTGACAAAATATAGATGCATTTAAAACATAGAAATACGAAGAAAAATAATTTTTATACAAATAAAATGCCTGAAATAAAATAAATGAGAATAAACTGCATGCATCTCACTTGCATCCATCCTAATCCCTGTACCTCTGAAACTAAATTCCAAACCATATATATTTTAAGAGACCAATTAATAAATCTACTGACAATTAAAACCTAAAACCTGACATTTGAGCATACTTCCTCTTGGCTACTGTCTAGTAACCCATATGGACATCCGTTAGCCCTGCTAACTTGTGCCTCTGAGGTCTGTGGCATCTTTGCACTATCAGCCATAGTGCAAAGATGCTGCGTCATCGTGGAGCAGTGCAAGAATGATGCTAGGTCAGGCTTAAGTCTGTAGCTGGGATTTGCAAGCAAGATATATGGGCTGCAGAAAATAATCTGCAACAGATGGATGGATTTCTAAGCAAATTCCAAAACGTACTGAAACTTTTGCAATACACTGAAGTCACCGTGTCTTCATGTGATCTTATTAAGGGCTTGAACTTACCATTCTAAGATGAGTGTCTCAACTCCCACAGACTTCTGTGAGGAAATAAGTGCTTACATCTTCCTTGTAAGTTACAGGTTTTAGCCAAGGAAGAGAAAGAGAGATTAGATATTAATTTAATTATAGAATTTTGTAAGATGTTTCTGACATAGCAGTCTCTTTTTTTAGGTTGCTAAATTTTGTGATCAATGTAGTCCATATTAAAAGGTGAAAAAAATAAGTAGATTGTCAACTGAGGCATTATCAAAGAGTGGTTTTACTGGAGGACTTTGATAGTGACTTTAAAGGAAAACGTGTTTTCAGTAAACAACTGGATAGATGTTTAATGCTTGGAAATTCGATGTAGAAATACTGCTGGTAAAATTTGCCGATGTCACATTATGTGAAGTAGTAAATTACAAGTAGTCATACAAACCTATCCAGAGCACGTGGACAAAAGGTTGACTTTGAACAGCATGAATTTTGACCCTGCCAAATGTAATGCCTGCAATTGAGGGAAAGGATATAGCTCGAATGTGGGGTTTGGTAATGTTATTCTAGTCTTCATTAAAACTAAAAGACTTTGGGGACATGACGAGATAAATGGGAAAAACCCCACAATACGAGAGGTCGGTGACATGCTATTCCAAAACAGGTCAACAAGGATAAGTCAAGAGAAAAACTAAGTATGTTTTTTGATGGTGAGAGTAATCATTTGCATTGGAAAAAATGCTCTAGAAAGATCTTGATTGTCCATACCTTGAAGATTCTAAACCTTTCTAGAAGAGAGGCTGTTATTCAAGCAGGAGTTTTGGCATGGGCCTGACTTAAGAATAACTGCATAGGGCTTTGTGTTACAGAGGTTGTCAATCAAAATATCCATAGTGCTGTCTTTTGTCCTTCAAATCTATGCAAGCCCCAAATCCTAACTCTTCTAAAGATTTTTCTTGAAAATATATTTGTGTCAGGCAATCAAAAAGCAAATCAAGTAAATAGTAATTCTGCAGAAGTATTAGTCAAGGATTTATAAACTCGCTCTCATTCCAAATTGGAATGAAATCCAGAAGACTGGTCTGGGTCAAGTGAAACAATCAGCTGTTTTCTTTTTGCTTTCTTTTATTTTACAGTTTAGTTTGAATTTACTTTATTTTAAAACTATTTCATTCTGCATGTGGCAGAACAGTCATCCTGGCTTTATTAGAGTTATTTATGAAGTGTCTTCTAAAATAAAATTTCAACAAAGCCAAGCTGATTTTTTTACACAGTCTTTGAGATCTTATATTGCCATGAGTCATACTTCTGTGAGACTAAATATTCCAGCCACCTCTACTTGTACTTTTGTGAAATTGATGAGTAAAAACTCTTAAGTCTTGCTCCATGCCTTTTTACTTTTATTAAGGAGAAAATGAAACATTAGCATTCTGTTTAATTGCAATTAAACCATATTTTCTTCTTTTCCTCTATAAAAGATCAGTTTGTAACTGTACTACTACTTTCACTGTTGACTTATGTGAGAACATATTGTGATAATCTAAGAAGTATAATGTTCTGGATTCTGCAATTAAGGAACCAAATTACTTAGAAAGGCAGTATCAGTGAGTCAAGACCAACCTGCATCTGTGTTTGGATCAAGTTGCCAGTGGAACTCTCCAAAATGAAAATGCTGAGCCACAGGGTAATTTTTTCCATTCATTACACCAGCTTTACATTAATGAAAACCCAATAACATTTATAGTTTTCCTCTTAGTTTACACCAGTGTAAATGGAAGGGAAATCAGACCCCAGGCACTTTAAGGAAAAGAATGACAATCAAATTATCTTTCTCCACTGTAGCTCCAAATGGAGCTATAATGAAGGCACCACATACTGAAGTTTCCACCTTCATCTAACGTGCAAGCTCTTACGCCACCTGCAGACTACTGCAATTATGGCTGTACTGCAGAACCACTGTTTCCCCAAAGCGATTTGTGTGCCTGAAGGTGTGTAGTGTTGCTCCATAGTGCTGTAAGGACCAGGCAGCCTGTGCTTTTTTCCCTGGAATTATTCTCAAGATGTCCTGGAAGATCGAAGAGCATCAGTGGCAAAAAAACCCCCATCTTTTTACAGACTTTAGACAAGAAAAGTTCAAAACACTGCATATGCCTGGCACTATCATGCTCGCACCTGTAGATTAGTTATTAAAGTTGATAAAGACACCCCTCTTTTCTAAGTGTAAAACAGGGTTTTGACATATGGGTGCGTACCCTCCCATATAGTGGATGGCTGCACCTGCAGGCAGGTTGAAGTTTGTGGCTATGGATAGAGAAAAGTCTTTATTCCTTGTCCCCTTTAAATTCTATGGCTTTCACTTTCAATTACTTAATGAGCAGGAGTACTACACCACATTCAGAGATACAAAGACTACTGGTATGTGGCAGAAGCTAGAAAATTTTCTATATGCAGGAAAACACAGTTGAGGAAGGTAAAACTAAGGGAGTGAGTGATTCAAATCCATGGCAACCCTAATGTGTTCCAATTCTTGTATGCATTGCAAATACATCTGATAGTTATTTTCACTGTGGCATCACAAAAGTATCACTTCAGCATCAGAATGAGATCAGCTTATACATTCTGTACACTAGCAGAAGCTTTGCCAAAATTCTTGTTATGCTTAAGTTTAGTTATCAAAGAAAATGATCACAGGGCTGGAACACCACTTCTATGAGGAAAGGCTGAGAGAGTTGGGGTTGTTCAGCCTGGAGAAGAGGTGGCTCCAGCGGGACCTTCTTGGGGCCTTTCAGTATACAAAGGGGGCTTATGAGGAAGATGAAGAGAGACTTTTACTGAGGCCTGTAGTGACAGGACAAGAGGCAATAACTTTAAACTGAAAGAGGGTAGGTTTAGATTGGACATAAGGAAGAAATTTTTTACATTGAGGGGGGTGAGACATTGGAACAAGTTGTGCAGAGAAGTTGTGGATACCCCATCATTGGAAGTGTTCAAGGTCAGGTCGGATGGAACTTTGAGCAAGCTGATCTAGGATGTCCCTGCCCATGGCAGCAGGGGTGGACTAGATGATTTTTAAAGGTCCCTTCCAACCCAAACCATTCTATGACTTATACTTATAAAAGGATTTTCCATCTATCTTGGTATTTCCATTTGTAAGAGACTTTTTCATGTATTCTGAGTTATTATTTTTCTGCAAATGGTATCAAAACTCCCCATCTCTGTAACGGTTTTGTTCCTGAATTGTGAAAATATCTGGGGGGAGGGGAAGCAAACTCTAATTTGACACTTTTTCCCCTCTCAAAGAAACAAACAAAGTGAGAGGAGAAGTCCTTGCCTCTTCAAATTCAAAGGGTATTTTGCCTTGACCTCACTGGTAGCAAGTTTTACCTTGGGAGTGGAGTGGAATGGGAAATCAGCTGACATACAAATCGTGAAGTGTTTGGGTTGGTGGTGGCTGTCACTAGGAATACGTGAGTTTTAATCCACCGTGAGAAGAGTATTTGCTACAAAGCTATTCCTTTATTTAATACAAATTAGTTTGGGAGAAAAGCAAGATCATACAGAGTATGTAACAAAATTCTACCCACATGGAGAATTTGAAACAGTCTTGCAGTAAGGGTAGAATTCTGTGGGTTTAGAGCCTCAGCAGGTAGTAGTTTAGCTCCCTTGATTTGCAGAGTTTAAATTGGGCTAGGATCTAGCACAGGAAGTGCCATATGTATGGGATTTCATTTGTTAGTAAATGTCATTTACAAGCAATTTTTGTAAATCCTATTGAATTTCCATAATAAATTATACATTGGAGCTCTACTAAATTCTTTCCTTTTCTCTATCATAAGAATGCTGGAGACTAGAAGTACCAGAGGGGAACTGGGATGTAGGTGCATCATGTGGGGTTTTTTTTTGTTATGCTCTGAACTAAGCAGTTAATGGGCAGAAGCTGCACAAGAAAAACATAGATGTTTACTGCTCTCTACACAAGAGCTGGTAGTCTGCGGTATTTTTAGTCTGCCTGTGGTATTTTTAGTCTGCCTGTGGTATTTTTGCTACCAAAACAAACTACCGTATCTTGTTTTTAAGTAGAGGCTGAAAGTTCATCATAGTCTCCAAAAGGACCTGATCTCTTGCAGCTAAGTAAATGGCTCCATTTTTCCTTCAATCTTGCTACCTTTGTTAGTGCTTTTGTGTTAAGGTGGTGGTTTTTCATTGTGATACAAAACCTCTCCTGTAAATGATGCTCCAGAGCCCTTGGCTGACCCTATGGCATCAGAGCTCATTAGAACACCATGTGCAGATTAATTAAAACTGAGGGAGAAAATTTAAAATAAAATAAAAAAACTTCTTACCCAGCAGTATATTGTGCTAGACTGCTCATGTCCCTGGAGATGTGTTAAATTCATCTCTACAGATGTACGCAGGGCTGCAAAATACTTTCAGTGCCTTATTTGAACAAATGTCTTTCCTGATGCATGCTCTCCCTCAGTAATACTGAGACCACAAAAGGGTGGGAGCATTCAGCTTTGTATAGACATGGAAAACAGTTGCAATGCTTCTCGGGGCTCTCATCAGAGTTTAGCCACTTCTGCTTAAGGCTAGCTCTGATGCGATGCAACTGTGTTACCTTGGAAAAGAGCTGTGTGAGAACAGGCTGTGAGATGCCTTTCCTCTAGCTTGTCTCTTACTCAGGAGCTGTGGTTATGCTCAGCCCCTTGCCCTTGATCCTTGCCTCAGCTACTTTGCAGCTGTGCCTCTGGCTGGCCATGGACTTTGCTGATCCTGACCTGATCTGACTTGTCGACTTCCTGGCTTGACCTCAGGCCTGCCTCATCCCTATGGGTTTGCCTGGTGATCTGGACTCTTGGCTGACCCTGCCTACTGCCTCTGATCAGACCCCCTCTGTTTTCTGTGTTCGGCATCCCACAGTACTGTGCCCCTTGTCAATGAGGGCACTGTCCATGCCCACGCCCACCTTGCTGTCATCCTCAGCCCCTGGCTCGCTTCTCTGTAAAGAGCAGCCCACTCTTGTGGCTCCCTGAAGGAACAGAAGTATGATTGTGCATGCTTTTTGCTGCTGTTGCATTTGATAATGACTCCACATCTAGCCAGAAGGAAGTTATCTGGCCTACTACAGCTCTGGTTTGTTCTTTTTCCAAATTGCTTCCAAGAACAAGACGACACAGTGAATATGGATTCTGACCTCATGTCTTCTTACATGGGGATTAAGACATGGCTGTGTATATTAGACAAGGCTCATCCTATTCCTGATTAAATATTCATAATAGTAATTACTTGTTCACGTTACAATACTTCCTGCATCTCTCAGCTAAGATTAATGCTTCATTCTGCTAGGCAGCACACAAATACAAACAACCCAGGGCGGAAAAAAATACACATCAGGGAGGGCAGACAGGATACAGAGAAGTAAATAGAGCTGATCAGGGAACAAAATTATCAGTGTTTAAAAAAAAAAAAAAAAAATCAGGATTTTGGGGAAAGCAAAAAACATTCCAGTGTTGTCAGAAAATTGATGCAATTTACTGTTTTATATATTTGAGTAGCAAAACTGTTTGAGTGCTTGTGGCTGAAAACCTGCTGCTGAGCATTTTGGAAGGCCTTTTTGTCACCGCCCCAGTTAGCTGCCTAGTTCTCAGAGTTTCACTGCTGCCCAAATTGCTCAGCTGTTTGGCTGCCTACCAAGGCAGTCTGCTGAGTGACCCGGGGAGACATACAGCCCCTGTGCTGGTACCTGGGGAGCCCACAGTGGCAAGTTAGCATTTGCTGTTGGAAAATGCATCTATTTCAGCTAGCTATGGTAGGTCTGTTACACGAGGCTTTCAGGGGAAAGTGGCGGTAGAGGCAAAAAAGATGAGTAAGTGCCACAGATCCAGATTACCACAAGCTCTGGCTTCCCCGAGAACTCTTGCCAAAGAAAGAGGATGGAAGAGCCCTTCCCTGTCGCCGTGTGTATGTCCATCCCACCTGCAAGTGGAGTTATTGTCCAGGTGCATACTAGCCTTCACTGGGTAGGATGAATGGGTATGGTGGCCAGAAAAAGCCACCACTGGATACTTGGAACTGCCACCAGCAGATACTAGAGTTGAGAAAAACATGATGATATAGTTGCCCTCGGTGGTCTATGTGAAGCTGAAAAAACTCTCTCTGCTGCTCTTTCTAAATCACTGCTTTCTTATTTCCCCCAGACTACAAATGCCTGGGAATATGAATCAGGTGTTGTAAATGTAGTGTAATAACAAACAGTACTTCTGCTTTTAGTGGGATACGTGCTCATGGGGGATACCTAGTGCTGCTATTTTGAAGATCAGCAATTCACTCATCACTGATCATGGAATATAGTAACTTATGAGGCTATACTGTGCAGAACCGATTATACATTATGAATATATTTATAATAATTTGTCTTTCTCACCTGCTGCATGAAAATGTGAGGCTTCATGAACAAGATGGAAGTGAAGACAACTCTGAGGAAATCCATTAGAGACCCTGAATGTATTCAGATCCCACTAAAAGGTGCTGAACGCAGAGAAGGCAAGATCCTGTTCAAAAACTGCACAACATATGCTGAAACTCAACTAATACTCTTGAGAAGTTACTTTACGGACAGAATGTGAAGAAAGCCATGACTGCATCTTTCTTTCCCATTTAATCTGTTATATGCACTTTAGTTTTTCAGGTACATAAATGTATAATTATTTTTTTTATTTACAAAAGCCTTTCCATATTTCAGGTGTAATTCCCTTCTCATTATGCGTGTAGCTGACAGCTCCTCACAATCATATCAAATGATCTTTTGATGTAAATGGCAAAACTCCACTGAAGTTGATGGAGTGATATCCATTTACACAGGCCAAACACTCCTCCAGCAACACTTAGTGTTGTTATTATTTGCTTTTCTGATATGTGAGTGCTGCAAAGAATAGTAATGTAAACAATCTGTATTTATTATAGGTTCCATTTTGTTATAGTCCTATTCATTACAACAATATCATGTTGTTGTATAACATTCATTCAGAGCGGGAGGGATTATGTTATCAAAACTACCTTTTAAACTATTTGTGTTCTCTACAGAGTCTTCCCAGGACTGGGAAATTAACCAGTTGTGAAATCACGTATTCACAAAAATAGATCAGAGTTTGTGGCTTGATGATACACTAAATCTAGCTGAGGACTTACCGTTATCAGGTAAAAATGTCCAAAACATCTCAACCCTATGACCCGAAGCATTGCATTGGTGTTAATTCAAGTTATTGATTTAAAAGTAGTTGTTTGTGGGTTTTTTTGAGTTGACTGTATAGTTTAGCTTTCTATCAGGGCAAGTACTGCCTGCCTTCCCATAAGTTCCATAAATCTAGAATAAAAACAGAAAGTTGTCCTGAGCTATACCATGTCTTCATTATTTCAACAGAATTGCATTTACGTCTGATGCAGATCTAATGCCTAGTATACTTAGTCACTAATAATTCATGGTTTGAAACAAGCTAGAAACTTTCTAGCTGCGTTCTCCTCTGGATTTTTTGCTTCCAAACTTTAAAGGCAAGGAGGGATTCCCTTGAACTCAGGTCTGAACCACTTTTGTTTTTGAATGTTAGCAAAATCAGATTGATGTGCAAAATCAGAACCATTGCATTGTTTGCTTGCTTTCAAAAGTTTGACTGCTAGCAATGGGATTCTTTAAATGTGGTGATTGTAAGGCTAGATTGCTGAAGACTGAAAAAGCCAAATTATATTGTGTTGCACTGATTTGGGAGGATTAGTGAAAGAAGTATTAAATAGACTGCTTTTTAGATTAGTCTAGATGAAAACAAACAAGACCTGGTATAAGACCAGTAGAAATTTGAGTGCTTAACTGCTAGGGTTGTTCTGAGAGTGTCTCCAAAAACTGATAAAACTATAGTTCTTCAGAAAGGATAGATTTGCCTTCCAGGGACATTTGAATGGATTGGAGCCTTCAGAGAACCAAACTTAACTATATATGAGAGCTGCCTGGAAATTCAGTTTTTCCTTCCAGTAGAAAAATGTGATGCAACAATAATAATTATTAGCATAATCAGTGGTGTGAACAATTTCAAGTGTTATTCTGCCAAACTCCTGAAGTGACTTACTGTTACTGATACCTAAGACACACTGACAGATAAGAATTACCTACAAAACACACTTGGGCTTACAACTTACTTCTAAAATGGATTTTAGTGAGAAAGAGCATATGACAGATCATCTTACAAAACAGCTGAGGTCTTAGATTGCTGCTGAGTTAGTGGATAGATGATGTTCCATTTCTTTCTCATTGTGAGTTGGTCCAAGCCCCTTTTTCCCCCAAGAACCATGAGAAGTGGGGAAGTCAAGTTTTGGAGTGAGGGCACTGTCTATAGTCCAGTTAACATGGAGCTGTTTTGCTCAGGGACCTTCCCTGGAGGAGGAAGAGGAAAGACAATTCTGAAGCTAAACAGTGGTTACAACATAATTTCAGGAAGGAGAACTTGTGGACCCTGAACCTCTTCAGGCTAATGTAAGCCTGAAAGCCAAGGTCTCCCACTTACAAATGCCTTACCAGTGTCTAGCACAGGATTCCAGATCCTCGGCAAAGGTAAGCCTCAGCATGACTTGCTTCAACAACTTCACTTGAGGAGCTGGGTCTGCTCTCTGCTCTGTATAGGGGAGGGTGCTCTATGTCCACAGGAGCCAGAAAGCAACCCCAAAAGTCCTTCATTAAGACTGTCCCAATTAGTTGGCTGGAGTGGTCCTTATGCAACCTTCTTCAGGATATCCAGGAAAATCCAGGCAATGACTTCCTTCCTATTCAATATACTTCACTTGAAACTAGCCTCCTTTCTCACAAATTAAACCTGTACAGAATGGGGCTTTCTGTCTTTCCACACCCCTGAATAAGCTAATTCTAAATCCCATTCAAGATATCTGTTCAAGTAGAAAACTTCTCAAAGACCAGTGAGATGTGTTGGGTTTTTTTTTCCTCCAAACAGCCTGAATGAATCTTCTACTGTTTCTCTCACTTATTGATGATTTATGCCTATATCTCAAGATCTGGCTCTGCTATGACTGGTACCTGACCATCAAAACTGATTTTCAGTGGTATCCCCATCTCCCTTTTGCAAATTTTACTCATTAGAAACTTCAGGCCTACTCTGTACGATAAACTTCATGTTTGAAAACAATATACAAAATCACATGGGCAATTCAGTATGTATAAAGAACTGACATTGCTGTTAGAAGATCAGTCAGGAGACAATGTCTGAAAGCACTGTGAATTCTTTGGATATCTATGGTCTTTGGCGAAGTGCAGACTGAGTAGGTTGTTGTTGGTTTTAAAGGCATAGTGGAGACAGATTTTTTTTCTTTCTTCCTCTTATTTATTTTTTCCTGGTTTAAACATATACATACATGTAAGACTTCTTTTCATCAAGTCTGATAGGCCATTACCCAAATGGGTACCATACCAGAAATGGTCATGATTCTAGCTATTTGAGGTGTCAATTGCTAATACTCAGATTGTTGCAACTTAACCTTTTTATTAATAATTCTATATACAGTTCTTCACCACCTACCAGCTTGTCTTAACTCATTTAGGCTTAGCTTCTTCTGACATGCTTCTACATGGGAACTGGCCCATTAAATCTGGAAAACAGCTGCAGCCCTAATATGTCTGTTTGGCACCAGGCTGTTCCAGAAAGTTCTTTTCTGTCTGTCATCTGATAAATAATTTCTGTCTTTCTGTTGAGATTTACTTGGCTTGTGTTATTCTTCCCCCCACCCCCTGTGGCATCTGTCTTTTCTCATTCCCAAAGGAGCTGAATCTCAGAGAGATCCTGAGTCAGGTACTTAAGGTCTGTTTGTATCAATGAGGATAAAGCGTGCGTGGGTCTGCAGGAGTGGGATTCTAGTGCTGTGATGGTCTTGCACATCTGGAATTCAGGTGATCTGTTTTCTGTCTCCCTCTCTCAGAGGTTTCTTCCATGATCTCCTTCAAATAAGCTGTCTTTGTAGTATCTTCTTGTCTTTAAAATGAGTGGGAATACTTATCTGCCATGGTAGGAGGTGAAAGTAGGAAGGGAAGAGTGCAGATACGTGGTCAAGTAAGCTTTGTTACTATTGTGGTAACACCTGGAAATCCCAGTCAAGCCTGAAACCTCATGTTGGAAGGCATTATACAAATGCTCAGTGAGACAGTAAAAAGCGTGAAGTCTAACTGGGGAAAACAGAAACGGATAATAGAAAGAGACAGGAAGATTTGAAGGTGATGCTGTTGTATAGGAGGTGTTACTGAGTTGGAAAATGTTATTTATCCCTTAGACTATTAATAGATAATGGTATAATGCAAGGGATGGGTTTCTCTGAAATAATTTGGTTTAAAAACTATAAAATAAAAATGACTCAACTTTTTTAAAGAAAAATCTGTGCTTTCTGTTTTAATGGCAACATGGTGCAACATAAAATTTTCATTCCTTTCCAAGTAATAATTGCTAAAGCTTTAATCATTTTTGTTATCTGAATTACCAAATCTCTGTACAAAAATACTTACAAGTTATTATTGCGTAGTTTGAAAACAGGTTAGAATAAGTTGCTTCTTTGCCTGGTTTTCTGATGAGTTTTGTGGTTTTGTTGTTGTACTAATTATAGGCTGCCTTAATTCAGATTTTGCTATCTGCCAATATGCCCCATTTAGTCATAAAATATGCAATTAATGACTAATGGGATCATGACTACATGAGCCTGGAGATATTGAAACAAGAGATTTCTCTATTGGGAAGATATTACATTCTCAACATATGGTCTGAGCTTTGGATTTTGTGATACTGAAAACAGATTATCTCTAAGGTTAACAAAGTGTGACTATTAAGATGTTTGAGGCAGATTTCAAATGATGTACTCAAGACACAAAAAGCTGTACACTTTGTCAGTCACCTAAATAAAGCACAAGTGATAACACAACTACAGATGTCTCTCTCAGTAGAGCTTGTCATTCATATTAGCTAACTCAGTAGAACTGAGGAGGAAAATGCATCCTACTTTTACCAAGGTAGGGGTTCAGAAATCACTTCTGTAAATTAGTGTCTGAAGGGTTGAGCCATAACTTTGTTTCCTGCAGCACTTACTTTGGATGTTGTAATAGACATACTAAAAATATCACATGAAATCATGAAAGGTTTGTTAGCATGTCTGATCTTGAAAGATAGAAGTTCTTCATTATACTATGAAAACTTCAGCATATTAAGGTTTCCTGACCTGCTTGATTGTGTAATGCTCCTTAATATGCTGAGCTCTGGCTTGCATGCCTGTCTTCCCATGCCATGGAAAGCATAGTTTGGGGAGGAAGGGTGTGTTTCCAAGTGTCATCCCATTGTGGAGTGAGGCTTGGACAGGACAATTCTGTGGTCAGCAGAGCTCAAAACAGCTCCTGTGTCCCACAGCTGAGTCAGAGCTGTAGGTTCCTGTGGCTCTGAATGGACAAAGCCTGTGGCTTTGCAGTGAGAGTATGGTCTTGATGTGGGAAACTGTATTTCTGCTCCCAGTTTTTCACTCGTGGCCTGCTGCGGGGGGGTGGGCACGTATTGGAAAGTTGTCTGCTGCATGGTAGTTGGGAATTTTTTTTTTTTTTAACTTAAAAACAAAGATGACTGAAACATGGAGTGTGTCTTATTCTTTTCAGCAAGGTTTGAGATTAATTTTTTTGTTAAGCAATGCATAGGCTGCTTTACAGGCACCCTGAGCTGTTTATAAGTTTCTGCTGCACCTAGGTAGCAGATTTTAAGAGGTCTGAAATCACAGGTAGAACACCAGTGAGCAGTTTCTATGAAACACCTCAGATTCACTGTAGTGCCAAAAATATGGTGGTTTGATATAGACGGGTCTTTAATGTTCTTTGTAGAAATGGGCAGACCCCTATAGATTTTATAAATGCTGTAAGGACTCTTTTAGGTACTTATGAACCCTGCAGGAACTTGCCTGTGATACTTCCTATATTATAGTGACTCCATTAACATCATGTTTATGCACAAAATGCTGTAAAAACAGGTGTACTTGTATGTTTAGTCGTATTTCAGCCAATGTAACTAATCTAAGTGAATGTTTCTGGATTGGGCATGCAAGTTTAATCTATAGTAAAAACTTTGAGAATAGGTGTACTATTGTTGGAACCAGCATTCCCTCTGTTGCATGATAAAAATATGTCAAAATAAGAAATTTCCTGTATATAAAAAGAAAAAAATAATAAAACAGTATCATGGAGAAAGAAATGTAGTATATGTCTTTGATTTATTCATCTTCAGGATGATTACTGAAGATGTCAGCCAAGCAAACATGTAGCAGCAATGGTCTGTGATTTGCACTTTTTATTTTTCTCCTAGCAGAAACTGTATCTTTAAGGTAATCTTCATCTGATTAAATCCTATTTCTGTTCCAGGCTATAGTGATGTACTTGATTTCCACTGATAGAAATATATTCCTGCACACCTGCTGATGTCTTTAGGGACCTTGTGAGGTGTATCAGTAGGTGTCTGTTTATGCCACTGGACCTTGGTCACTTCAGTGTTTTGGGGGTTTAACGTTTAATGCCATCTCTCAGCTGCCCTGTGTCTATGGAAACAATCACAAGATGCCTCCCCAATACTTAACCTACCAGTAGAAATTCACCAACAGAGATTATATCCTTTAGTGTATTAAATCTGCTTACTACTTCAATCCACTCAGTTTCTTTACCAACCCCCTAGTCCCGTAGCATGGGAATGTCTTTTTTTGAATTTTTAATCTCAGTTGCCTTTGAAGGAGAAGAAAAAATGCTGCCAAAGTTGCCATCATTCATAGATCCCCAAGGCAGGATGACTTCAAAGTCTCTGAAGTGCAAGACACTTCAAACTGTTCAAAGTAGTTTTGGAACAAGCCTCCTCAAAAAAACCAAACCAAACCAACCAAACAAACAAAAACCCCTACAACAACAACATGAAGAAGCAGAGAAGAAAGCTTAAAGAAATAAATGTTTATGATCATTATGACAGTGGTGTCTAGCTAAGCTCATCTGGCTTTCATTTATCTTTGAGGCTGACCAGATCCGTTTTCAGCAAATACTTCATGGCTAGTCATTTTGCAAGGGCTCGTGCGTGTTGGAAACACCAACACACAACTCAGCTGTTTTCTGGGCCTGGTTTTTGATTGTGCTGTGCCTTATGATGTCCACAAGTAAGAACTGGGATAAGGCCACCCTCAGAGAAGTGCTGCCTCTCCTGTTGTTCTCAAGTCTGATGAATGTTTGGGAAGAGTTTTCATAAAGCTGGCATCTAATATTCTGAAGACAAATTGTGTTATATGTGTCAATAGTCTTCCTGCTAATTCCTGATACCATTTGTATTCAGACGGAACATTTGTACAGTTACTGTTTTAAAGCTGACTTACTATCTTTTTCCCACTCTATAAAGAGTTTGAGAAGAGCTCTCCTACGCAGAAAAGGAAGAAAAAGGGTGGTGTTCGTATCGCCTTGTCTATTGAAATTTATCCATTGCTTCTGGGAATAGAGTAATTAATTCTCTTGGTTTTTTAAGTGTTGGTCCATGGTGGTGGTTTGCAGGCAGGAAAAGGAAGGTGGAAAAAATAAATAATTTACCGTAAATCAGTCTCTTTCAGGAGAAGCTGAATTCACAATGAATATACAAAGCTGAGGTCAGATAGTTTAGCTTTGATAACAGAAGTCCATTTTTAAATGTTAATTAACCCCCAAGTGTACACTTTCTAAAAAAATTAAAATCTCTAATCATTTCACTTTAAAGTTCCATTTTCTATTAAAGAGAAAAAAGGGAAACTATGCAGCCTCTTACATTTGTCTGGAAGCGACCAAACAGCTGATTGAAAGAATGAACTCTTAAGTGTAAAAGGAAAATTTAATGACATCTCATGAACAATTAAAAAGACCATTTGCATTCTTCTAAGTGTATTGAAAAAAAAAAAAAGGCAAGGAAGGTTTAGCTATAATCACACGCTGCGAAGGGATAGAAAAGAGAACATTAAATGTTTTTCATGATTCCTCCTGAACCCCTCAATAGCACAACAGGATGCTTATTAGCATGCACATTGCTGTGACCTGGTTTACTACAGCTTTGCATTTAGGCAGGTGTTTAAAACAGGTGTACAAATCTGTATTTTTTTTGTTTCTCAGAACTCTGATAATATGGACAAGTTGTACAGTTTCTATGTCTGTTCTTTCCATAGGGATTTTCTGGCCCCTCGGATGCAGCATGTGGCTTTAGAAGATCTTGTTCAAATTTAATATAAGCTTTTTGAAAGCTAGCAGAAAAGCAAGTTGTTCATCTCCAAGAAAAATTTCCTTCTTTTTGCATTGGGCAAATGTGCATGCATTCTGAATGTGCAGGATGTTTGTTGTGACCCCCAAACCCTGAAATTTATCAAGTGTCAATTGATGCTATGTTGTAGCCTCAGTAACATCTGTGGCATAATTGAGCTTCCATATTAATTTTTCTCTTTGTCACCATCTGTAACAACAGCGTTATCTCATGTAGAAATGGCTTGGAGGGGAAGTAAAAGGCCGTGGAACCCATGTTATAGCTGCAGAGGCCAAATATACAGCTGGGCACAGATATGAGTATCTAAACAAGATACGAATGTGTTGTGCCCTTAAATCATAAAATTGAAAAAATACCTAGTACTTCTACAACAATCTCTTAAGTGCCTTAAAGTCTAATCTTGCTGAGCTCCACCAGTGATGTCAACCAATGTTGGAGAGATATAAGGGAGCTCAGAGCCTTGGGAGGTTCTTCTGGGAATCTTGCTTTTCCCTGCATGCTCACTCTCATACAGTTCACTGAGCATCTTTCAGTGGCTCTTTTCGGGAGCAGTTTGTTTTGCAAAGCCAGACTTTCCCTGTTGAGACCACAGCCCTCCACTTTTTAGTCACTTACCAAATAAACTAACAGAATCAGCTACTGGAAAGATTACAAAGAGGCCGTGTGATGACAGTAGATAGGGTGTTGACTCTGATTAGATACAATTCAGATTCAGGGTGATTTGGAAGGATAACTTGTCCTTCTTCATTACCTCCAGAACAATTTCTATGTATCGTATGGTGAAACCTTTCTTTTCCTTTCTTTTTGTTTCTTTTTGCTTTTTCTTTAAATAGGAAAATAATTGTTCAAGCTGACAAGAAACCTGTAATTCTTACGCAAGCAAGCAGGAAAGGCACAAGAGCAGCCTTCAAGGGATTAGAAGTGTCAAACTGTGTAACTCTAAATGGTGCTGATCTAATTGAGGCTTTACCTATCAGGGGAGGAGAAAACTCTAGCAAATAGTTAGCAGTTATTTTGCTTTCAGAAAGAATGCTGTCACAGACATCTTCCTACAAATGCCAAATCAGTTGCTAACAAGTTGTTCTGGGAGAATCTTCTTGATGATTTATGTGCTGCCACACAATTCTTTTCCAGTCACTGTGAACATCCTGGATTTCCCTTTTATTTATTATGAAAGATTGCCTTGAACATGGACAAGAGAGCCAGTTAAGCAGCTCACTTCTAGATCCTGGGAGCATAGGAAATTAATGTACATCCTGTTCTTCAATTGTTACGTGTGTACGAAACAATGGAAAAGTAGGTTATTTACTGCCTCAGTTTTAGAGTTGCTATTATCTGACTATTATGCGTGGAGTGGGGGGGACACATACCTTTTAATCCACATCACAATTTAAATTTAGCACCAAGCATGTCTGAAAGGGGCAATATTCCCTCTACTTTCACAGAGGAAGAAGAGTGTCTGTAGGTAAGGCATTAAATTGGGAGTCAGGGGACTCAGGGTTTTGTGATTTTAAACAAACCACTTTCCTGCCTAACTGCGGTGCCCTGAGATAAAATGAATGCTTGGGAGGGATGTGGATAATGCATAGGGAGTGGGGGTTGGTAAACAGATACACAAGTTCTCTTTTCTCAGTCTTGTGACTCTTTTTACTTGTTGGGAATATAGAAGTTGAAAGTTTTGTATTAAGTAAGAGAGCTAACACCAGCTGCAGCACCACATAAGAATACCTGCCATGTGCAGACAGGTGCTTTCTTGGAAGATGAGTTGTGTATGGGGCTGTTTGCTGTGAACAGCTTCTGACATGTTTCAGGACATTTGAAAACAGTAGGAATAGTTCATATTTGGTTCTAGAGCAGGCAAGGATGCTACATTATCATTAGTGGTGACACTGTATAACTAGGTAAACCCAATATGCATCTGTAGCTCTGATGTTCTTGAAGATGTTCACCTTCATACCTGCACTTGGACAGCACATTCTTTAGTGAAACATAGACTCGTGTCTCTTGGACTAGCAGTGACAGCAGTGGACTTGGTGTGAGGAGACTTCGGAGGAGGCAGCAAAGCTTGATACTGTTATGATTTGGAATGACAAAATCTAATTTTATGTTTTGCTCTCTCTCACCACATGCGATGAGAACTTTCCCTTTTTGGGAATTAATGCTTTTATTGGAGAGGGAAATTAAGGGATTTCTAGCCGAGATATGTAGTCAGTATAACACATCATTAATAATAAATAATAAGGAAACCTGTTCCTTCTTTAACCCATTCAATCCAGTGAAATGGTCCAGTAAGCACTTGTAATATAAAAATCATAGATATTCATGAAGGGAGTAAGCTTTTTGCCCTCCTCTTTATATTGCATATGCACTTAAATTTATGCTTCTGCTTGCTTTGTTACATTTCTTGAAGGAGGATTCCTCCTGCTCTGCAAATGTCACCTTTTACAAGTGACAGGAAGATTAAGTAAAATGCTGTACAGGTAATTATAACAAGGCTATTGGCAGCTTGTAACACAGTGTAAATGACACAACTAATTTTGCTGTTGAGACATAATGTATGTGGTAAGTTTTACCTGTAGCTGTACTTTGTACAAGTTATGCTCTGCAGAGGCATGTGGTGCATATTACTTTGACCGTGAGTCAGCCATAAACTCAGCATAGCCCTTCTACACAATGTCATTAGAGTGTGAGGAGCTGCCCTGTGACATTCATCTCAATTGCAATTAATTGTGTCACTTGGAGAGCTTGCCTCATTGCATAGATGTTTTTGTTTAAATTCAGATCACATGTTTTGTATCTGATCCTCTGCTGTGAATTTCCTCTACTAAGAAAAATAACTAAATAATGCACTATATCTCATGGTCTGGAGAGAAGTTTTGACAGTTTTTATGTACTTATCCTTGTGAGATTGATCAGATTCTGGTTATGCATGTGTTCAGTGACTCCGTCCTGATATGCCCTTGACTTTCTCAGAAGTAATATTACAGCCATCCTGATTTGAAAAACAAAGCAACACCAACAAAGCATAATAATGTGGTGAAAATCTCCACTGTGAGTGCTTTGCTTGCCCTGTTCAGTTCTCCCACACACAAACTCTTTCAGGTTAATTAATTAACTGTCATAGAGGCAAAGCAGCTAATGAAGATTTCTTCACCAGCCTTGCCCCATTGACTAGTTACTGAAGGGCCAATGTGTAGTGCCAAGGATGAGTGGAATTATGGAGAATCATACCGTGTGCATCTTTTATAACTCTTTCAAAGATTAACCTCTTAAACTTACTTGCTTATATGAATAGCATCTGGAGCCAAGGAATTGTGCAGTCAGCTTTTAATAGCCTAACAGGCTTTTTTAACTTTTCAAAATGCAAACTATTTATTTAAAAATACCAGCAGATTACACATCTGAGAAGAACAGACATTTTAAGGGTTGCTTTTTTCTCTTTCACCTTGAATTTCATGGAAAAAGAATTGTTTCTCTTCTAGCCCAGGCAGCATCACCTTGGATGTGCAAAATGGATCACTGTTTTGTACACGGGTTAGCCATTTATATCTGTGCAAATTGGCTTTAAAACGTTCCTGTTGTAATTGTTCAGTATTTCATACCTGCCAGAAGGACTGCACAAAAGAGACAAGTCAAATGGACAGTGCAGTTGCTTTCAGTTAAGTCCAGTCATGCCTTTGAGAGGAGAGACCTAGATTTGCTGGGGCTGGTGTTTCTGGAGCAATGGAATAGTTCTTGCTTCCACATCAACACACTAGAGAAGAGAGTATTTCTATATTCAAAGCTGGAAATGCTAAAGGCTAAGGCTTCTAAAGACTTCTTGTATGTTATTTCATTACCCCGTTTGAGAAAAATCTGTCATCTTTCTCTTAATAACCATGACCATATTTTGGTGTTCAATTAGACTAGGCAGGATAATTAATATTCCACTGATCCTGTCAGGGTCATCCTTAGTGACTGCTCTTTTGTTCCAAGGAGAGTCTTAGACAGGATCCTGATAGATCTCCTCCTATCACGTGTCCTGGCCAATGCCTATATGGTGCTGTTAGAAGGGATAATGAAGAGATATTGCTGTGTTGTCTGCATTATACAGCTTAGTGATTTACCTAGTGCATAATGGAGATGAGAGCTTGGACGAAGGCTATCTACTGAAATTCAAGCTGATTGATGCTATGTTTATGGTCTGGGAGAAGAGGCTACAGAGTTGTTTATATCCATACATTTAATTTGAGGGATATGCCCTATTATCTATTGTTCAAGCTAATATTCCGGTCCCTGGAGGCCAAGGCAATTAATACTTACCAGCTCTTTCTCATAGGCAAAAGGCTGTGGTCTTTTATGTCAGAGGTGGAGGTCTCCACAGAGATCCTTGACACCCCCCTTTAAGAAGGGAATAGGATCTGTCTAGATCTCTTGTACACTTTTTAACAAGGTGGTAAAACTATATAACTTATGTCTAAACTCCTGTTTGAAATTACTTATTTTCCCTCTGGTGGTTTCACTTACAGAAGAAATCAGCCTACTGCATCTACCAGCTAACTATTTTGTACCTTTCTTTCGGATGGTAGAGCCACGTTGGTATGTCTCTTTTCCTGTGTTCAGCTCCCAGTCTCCGTGATACTGTACACATGTGACGTTGGTCTTAGCTATTACATGTGGCTCTCTCCCTCTCACTTTTCCATTTCCAGCCTTTCCAAAATAAGCAGTGGAGTTCCTGTTGGGCCTAGAAACCCATGATATCCTGGGCAGGTTTAAAACGAGGTGCTGTCTCTCCTTATCATGACTGAAATTTTCAAAACATCAGTTACTTCTTTTAGGGATACTGGCTCCAACTTCAGATTTCAATAAAAACCCCAAAACAAGACAAGGTTGAATCAGCCTATTATACTGAGGATGAGTTATTTCCACTCACCTAAATTGTAACAGAGTGAAAGTATTACGAAGAATTTTTCAAGTAGCTTTTAATGCATCTGTCATTCCTTTCATAACTGAATTACTAAAACTCTAGCAGTATTTTGTCTTTTACTTTCTTTATTTGTAATTAAAGCATTAGGTCATCCCAGGGTAATTTCTTAGAAGAAAATAACATCTTTTATTAAATCTAGAAAGTTCAATTGAACCACTTTAAGTTGTTAAATTAATTGAAGAATTCAAAGATAACTGATATTCCATGAATAAAAGACAGAAAAGTTTAAAAAATAGCCATTCTTTGATTTAGTTACATAAAATTAAAATCACAATATGCAATTCAGTTCTTTGTCATTCCTTTCTGTTTTGTGAATGTCTGTTTTTTCTTAGAGTGAAGTGTAAGACAGCATGCAAAAAGGAGAGGAAGAACAAAACCCTGTGTTCAATTCTGAAAGGTCATGCTTGGCTTTAATGCATTTCTCCATCATAACTTTTTTTTTTTTTAAGAATTAGGTAGCTCTGGACAGGGAATAATTTCACCTTTAAATTGCATCTGAAACTCCATAAAATGTGTAGGTGACAAACCATGGGAACTGAGACCAGGGAAAACAACAGGTAGCATACTGAAATCCCTGTGAAAAAGTAAGTTAAAACTACTGTTAGATGGTTCAAGTCCTTCAGACTTGGATCTTTTGTCATTTTACTATGTTGGCTACATGTTTGTCAATCCTTCAACAAACAAAAGCATCCTGGGAGGAAAAAGAAACTCAGGGATGGACAATTGGTTCTAAAGGAAAACCAACCAGTAAGGCAAAAGTGACAGCTGAGAGCTCAAAAATTGCTTGTAAGAGTACCAGAAAGGGTTATTGAGCAGAGCACCCCAGACAGCACCCTGTTGCCAGAAGACACCCAGCAAGGGGATTTCTCCTGCCTCGGTGCTGCTTGTGTAACTGAGCTGTACCTTTGACTTCAGTTCATAGCAAGCTGACAGTGGCAGTCGTAGTGGTCACGTTCACTCATAGAGCAGTTTCGCTTCTCTTTGTACCCTGTATTTCTGATCACCAATCATCCAGACTGGGACACCAGTTACTGTGTGTCACAGCTTCCTGTGAAAGATCATACATCTGAATTTCATTTTGATGTGTCAGGACTCATTCAGGGACTGAGTCAATGAAGGGCAATTGCCTTGCTGTGTAAGCACAGTTAATATACAAAAAAACCCCAAACCAAACCAAATAAAAAAAACCCACCCCCCTCACTGCTTGCCTTTTTAATAATTAGGCTACTGGATCTCCAGCAAGAGCACAATTCAACAAAGACATTTGTTTCCATTTCAGATGTATAGTGATAGATGCAAAGGTTAACTCTGCCTCACAAGAGTAACAGCAGTTTTCATGTATACTTTTCTATAGAAGTTGGGTGAGGTTCTGTTGGGATGTTTGTTTTGAAAAAGAATATACTTCTTTTACATGAAAAAACCATCAAGTCAGTATTTTTGGATCATAAAGGTATTAACGACGAAGAAATTAGAAGGATAAAGAAACACATAATAAGCAATTCAAACTAGAAAACTGTGCTACAGCTGTCAAAGCAAATAGCAAGAAAACAAAACTGTCTGATTGAGTTCAGCCTTCTACACCTCAAATAATTTCTTGGTGACCTTTTTTCCATAAGTTGTGGTAAGAGCTAACTTAAATCATCTGTGCTGTCATCAATCCTGTTTTCAACGCCACAGTTGGAAGGATGTGCTACCAGTGATCAATTAGAAGACACTGCTGCTTTTATGGTGCCATGGCCCATGAAACAATAGCATCATGTGAAGACTACCTTGTCCTTCTCAATGTCCTTGATACCAAAGACAACCCATAAGAGGAACAAAATAGCGAGTAATGTTCTGTACGTGTCTCATTTTCTTTCTCTGTGAATTAACATAGCCCTGAAAATGGAAAGGAAGCAGTTGAAAACGAGCGTATGCCTTTCTCCGTGACCCACCTAAGTGTATGTAGCAAGCTGTAAAAGCTGTTTCAGCCTCCCCTCAGTTGGCTGAAGAGCAGCTTTTAATTAACTACTTATCTAGTAAATTAAATAAATTGACTCTTTATGGTATACATTGTAGCAAATGCAGGAGGGAAGGGAAAACATAATATTAGGGGTTACTTCAAGACATAAACTGTATGTGGGTTTAGCAAATAGTTGCTTTTCAGAATACGTTTTTATCACCGCTGCTATTCAAGGTACCCCGTGTAAAGAGGCCCAGACCCCTCATCGAGGACTCTTAGTATGACGCAACACCCATTGTCCCACTCGACTTTCATGAGAACGCTTCCTGGGGGCTGAAGGGAATTGCATAAATTGTCAGTATGATTATACTGCTTATTAACTAAATGCTTCAAGTGTTGCCAGTTGAAGTGAACACGTTTTAGTCAGCAAGTTTACATATCAGGCTCTAGCAAACGATAATTGATCTGGGTCATGCATGCACATTTGCAGATGTGATGGTCTAAAGCAAGGTTATTGCAGATGGCACAGGTGGTAAAGTCTGCCGTTGCTCATGAAAAAGGCAAACTTTTAATAGTATGATTTTAACAAACTGTAACTATTAGGTTGGGATTTTTTTTCATGCTCTCTGAACAGTTCCATTGTCGACTTTTTGGTTTGTTTTTGACAGTAAGATTAGAATAACTCATCATGCCCATGATGAGTTGTCACAGCTACTTCACTGAAAAGCTTTAATACATACATGCTTTTCAGAAGCAAATTTTGCATGCTTATCGAGTGAAGTGTTCATTTGTTTCTGTCATAGTTTGCTTAGGGTACTACTGAGTTATAGTTTGCTGAAAAACTCTTTGCTTAGTAGACTCAGAAAACTAATTTATCGGTGTTTTGCCTTCACTGAGCATGCTCCCTCCCCTACTGCTTGCTGGGGATATACTATCCTCATCCTGTGAGGCCTCAGGCCAAGATTTCAAAACAGAACAGAATTCCCCATGCAGGTGGAAGAAATAGAGTAAACCAGCATGGTGATTTGGCAAGGTTTTCTGCATAATTTATGTCTGTATGGTTTGCTTTTATTGCAAGCTTTCTATAGTGGTGCTATTGAAATGACCATTAAAAATGCTTCTGCCAGTATGTGTTCCTGGCCTTTCAATACATAATGTCAGACTATGGCAGTGTTATCATGCTTGGTTTTAATCAAAACACTTTTATCAACAATGAATCTTGTAAAGAGATCACTGGAAGTGGGAAGGTGGTTTGTCCTGCATTTCAGATGAAAGAAGGAAGAACGGAATATAGATAGTCACCAGAAAAAGCACATATGAGACCCTGGAGGCTAGACTGGAGTAGTGGTAAGAAAGTGTGGGTAGGCATACAAGGTGCTAAGCTGGAGGAGAAATTTTGTCAAAGGACTCTTTAGAACAAAACACTGAGCTGAAAGACAGTAATAAAGAAAATAAATGTTATAGAAGAGAGGTCTTGGGTCAACCCAAATGACTTGGATCCACCTTGAGAAGCCTTCATTTTGCTGAGTTTCAATTTGCTGAATTTCTACATATGAAATTAATTAAGGGGATTCCTTCCTTTTAAATAGATCTGGGTCTCCCACCTCCACCCATGAATGTCTGGCAGAAGCTGAGCTAATTTTAAGCGACGAGTGAGTTTACCTAATAATCTGTAACGTCTAGCTTTATCTTCAGGGATAAACTGATTTTGTGTTCAGAAACTGTGTATTGCCTCTTGTTATCCCTATATGAATCTTTTCTCTCACATAGCTAGAAAAATTTAAACCAGAAAGCTTATATTTGCAGAAGGAGAAAGGACTTCAGTAACGTGCAAGGAGGAGCCTTAAGAAGGAGGGGTTGCTCAGCCTGGAGAAGAGAAGGCCCAAATGAGACCTTATTGGGGCCTTTCAGTGCTTAAAGGTGGCTTATAAGAAATATGGGGAGAGACTTTTTGGTAGGGCCTGTAGCAATAGGACAAGGGGTAATGGTTTTAAACTAAAAGAGAGTAGATTTAGACTAGATATAAGGAAGACATTTTTTATGATGAGGGTGGTGAAACACCGGAACAGGTTTCCCAGAGACGTGGTAGATGCCCCATCCCTGGAAACATCCCTGCTTATTCAGTGAAAATCATTTGAGAAAACCTGACTTCATAAAATTAACATGATTTTTCTCTTTTTTTTTTTTTTTCTTTCTCCTGGAAGTAATGCAATTGATGTAGTCTGTAATTTGGAAATAAGGTATGCATGTGATTTCAACTCTTCTAAGTCACTTTTTTCTGTTCTTGCAATAGTGGATAATGATCTGTGGAGTTCAGCCTGCAAGCTTGGCAGAGTGGGTTTTCTTTGTATCTAGCTGTTGTTTAAGCTTTTGGTCCTGTGACTTTAAAATGGATGTACCTGGCTATATGAACCCCATATTCCACTTGAAGTTCTTTTTAATTCTGTATCCTTTTAATTACATTGCAGGGTGAAAGGTATAATTCATATTAATTTTAATTAATTTTTTTAAAAAGGCAAAATGAAAATTGTAATATAAAATTGCTTTGTGCTTCTGCATGTGGCCTCTTGAGGGCAGTAGTCTTTCAGAGCTATAGGAAATTAAGACTTAACTTTTCAGTCAAAGCATGCTCCTTGTAATAATCGTAATTATCCATTGGCAATGCAGAGGGATGCTAGAATTCATTGTGTCATTCAATCAATAAAAATGCTGCACTCAAAATTTTCAAGCCAGTTTGTTCTTAAAAGTGTCACACAAGCATTTCTATTTATGTTTCATTATGGTATAATCTGTATAACTGGACCATATGTTCAGCTAAAGCTAGGTCTTCTTCAGAAGTTCTCCCAACTATACTAGAAATAAACACGATTAGAATAAATCTTTTTGTTTCCTTGGAGATTAGGAGATTTCACAGATCTTAGAACTGTACAAATCTGAGGATGTCTTCAGTCTTTCAAAACACTTGATTTATTTTATCTACATTTAGCTCATGAAAGTATATCTTATGTATATTTGCCATATAAATGCCACTTTTTAATATTCTAGTACTCTTGGCAGCCATCTCTAAGGGTAGGCAGATAGGAAGGCAATGTTGGATCCCGTAATAGAACCTAACTTGTCCTTTGAAGCTGAAAATATTTAAACTTTCTAGTCAAGTAGAGACTTGGTCTGTTGGAAACTAATCTAGTTTGACTTGATTCATGGTCAAAACTTCAGAGTTCTGGTTCCAGCAAGATCTGGAAGGAAAAGGAGGGGAAACCCCATTCCACTCCTCTCCATATCTTCCTTACTACATGAAATAGTCATTGACTGAAGTGCTGGTCTCTGGAGCAGGAATTTCAACCACAAACTTTCCTTTCCAGATGACCATCCTAATCCTTAGGCTACACTGTCAAGCTCTTTCTTGCATTCTCTGTAGCGTGAGATATTATGAATTCACTTCTGTTTGTTAGAATATCCTCAATAGGGCAGATTGTGTGCCATCAACATGTATACCCACTAGACGGTACAGCCAGTCTAGTGGACCTTGAAAGAAGTATGTGTCTTCATCTGCAAGCAGAGAAAGACATTTATTCCAGGTCCTACTTCTCCCAAGGAAATGTTCTAATCACAAGTCTTTTAAGTAAAATAGCTTTTCTTTTGCCTAGTGTTCTTGCTTTCTTCTGTTTTAAAGTACTGGCAATCACTGTGGTATCTGTGACAGCCTGATCCATAAAACATCTTTTGAGAATGAATCTTGGATTAACTCCATCAGAACATCTAGGAACAGAAGCATATATTTTTGTGAGTCTGATAAAGGATAAAAGCACAAGATGGATAACAAATTTTGCAATGTGTTCAAGGCCGGAGTGCCACCTGCCACAGACAGAAGTACAGATTTAAACACCTACCTGGAGAATCTGAAAATCAAAATTCAAGATGCCTATGGGATCTGGGCCATGAAGTCACCATTTTTAAGCATGATATCTGAATTCTGATTAGTCCTGACTAGAATTTGTCAGTAGACTGAAAACACAGAATCACAGAATCACTAAGGTTGGAAAAGACCTGTAAGATCATCAAGTCCAACCAAAAAAAAAAAAAAAAAAAAACAAAAAAACACACAACACCACACCACACAACAACAACAAACCAGAACACACCAAAAACCAACCCACCCAACACCACACAGCTCCATGCCCATCAAGCTACATCCCACAATGCCACATCCACACGCTCCTTGAATACCTCCAGGGAGGGTGACTTTACCACTTCCCTGGGCAGCCTGTTCCAATGTTTCACCACTCTCTCAGTAAAGAAATTTTTACTAATATCCAGCGTGAACCTCCCCTGGCGCAACTTGAGGCCATTCCCTCTTGTCCTGTCACGTATCACTTGGGAGAAGAGACCAACACCCACCTCTCTGCAACCCCCTTTCAGGTAGTTGTAGAGAGCGATAAGGTCTCCCCTCAGCCTCCTCTTCTCCAGGCTAAACAACCCCAGCTCCCTCAGCTGCTCCTCATCAGACTTGTGTTCCAGACCCCTCGCCAGCTTCGTCGCCCTTCTCTGGACACGCTTCCAAGTTTTTTCTTAGTATACTCCATGAGGAGCAGCCAAAATTAAAATCTAGAGATTTGATCTGAAGGAGAGCAATTTAAAACATTTTATCCATGTACAAGACATTTGCAGCTGCTTTGGGAGAAAATAACAAATTAATAGCAAAATGGTTTGGGAAACAGGCCTAATTTCTTGTAATAATTATCAGTTTAAATTTTAAAAGTCTGAAATATTTGAAGCTGGATAAATATTCTTGACTACTGTGCTGCGTTATTGGCAAAAACTTCACTATCGTCTTTTCTCATGTAGAGTCTGCTTTACTATTAGCACAAGACCATGTTTGTCTTTCGTAACGACTTGTTCAGAAGCTCTTTTAACTGCAAACAGATTTGATGATGATGCTTTATTATGAGCTACCCACCGCAATTGCGCTTCCGCTTATGAAAATTATCATGCAACTTCCGTTCCTGCAAGAGGAGGGAGATTTACACAAATACTTGACACGATAATACCAACTTTGAATACTTACCCTGTTGATGCATTACTTGCCCGCTGAGCCGACGAAGCAACTTCCTTTATTTACATGCTCATACAATCGGCTCTGGAGAAGGATGGTGTTATCTGATGGTGTTCCTGAGCTCTGCAGTGCCCTGCCCAAGCCCGCTGCCCAGCTCCCACCTGGCTGTTAACTGGGTTGGATGTTATGCTGCCATTGACTGCTGACAAGTGCAGCCTCTGCTCTGCAGGGGCAGCAGTGGGAGCCTGGTGACAAGAGCAGCCGCCCCCTTCTAGCCGCTCACCAGAGCACCGTGTTTCCAATCGAAAGGATGATGAGTTCACAGGCTTTGAAGGCTAGAAGACAATGCAACTAGGCATTATGTACAAGGCAGGCAAAGATTTTTCACTCTGCATCAAGCCAATAAACAGTAGGACCAGAGTTTATTTGTAGCTGTTTACCTACGTTGATTTAAAGGGTTGATGCATGGGATTTGCTATTTTGCCCATAGATAAATTGTTCTATTGGGTGATAATTCTCTCGCTGCTAAAATAAAGCACTAGTTTTGCTGTTGTGGACTGACCGCAGCCCCCCATTCCCCATCCCCTGCACTGCTCAGAGGGGAAGAGGTGGAGGAGTCAGGGACGAAGGAGTGAAGTTGAGCCTGGGAAAAGGGGTGGATGGGGTGAAGGTTGTTTGGTTTTTTTTTTGTCTATGTCACCATCCAGTTCTATTTCATTTGGCAATAAAGTTAATTTTCCCCAAGTCAAGTCTGTTTTGTCTGTAATGGGACGGTAATTGGTAAGTGATCTCCCTGTCTTTATCTCGACCCACGAGCTTTTCCATCTTATTTTCTCCTCCTGTCTTGTTGAGGAGGGTGAGTGAGTGAGCAGCTGGGTGGGTGTCTGACAGCCAGCCAAGGTCAACCCACAACAGCATATCTGCATTTGTGCAGCATCAGCTGACACCCAGTTTTGTATACTCATACTTAGTGACCACTGATAACTTTGAGCTTTTGGGCATGATCTTCTAGCAATTTCAGGCAATGGTACTGTTCATCAGTTCACTATGTGGCATAATTTAGTACACTCAGTTCTATTAGTGTCATGGAAAAATTATGCACAATCTTTTACACATTTCATAATAACAAATATTGCCTGTCTGATTCCACCTCACTCCCCAAAAAACACCACTTCACAAGTAAAAAAGTGAACTTTAGTAATCTGTTCCAAATTTTGAGCAGTAGTTAGGGTTGCTCTTTGGAACTATAAATTACCATGCATAGATGGTGGCTAGTCATTTTATTTATTTTTCCCTATACGGCTTCCTGTTGTGTTTAAACTGTTGTAATCCTTAGAAGTGGAAGAACACATGGGGTATAAAAGCTGTCTTACTGTAAAGTTATGAGACCTGCACAGCCCTCATCAGATGCAGGAAAACCAACTTTCTGCTTTTTCTGCTTCAAACATTAATTAAACTGAATATATATATATATTTTTTTTTTTGTCTAGGAGAATGGCAGCAGTCGTCACTATCTCCAGCAGTGCTATGTGAACAGTTCAAGAGGAAAAAAAAGAGAGCTAAGCTGCAACTTGCTACCTAAATAGAGGTGTACTAAAGGGAACATGATACCTTCAGATGAAATGAAACAGTTTTGCAGGCCCTTAGGAAATGTTGATATGGAAGCAGAGGTACAGAAGCAAAAATCTATAGTTGGTCTGGAGACCAGGGGCCAGGCTGAGCCCCCTGAAAGAGCAGCTCACATGATTGAAGTTAGCAAAATCTGGTATACTTGCTTCTGTTCTCAATTTGATTTGACACAGACTCTCTCTAATTGCTGCATTTAAGGGTGAAAGACTTGCCTATGGAAGGGTTTTGGTTTTTTCCAGTAATTTATTTCTTCAAAGTCCTGCTCAGGGTGAGCCAGGCTAGCTGGTGGCTGGTCTGGAACTTCTAGGCTGATTATAATGAGAATCAGGCTCGGGCCTTTCACATCGCTGTGCAGAGAACAAGACCATGGTGTGCATTTCAAAAGGTGATGCAGTGCTGTCCAGAAAGTTCAAATGATTTTTTGGTTTCAAGACCTCAATTAAATAAGACCATTCTTTAGCAGTTATTATGTCAATCAGCGTATTTGCTCTGTGTGCATACACTCTTCCTGCCGAAAATCTGAGCTCTTTGTTGTACTAGGTACAAGAGAGTCTATTAGATCAAATAGAGGCAACTGCAACAGCGTGGGGTTCAATAGTTCTTTACCTGGTTAAAGTTATATGCAATAAATAAACCCCTTTACTCCTGTCATGTTATTTCTGAATTTGGTTTTGATATCTCCAGTAAAGTCCCTACAAATTTCTAGAGAGTGGACTAAGAAAAGAAAGGGCTGGATTAAAGGTAATTCAATATCAATGACAGTGTTCATCTGCAGGAGCTTCAGTAGCAGAGATCAGAAATTTGTGTATGTTAATTCTGCCACCTCTACCCATGCTAATTGCATGATTTTCCCCTTCTAACTGCACAGAATGTAATTCTTTGGGTTGAATGGTTAAGAGAGGCAAAATTGGTGCTTTATTTCTCTGTTATTGTCGAGCTTTCCTTCTCTTTCTTCTATTTTCAGGGAGAAGAAACAGGTAATTTGAAAGCAAAATGTGAGCGTCTTTGCCATAAGTGTCCTCCTTCTGACTGAATATTTCTGAATGTTTCAGCTGAGGTGCAGTAACAAATTCTTTATTTTTCCATGCAACTCTTCCTGATTAATCTATAGTGCAGAATTTATGGGAACAGAAAATAAAAAAATCAAAGATTGGTTTTATTTGTTTTTAAACAGCAAGATTTTCCTCAACTAAACCACAGCATAGATTTAATATCACACACAGGTTAGTGGAGCATTTCCTATGTGGAGTACTTTCACCCTATGAAGAAAGTGAACAGAGAGGGTATTGATGCGCCACCGTGATGGTATTTTTTCTACTCCTGTTCAAAGAGGCATTGGTTGGTGGAGCAGGGGTGTAGACACATAGGGTGGTTAGGAAAAAAGAAGGTGAGTCCGCAGGCTGGACAGCCACCAGCATTGACAGAAGATAGCATCCTACAGTAGTCCTGTAAAGTAAGGCCCTCACAGAGCCTCTGGGAGGTCTCTGAGTTACTCTCTGTGGTCTCTGACACATGTAGGGGGAACAAGAGTGTCAGGGAGATGTATGTAGGGAGAGACAGACACAGGTATAGCCTGAAAGTGTACAAACTCTGTAAAAGTAAGTCCTGCAGAGCTATGTTATGGTGGGGAGGGAATCATGACAAATAGGAGCTCACAGCCTTAATGTAGCTTTTCTTGGCTTCCTACAAAACTTCTTTTATACTCATTGGAGTTCTGTTTGCACATCCTGATGTATTGTTGACCTTACCCTCACAGCTTAAATGCCTCATAATTTTTTTAATCCTTCCTCTAGATATATTTACAGGAAAGTACTTTTAAAGCACCAAATGAAACAGTACAAACAAATCACAAGAGAAGAAATTGTCACCCTGTCTGGCCGTCTAATTTCTTCAGTGGTGTTTCTTATCCTGTTTCACAATAAGCTTTCATTCTTTAGAAAACAAAACCCAAGCATTAGAACATCTCAGACTTGCGTTCCTCTGATCACTGTTCAAGGCATCACTAGATTTTTATCTGTCTGCCTTTGACAAAAAGTGGCGAGTACTTGCTTTTTGTACTGTCTGCTGAACTTGATTCAGAACTACAATAACCACTTGTAACTTTCAAATAATAATTGAAATGGGTGCTACTGTTGTTTGAGTGCTTTTTAGTATGCTCAATACAGTTTACTCAATTCAAGGCATAGACTGAGGATGCAGGCTTTACTGAGGAATATATAACCTTGAGGAAATAGGCACATAAAGAATACTAAAGTACCTCAGTTATAGCTGATAAAAGATGAAGATCCAAATGATATAGACAGTGCTGTTAGCTTCAGATGCCCCCTCTTTTATTTTCCTTGGGGATTGTAATTTAATTGTCTGCACTGTATTAAGAAGGTGAATGAAGGCAGGTGATACCACAAATAATGTTTTTTACTGGGGAGTGGTAAGGTGTGATGGAATGAATTAATGGGTGTTAGAGAAAGGAAGGAGGTAAAATGGAAGGATAAGGTACACGCTTTTATTTGTGTGATTTTGCAGCTATTTTTGTTGTTGGGACACCTGGAATAATAGCTCAGACAAATGTGGATATGCCAGCTTCCAGAAAACTTTACCAGCCTTTGCTTTTTTATCTTATTAACACCTGTTATTCAAAAGGCATCAGATGTAGAAGCTTGGAGTTCAATGGATCGCTCAGTTTGCAGTTCCTTCAGAATGGACAGACAGGTGTTCACTGAGGGGAATACATGCACAGTTCTGGGAAATCTAGGGAAGTAGAGAAGATTGTGCAGGAATAGCTGGCATAGTGGAAGGAAAATAAAGATAAAACAGGAGACAGAGTAAAGGAGGATGTGTGACAGGTGGCTACTGACATAATTAACTGCGGTTTCAGCAGAAGGGGAGAATGGAAACCAAACAAGATATCAAAATGAGAATTAGAAGAGAAACTGTAGCAGGACATTAAGGGAGAGAGTCAGACTGGCAAGATGGAGAGTAGCCTGAACAAGCAAGTCAAATCAAATAATAGTCAGTGCTTTTTCTTAATGATTTTGATGCAATTTACTGTGTGATGATAATTCACTCAGCTTTACCTGTCTTATGGTAACATTCAAGACATTTCTTTCTCCATGATGGTATGTGGTAAAGGTAAGGTGTGAAAGGAGTCTAACCAAGAGGCATACTGCTGTTCAGTGATTTGTTTCTTCAACAGTATTGGTTTGCAAGTCAAACTCTATGATTCCTGATATCAAGATTATTTATCTCAGTCTAGATGTAACCATTTCCTTTCAGACATCTGAAATAATTTTCTTACCAAGCTAATAAGTTTCATTGGAACCAACAGAAATTATTTTTACCACCTTTGTAAAGAAGCTAGAGAAAATGAAGAATTGTTTGCACTAAATGCACAGATAAGGAATGTTGTGTTGTCCCCACCAGCTACATGGGTAAGAACTCAATCAACACGTGGGACAGTGAGACAGGTTTTTCAAAATAACTATGGGTGTCTACAGTGTGGGCAAACCTGGAATCCTTTTTTAGTCAGTGGATAAGCAGTTAATACAGTAGAAGGCAAAGCGCACTTTGTCAGATCAGTGCCCCTAACTCCATTGCTAGTTTGGCTGAGATCTCTGCTGACCATAATACAGGGTCCTAAACAACAGATTCAGAGACCGGGTGGGAGGAATCCCACCCATACTGTGGGGTTTTCCTTTGCTTGGAGGGATTTTAACCCTTATTACCCATTTTGCAAGTGAGCAGATGAGCCACCTGGCTAGAGAGTTGTCTGGACAACTTTCTCATTCACCTACCTTGTATGCAGTCCTGAAACACCCAGATGCCACAGCACCACAGTGGGAGTGGGGTGGTGTACAATGGCCCACCTGGCTTCCTGCCCCTTCCTCCTCTCTCTTCTGTCTGTGGCTTCTCCACTTTGCTTACAATGCTTACCTATGAATTGAACAACCCCGCCAGAAGAGTCTACTGAGGAATTTAGGGCTCTGTCTGGAGAATATGAGATGTGAGCTGATCCCTGATGAGATCCCTGATCTCAAGGATGGTGGATAAAAAAAGGTTCAAGGCTCTTCCACTTCTTCTAGTCCCCAAATTGTTTCCCAGCTTGACGAAGTCCGTAAAGTCGATGCTGTCTGTGCAAGCGGATTCCAGAGGATTAGGAGGATGACATGAGAGGCTTGAGGCATAGAAAATACAGTAAGGGATGGGGACATTAGTTGAAACTGAACATTGATCTAGTAGTGGCTTAGATGGAAGTCTAAAACCCCTCAGTGACAGAAGAAAGGAGAAAAGGGTAAGATGCTCTGCTTTCCAGAGTCCACGAGGTAAATAATCAATAGCATAATGTTTTGTGATCAAGCTTTTGCCATGTTCTTTAAGGAAGGATCTAGAAACAGAATTCATACTAGTATTGCATTTCCTCATTAGATCTTAGAAGATGGGACTGTTTGCCTTTTTGAATAATTTAAGCCGGTTTGTGCATCTAAGATAATATAAAAGGCTCTTGCCATAAATAATTATCAGGGTTTTGGTGTTCTTGCCAAAAATGTTTATGTTTTAATCAGAGCTAAGTAGCTTTGGAAAGCTTCAGAACTTGATTAGAAAAGTTTCAAGGTGGGGATGTTTGCTTAAAATATACCAGCTCTTTAAAGTAATCTTTGCACACAGTTGACCTCTTTACCAGTTATTCCACCTAACTTTTTTTCTTGTTTTTTTTTTCCATTAGACGGTGCTAATTCCATGAAATCTGAGATTTTGCCTAAGGCCAGGAGTGTGGAAGGAGCAGGGAGTTCTGATCACAGCTGGTCTGCATCTTCTGAGGCTTTGTTATCATCCTGAACTAAACAAAAAAGTAAGTGCTCTTAGGAAAATGGAAGGTAAACAATGTTAAACGGAATGTACATCTCTTTAACTCTCCTTGTCTTTATGAAGTGGTACGTAAGTTGAAAGAGTGCAGCGTCTCCCTCCAGAATGGAAATGTTGTTTTTCTAGTCACCTGGCTGCAAATCAATGGTGAGTAATTACAATGAAAGCACAAAAACTGTCTTAAACAAAACAGATTATCAACTGGTGGTTATGCAAAATGAAGGGTCTCAACAATCTGGTGGTAATTCCTTTTTTTAATTTCAAGACCTAAAATAATTGGACACATCTTGCCCTCATTTACACCTGTGAAAATCCTGTTATATTCAGTAAGGCTTTACAAAGAAGCCAAAACTCATCCCTTGCAAATTAAGAAATGAACACATAATGAGAAAGAAATTGATTGCCTTCCATTTTCCAAGGTATTCATTTTTCACTGATGAAAATTTTCTGAAAAGTCTTGTACTTTATACCGATCTAGGATTAGAATCTCAACCACAGGTTGTAGGTATGCTATTGCAGGCACCAAAGTCCATTTGGTGGTGTTTAGGTGTTTGATTTGGTACTAGTTGCTTACTGTCCTGGAAGCTGTGAAACATATCAGTGTCCTCAAAGTGCAGGAGGTGTCCAAGGTGATATTTTGGTTCCCATTCTGTGTTGAAATATGAAGATAACTGGATGCAGGTGTATTGTTCCTGCGAGACTTTGTGAGAGTATTTGAGACGGAGACTGTGGAAATGGATCATCCTAGAAGTTTTGGGCAAGATGCTGTGAGACTCCTGTTATTTTAATGTACAGCCAGCTGTGACCAGCCAAAAGATAAGGTGGATGTCTTAAGTACACTGCAGCTTTCAGTGGACTACTGAGCACCTCCGCCAGCTCCAATGAAGTGAACAGAAATTACAGGTGTGCAGTACCTTATGGATAAGGCCCTGCTGGGCAATTTGTGCAGTCACTTATGCCAGTGCAGAATCCCTAAAGGAAGTTTAATGCTCTGAATTCACATTACACTGGTCTAAGGGATGGATTAACAGTACACAAAGTGCAGTGCTTCAGATACTGACTTAAGGGACCAAAAGCATCATACACAAAAAACCAAAATAGGCAGCTCATGTGAGCCAGTTGTGAATTTGGAATCATGCAAACAATTGAAGGCTCTTCAGAGGGATCTGGACAGGCTGGATCGATGGGCCAAGGCCAATTGTATGAGGTTTAATAAGGCCAAGTGCCGGGTCCTGCACTTGGGTCACAACAACCCCATGCAACGATACAGGCTGGAAAGCTGCCTGGCAGAAAAGGACCTGGGGGTGTTGATTGACAGATGGCTGAATATGAGCCGACAGTGTGCCCAGGTGGCCAAGAAGGCCAATGGCATCTTGGCCTGTATCAGAAATAGTGTGGCCAGCAGGACTAGGGAAGTGATCGTGCCCCTGTACTCAGCACTGGTGAGGCCGCACCTCGAATACTGTGTTCAGTTTTGGGCCCCTCACTACAAGGAGGACATTGAGGTGCTGGAGCCTGTCCAGAGAAGGGCAACAAAGCTGGTGAGGGGTCTGGAGCACAAGTCTTATGAGGAGCAGCTGAGGGAACTGGGGTCGTTCAGTCTGCAGAAGAGGAGGCTGAGGGGAGAACTCATCGCTCTCTACAATTACCTGAAAGGAGGTTGCAGAGAGGTGGGTGTGGGTCTCTTCTCCCAAGTGACAAGTGATAGGACAAGAGGTAATGGCCTCAAGTTGCACCAGGGGAGGTTCAGGCTGGGTATTAGTAAAAATTTCTTTACTGAGAGAGTGGTGAAACACTGGAACAGGCTGCCCAGGGAAGTGGTGGAGTCACCATCACTGGAGGTGTTCAAGGAACATGTGAACGAGGTGTTGTGGGAGATGGTTTAGTGGGCATGGTGGTGTTGGGTTGATGGTTGGACTTGATGATCTTACAGGTCTTTTCCAACCTTAGTGATTCGGTGATTAATGTGACTATGTGGCATTTTCTCAAATTGTGATTTCCTCTTCACTGTTATTACAGCCCTTGAAAAGGGATGACAGTCTACTACGTTCAAAAAAATGTTCTCACTAAATAGTAATTGCTTATTTACATTGAATCCTTAATACTCTGTATCATATAATTGCTGAAGCGTACTGAAAAATTATTGAACATATTCGTGAGCAAATGTAATATGACTGTCTTTTGAAGAAAAATGGGTCTCACTAATATTACTAATTGCATGTTTATTACAGCTTTGCCTGCTAAGATAATGAGGGAAATTGTACCCAGGCTACTCTTAAATTACCTATTGGTGAACAATCTTTTTTCTATGTCTATCATAATTTTGCCCAAAAGTGGAGTACAATTTACAGTCTCATTCTTCTATCTACATTGTTTTGCTGTTGGTTGAAATTTCAAATATTCCATGGGAGGTCTTTTTATTTCTTCCAGTGGTTTTTTTTTGCTTTTGTGTTTCATTATTGACATTTTTAATATATGCTTACAAAAAAAGCAAAGCAAATACTTTACTGTGAGGAATAGAATGGCTCATCCACATGCACCATAAACTGACAGCCTCACTGTAGCCAAGTACATGTTGACGAAATGTCAAAACTAAAATAATATTAATAATAAATTTTTCTGTAAATACAGAGCTTAAAAGTAAAATACAACATACCAGAGTGCTTATTGTCTTCACCGCACACTTCCATGGTGAGAGACAACCATAACTAATTTCTTACCTTTCAATACAAATAAAAGTCCTTAGACAGGTTTTCAGTGGTGGCTTTAACTGCCTTTTGAAGGTCTTTCCTTCCATACCATGATCATCACTTATGATTTTTTTTTCCTTAACTTTCATTCATAGATTTGTAATTTTTTTTAATAGAAAGTATGTTATAAGTCATATTTTAAAGCAGATTTCATTTGAATGAAACCAGGAAGTGGTGGTTGTTTCTTCCGTAGTTGATCTACCTCAGACTTGTTCTTCTGTAAGGGTCAGAGAACTGAAATGCTCTTGTTATCATGAAAAAGCTCAGTGTATGGCTTGTGCTTCTGGAGCAGAGGCCTTCATTTTGTCTAATGTTTTCTAGCACAATGGGTCTTCGTCTCTGAGCAGGCCTCTGTGGCACTCATGCAGTCAATAAAGTTGAAAAGGAGAGGATTTGAATTGGGAATCTAGACTCCAAATCACCTAGAACCCATTTCTCTCAGAGACATTCAGTCCCTCATATTTTGAGTAGTATTTATCTAAAGTATATGCAACCAGTACTCTCTTTATCTTCCCAGAGTCCTTTGTAGAGATTATCTAGCAAATATTTTTTTCTTATAAATATTTTGGAAAATAAGGTAAACATTTAGACAAAAATAGCATACTGTTGTATTTTACTATAATTTAATATTTATAATGTTGATAATAAAAAGTATGTAAAACTACCTAAAGACAATTTAAAATTCACCATAAGTTTCACCTTCAAAATGGCATCAAAATGTATAGCATAAATTTTCAAAATTAATTTGATTAAAAAGCAGTCATAAGCAGATATTTTTTCAATACTGAAAATTTTATGGGTGGGTTAGAGATATAATATTTAAAGCATGTTATGTTGTCAAAACTGCTTAAATAATTTTAGTGGACATCTTTAATAGAAGGTTGTACTTAAAGCTCCCTGTTACTACCTTATTGAAAGATTATTTATCCCTAAGTGCTCAAAACATTGCTGTGTTAGCTACACATATCTCAAATGTTGAGCAATTGCTTTGATTAGCAGTTGTATATTGATAAGTAGTCCCAGAGGTAATTTGATATCCTGGGGGGATTAATGCTCAGAGAAACAGATTAAATCAGATTAGGAAATCATTCACCTGCCAACTGTTAGCACACAGCAGTATCTAAGGCTGTGATCTGCAGTTAGCTTGGCGTAAATCAGTGTATTAGCTTGTATGAGTGTTTAGAGTCTGTTTTACCACTGTTTCTGAATATTTCTTCTAACAGTGGTGAATCCTGACAAATGTCTCCTTTTCAAATCTTTCTCCCGTATTGGGATAGCTGGGAGATAATCAGTGAGGGCTGACTAAAGAACCTGCAACAGATGATGAAATGCGGGTATACTGAGTGCTTTAGTTACGGTTTAAGCACAGTGTATTACTTGACCATATGCACACTGTTTTGCAATATAATAGTATTTTTTAAAATTCTTGATCATTCCCCCCAGAGATTTCTGTGGCAAAGAATGTTACCATACTAACTAATTTTTCAACATCTGATAGCCTTGAATGTATTAGACTCGTAAAGATGGGGAAAAAACTTGGACAAGTATATAGGCCAAAATACTTGTTCTTAAAATACAAATTTAAAAGTTATGTGGAATTATGTAAAAGTTTACTTTACTTTATATCTTTGATATGAAACAACTTAGCCCACTGTTTTAATACTTACAATAAGAAGACAATTTCCTGTCTAACCTAGGCATTATCTAACTCGATTCTTCTGTTTCTTTTAGAGTTATCAATATGATTATTAATGCAGATTTTTAGTGTTATTACTTTTTTGTGTAGTTCCTAGATTGTGTCTTTCTTTTCCATGGAAGGATTCTATTTAACTTGCACAAAATGTAGAATTCAAAGACATTCAAGAATCCATTTACAAAACACTGTGTGGGAGGTACAGAAACACATTTCTTATTTATGTTGAAAATTTACAAGGCTATTATGTGTCTCTAAACTCTTCAGCTATTTTATTCCCTTCTTAATGCACTGAATTCGCGAGTGACTAAATCTTTGAGGAGATGAGAACATGCCACTCTTTTCTCTTGTTGGTTGTGTGAAGTCACAAATTCACAGGAGAGAGAACTTTGCATTGCTCACAGGATCCAGAGTCTGTTTTACACTCTGATATGAGATCTGCTGTGAGAGTATGGCTGATGGGCTAGGGGTGTGGGGTTCATGTTAAACTTTAGAATGAAACCAAAGAGTTGCTATTACCCATGTCCTAGCCAAGACTACAGAAATTATAAATCAGAATATTCATTACAGCTGGCATCTGACCCCGTTGTCTTTTCTGATTAGCAGGTTTTCGGTTCATGTTTTCTTTCAACCTTCTTTAATCTATAAGAATTTAGATGACCTGTGACTCTATTTTTGGTGTCTGAAAAAGAGTCCCATATCTTTTCTTTCCACTCCTAAGTACGAAGACTGGAATTCTAAGGGTATCACATTGTAATTTTCTGCTTATAGAGAAGAGTTTGGATTATTGTTAAGTGGAGGAGAAAAAAAAAAGGAAAAAAAAAAGGAAACCCAAGCATGATGAAAAATTAAACCTTCTAAATATATGGTAGGAAAACGGAACATTAAAATGCAATTCAGATATAAGATCCTTAATAGCAAAATAATTTAAGATTAGGTTACTAACTCTGTGAACAAGCTATGAAAAAAGGATGTTCATGCCATGTTAAGAGACTTCAGCAGATTGTGTTGTTCAGGGATGAACCTACCTGAAATAAGGAGAACTTTACAGGTCTGAGTTCTCACTATCCCCACCAAACTAGCACCCGGTGTCAGAAACAGCCTTGTCTACAGAAAATGGGTTTTATATGACCAAATACTGATTTAGACATAGCATTTTCTGGTAGGGTTATGTTGGGAGAGTTCAAATAATGATCTAAGGGCTGCTTTAATTTTGAGATGGGGTTATTTCAGCTCAAAATATAAAACTACTTTTTTTCAGGGATCTTTGGTCTTGAGGTAACCACACTATTTCAGTGGTGTTTTTTTGTTTAGTTATTTTTTGGAAGAGATCAGGCACTCAATTTCTTCAATTATTCAACTTTGAGACCACCGTAGTATTTTTTTGGCCAACAAGGGAGGAGGACTGTCCTTTCTTCGATTTTGTTTGGTTTGGATTTTTTTTTAATTTGTAAATTACTTTCATACAAAGTAAATGAGTAAATGCAAAGTCATTCTGTGTCCTCAGTGACGGCATTTGAACGAGTTGTCATCATGCAGGAATGAGAGCTGGTCAGTGCTCATATATAGTAACGAAAAGAACATAGACTGTGAGAGACGGTTAGTAAAGGAAGAGTGAGCAGGACTGAAAGCGGTATGCCACTGTATAAATAACGATGTTTCTCATGTCTTGAGCACAATGTGCAATTCTTGTTATCCCACCTTGTTAAGGAGCTAATAGAATAAAAAAGGCATAGATAAGAGCAGCAGAGATGATCAGAGGCTGAATAGACTATTACACTTCATCATGGAAAAGAGGGGTATGACTAAGGGGGGATATGTTAAGTTGTGGTATGTTGAAAGCTGATACGGTGATATGTAAGGAATGCTTGTTCACTGACCTTCATAATACAAGAGGTTGGGGGTAATAAATGAAGTTATAAGACCTGAAATTATCAGCTTTAAAAAACAAACAAACAGAACTCGATGTGTAAAGTAAGATGAAAAGTATGAACGACATGAAAATGAAATAGCTACATTAACGATGAATAGAATCATTGGCTAGAATCAAACATGATGGTCTAGTTACAGCCTCTAGCTCCACAGGTGGCCAAACTACTGTAGATTTGGCAACATCAAGGTACAGTGTGCCTACTCTTTGCTAAACATGTACTAGTGACCGTTTTTAGACATAGGTTAATGGAGCTTTTGGTCTACCTCAATGAGGAAGAAATGTCTTATGTTCCTGTAGGTCTTTAACCATTAACCCTTTACAAATTGCCATCTTGTGACCTTATATAAAACCTCATTTGCTGCCAGCTCCTGTCCTTCAATTTGATAATAGGACTGTGATCGTAGCTTTCATTACTCTCTGTGTTCTTAGCCATAGCTCTGACAATTGCCATTTGTATTTTATCTGAGATTGGACAGGTGGTGGTTGATGTGTACATGTTTCCTTTTCCGCAGGCTGACATGTATTTAATTTAGTTCTGGACTTTGTTCAGCTGCTTTGTTTTGCTGAAATGCTCTAGAGGGTGGGCCTACAGCCACAAATCTTTCCAGGTTTGTGTTCAGTTTGCAAATCCTATATTTGTAGCAGAAAAAAGCACTCTCTGTTCTCAGTGGGAGCGTTTGTCAGACCTATTTTGGCAACAGCAATAAGTAGTTTATGGTCAATTTCATCTGACACTGGCCTTCCATAAATAAAGATGTGAAACCTTTCACACTCATAGACTAAGGCCAAAGAGGCTTTTTCTTTTGCACACATCAACACGCATATCAGACGCTGAAAGAACAAGAAGTTATTGGTCTCCAGTTCTGACTATGCTGCTAAAAGCCTGTACTCTGACACTAACTTCTTCTGTGGATGTGTCCATAGACAATTTACCTCTCTGTTGTACCTTTGGGCTGTCTGGAAGACTCTTAGAATCTGAGAAACTGAATGAGATCTTAACTCAAGATTGTCTTGTTCATTGAACCTCAGGGTTAACGTACCCTTAGTACTGGTTTAGATAGCTAAATGAGATGGTAAGTTACCAAACTGAATTTACACTGAAAGGAATCTCTTCATTGCTTCCTTATAGCTGTTCTTATGGGGAAACACATGTCCAGCACTGGCTTCCAAACACTGTGCATTTTTCTTATCTTCTCTCTCTGTTATATTGCTTCTCTTACAGGCAATTCATTTGTTTGTTCTTTGTTCTTCTGCCTGTTAGATTTCTTTCTTACTATATTTTGTTCTCCTTTGTTTTCCACTCTTGCCCCCCTGTTTGAGCTACCTAAAATACTTGATTGTGTTCTTTTGCTCCTCCAAATTAGAATCTCATCCAGGTAATATCCCTTTATATCATCAAAAATGGATTGTTTTCTAATAAAACTGTTACCAATCACAGTATAAGCTGCAGTACAAGGAAATGAAGTCTCCCAACCAGCTGGAGTGCTTTTTGAGGTTTGGGTGGGGGTTTTTTTCCAAAATTATGTAGTAGGTCTTTGTAGCCTCATCAAGTGATGGACAATAGTTTGTCAGCCATTTCTCCTAGGCTTTCCCACCTCAGTAGCAAGAAGCAAATATCCTATACTCTTCCCCATTTCCTTTGGATGCATATATGAGTTCTTGTCTTATACAGTGAAAGGTGAGTGAGCCTTAATTGCTCAGAGAGCAAGTAACTTGATTAATCTAGCCAGTTTCTCTTCAGAAGACCAGTATGGTGTATTGGGTTTGCGTGGCAAGGTTTGGGGGGGGTGGCGCGCGGGCTACAGGGGTGGCTTCTGTGAGAAGCTGCTAGAAGCTTCCCCCATGTCCAATAGAGACAATGCCAGCCAGCTCCAAGATGGACCCGCTACTGGCCAAGGCTGAGCCCATCAGCGACGATGGTAGTGCCTCTGGGTTAACATATTTAACAAGGGGGAAGAAAAACTGTGCAGCAGCAGCCAGAAAGAGGAGTGAGAATATGTGAGAGAAACAACTCTTCAGACATGAAGGTCAGTGAAGAAGGAGCGGGAGGAAGTGCTCCAGGTACCAGAGCAGAGATTCCCCTGCAGCCCATGGTGAAGACGGTGGTGAGGCAGGCTGTTCCCCTGCAGTCCATGGAGGTCCACGGTGGAGCAGATATCCACCTGCAGCCCATGGAGGACCCCATGCCAAAGCAGGTGGATGCACCCAAAGGAGGCTGTGACCCCATGGGAAGCCCACGCTGGAACAGGCTTCTGGCAGGGTCTGTGGAGCCGTGGAGAGAGGAGCCTGTGCTGGAGCAGGTTTGCCAGCAGGACTTGTGACCCTGTGGGGGGACCCATTCTGGAGCAGGGGAAGAGTGTGAGGAGTTCTACCCCTGAGGAGGAAGAGCAACAGAGACGTGTGATGAACTGACCACAACCCTCATTCCCTGTCCCCCTGCACCACTGGAGGGGAAGAGGTGGAGAATTCAGGAGTGAAGTTAAGCCCGGGAAGAAGGGAGGGGTGGGGGAAGGTGGTTTTAAGGTTTGGTTTTATTTCTCATTATCCTAATTCTGATTTGATTGGTAATAAATTAAATTAATTTTCCCCAAGTCGATTCTGGTTTGCCCGTGACGGTAATTGGTGAATGATCTCTCCCTGTCCTTATCTCGACCCACGAGCTTTTCATTATATTTTCTCTTCCCTGTCCAGCTGAGGAGAGGAGTGGTAGAGCAGCTTTGGTGGGCTCCTGGCATCCAGACAGGGTCAACCCACCACATATAGGCACCACAGAATGGAGCTGAATAATTTGATAGGTATCTGAGTTCTCATTTCTCTTAAAAACATCTTTAGATATGTTTCTCATTTTTTTCAGTCCTCTGTCCTTCTGTTGAGTTTATACTTCACATGAAACAATAAACATGAGTTATTTTAACCCTATATTGGGCACTTCCTACCTCAGTGCATTTTTTTCTCCCCCATGTTTTGTCCAGTGTATTTCTCCATAAGTTTATTTCCATCTGCCTGACCATTCATCCCTATGAACATCTGAATATAACCTGGTTACTATGACATTGAAAGCAACTTTGTGCCTGCCATAGCTTGTTTTCTAAAGTAATTTCTTGAGAATTCCAGTTTTGATGTCTATTTCTTGGGTCTCTTCTGAACTGTGTTTGATTACTTGTGTCGTCAGATGACTGGAAAGGATCTGGAGAGGTTATTAAGTTCATCCTCTTACTCTAAGGCAGAATCAGTTATATCTATGTCAGTCCTGATGGATGCTTCTCTGTTTTGCCCTAAAATGTTTCCTGATGATGGAAGCTCCATAGCTTCTGCAGGCAGCCTCTTGTACTTTGCCATCCTTACCTTTACAAAGTCTTCTCTGCAGCCTAATCTGAAACGCCCATGGATCATTTCAAGTTTGTTATGTCTGCTTCTAATGATCATGAACATGAGGAATATATTGTAAAGAAGATGAACAGAACAATAACTTTTAAAATATTTTAACAGCACTATTTAACCACTCGTTCAGCCTGGCTTTTTTTTTCCCCAGTAGACTAAAACCAACACTAGTTTCTTTAACCTGCCATTAAATTCTTAGTCTTACACCTCTGAGTCTTCTTACACATCTCCTGACCTTTCCAACTAGTTACACTTTTTATTGAAGTATATTTGTAGACACAATACTTGGAGGTCATTCCAAGGTTGGATAAGACTGGAGGGCTATATTCTGTATCTTGTAGGCTGTATGCCTATTAATGATTCCCAGTACATGAGGTCTTTATACAGTGTTGCAATAGCATGACATTGTTGATGGGTAGGCAGTGTGTGATTTTTATAATTCTGTTGTAATAATCGTGTTATAATTGTGTTATAATTGATTTTCACTTGCTCCTGTTGAATTGTAATCTCTCTTTGCCCTCAAAATTGCACAGCTAATTTGCCAGGATCCTTTTGAATTCTGTACTCTTCACTGTACACTGTGTCCCTCCCAGTCTGGTGCCATGAATGGTGTTTAATAAGTATATGCTATATGCAGTCATCAAGCTATTATTGAAAGTATAGATTGATACTATAGCTAAGGAGGAGTGCTGTAATGATGCCCTCAATGTTAACAAGCTGTTGATAACTATTTTGAGAATGATTTTCTAACCAACTTTGCAGCTTTGATATATTTCACTAGACCTTTTAGTACTTCCTAAGTTAGCCAACAAAAATGGCATTTGAGGTAAATCCTTACTAAAGCTAAGAGATATAACAGACCACTTCATCTATCCACAAAATCCGTTTCTCTGTCAAGAGAAGGAAAATAAATTAGTTTGGTCTAATTTGCTTACAATCTATCCACAGCATGTCATTCATGTCCCTATTTTTTTTCTTTTAGGTGTTCTTAAATAATGTGTTTGTCTAAGTATTTGAATGGAAATTGGAATCAAGCTTGCCTCACCCTTTTCTGCTTTTTGAGGATATTTACTGTATTTCCACTCATCTAGTCTTCCTGTACCTCACCCACCCTCCCAGGGATGAACAATATATTCCACAGGTTATCATTTAATTGCATGACAAAGACAAAAAATGCCTGTCTCCTAGGACAACCTATTCCAGTACTTACTACTCTCATGGTGGAATAGTTTTTGCTGTTGTCCAATCTGAACCTTCCAAGTTGCAATTTATGTCTGTTGTCCCTTGGTATGTTGTCTGCCAGTACTGAATTATTGTTTGTTTATTTAGAGAGTGTTTTTCCTGCTAAGAGGATTTTTATGGATGGACTTTCTCTGCGTGCCTATGTCTCAGGCTTATAAGTAGACTTTTTTTTTTCCTTGGTTTTCACTGGCAAACACATTTTAAGTGAAAAATACCAATAACTGCCTCAAATATGAAAAGCCATATATTCACCCGTTTGATTTTGTCAATAATACCTATAGCGAGTGTTACTTGAACTAAAGGCATAAGAAATGCATTTAATATAATGTCATGAGTTTTTGTAAGCTATTATAGTATGAAAGGTGAGCCTGGATTTATTGAGAACTTATTCAGAATTTCAGAAGACTGAGCATTTTTTCTGTGATGGTTTTTCTCTGTCTTAATTTCTTTTAGCCAGGAGACTGATCGAAAGACAACTGAGATATTTGTATTTAAGTTGATTTGGTATTAATTTAATTTGTCACAAAAGCGCCACAAATTCTGATAAACTGAACTTATGTTCCTGTGCTATGTTTCTAAGTTCACCAGGCAGAACCACCTGATTGTAATGTTACCCCACTATGTGGGAAGAAAACAGGAGATCAGGAAAATACCTTTCTCCCTTGATCATGACCATACTGGTGCTGTCTGGTTCGATCCTGGTAAAGCATTAAAGCCCTGATTCAGTGAAGTGCTTAAAGTCATACATGACTTTAATCATTTGAGTAATTACAAGGATGCTCAACACAAGAGGTGAAATTGAATTCATGTCCTGAGAGGTTTGTCTCATTTATACACTACGATTTGTTGTATTGAAACAAAACTAAAATACCAACTCAAGAGAAATCAGTGCTTTGCCTGCATTCCAGCTTCCCGACATTACCAAATGGAAAGCAAATAAAAAAATCAGATTATAAATTTTAATTTTTCAGATGTGCAAAGTTTAGTGCCAAAAGTGTAGTATTTTTTGAAAACCTGAGATGCTGAAACTGGCCTGGTTTTGAATTAAAGGGAATATTTTTCACAGCTCTATCTATTACAATATGCGCAAGTCTTATTTCATGCAACACTAACTTAGAGATGCTTTCCTAAGGAGAACTGATTACAATATTTGTTTTCCATTAGATAGTTAGTGTCAATAGTAAGTCATGCATAAATTTTATTAAGACCTGTTAATATTCACTTGTTTTTAAGAGCCATAGATGGGCGTATATAATGTAGATGATTTCTAAAATTTCATGCTGAAAAAATAATATAAATATGTGATATGAAAAATCTGAAAAATACCTAGACCTTCTCAGGAATGCTTTGACTGTTATGAACCGACTTCATAGATAAATTATAAATGATGATTATAGGAATTAAACCATTTGTACCTTCTTTCTAGGCTATTTTAGCATACATTATACAAGGTTCAACTTCAGAAAGCTTGTGGGCAGAGACAGGTGATGCAATAGGTGTAGAGAAGCCTGTGGCCCATGTATGATGGCATTTCTGTAGCTCTTTTGCCTCATATGTCTGAGCTGATTCTGTCTGCACTATGCAAAGGTGCAAGACAGAGAAGAAATGGGTATCTTAAGGGCATGGTATCAAGTTTAAAGATGGTGCAAATTCAGGTGATTTTGTCTTCAGATAATCTACTTTTTCATAACTAATTTCTGATTTCACTGGAAGTGAAAGCAACAGTATTGAAGCCCTTAGTGAAAAGGTAGTGTGTGTGTCTCTCTCTCTTTCTCTGAATTTTTGGATCCAACAGTTGTACGAAGTATAGGATGTGTTATAAAAATAACTTATTTGTCAGTCATAAACCCCATGTGGCTGAAATGTACTTTTTCATTGCTGTGGTAATGGTTATAGACAACGGATTTTGTGTGCGCATTGCACCAGGAATACAGTTACTATTTTTTTTTCTTTAATGACCTGGTAGTGTAACTTAAGTGTACATGAGATGGAACTGCCAAAACTGGGATAGCTCTGCAAAAACTGGGACTGATTCAAATCCTCTCTAAAATCCTTTTTGCAGTAAAACTGTCCAGTCATGACATTATCACATCTCAGATAAATCAAGCAGCAAAATGAAAAATAGTTTACCTAAAACCTGTGGGAAAACAATAAAATGAACTTATCAAAATGAAGCTCTTCTAAAACATAACTGAAAAGTGAAGGTTTCTCTTCTCCCTACAAAATGAAAAGTTTCTGTTGAATTTGCATTTAAAAAACAACAGTAAAATAGTAACAGGGTTTGTGTATCCCCCAGTACGAAATGAAAATACAGGTGCAGATCCTGGGGCTTTAACATGGAAATACACTGCATTTTGAAAAGAAGATTCCCTTTGTTGTTCTTATGTTGTCATCCTCTGAAGACACTTTGCTATTTGTGTTTCAGTGGGAACAGTAGTTCTAATAGGTCTTTAGCAAACATGAGACTTCTGTCAAGGACTAAGTGGGAGGAAGGGAAAAGGACTACAGATGTAGGTATAGATCTGATCTGTCTACAAAAACTATGATGTCATTTAGATACTTGGTATCTCTGATAGACATTTGATGAAGGAACGCATGCTAAACAATCAGCTCTAATCAAGAGAATTAAAACTAGACATATTCCTACATGCTACAGATGGATGAATGAGAGTCTAAAGGCAATGGGCAAGATCTTCAGCTACCGCAAATCAACATACTTCCATAACAGATAAGATACAGAAGTATCTCATCTTTTCACAAAATTCTGATTTTGTGAAAGCAGTTAGGCACATGTTTAAGTTATTTTCTAAAACTGGAATAGTACTTAGCTAAAATGAAGGTGGCCTCAACAGCCTGTGCTGTATTTACCACATTGAAGGTCCTGCAAATAGAACAAAATAGGGATGAGTTGTTTCTTCTTCACTAATATATATATAGTGCACACATTGTGTGCATAAAAAGAGTATGTTTATATTATATATACATTTTGTATGATATACATACCATATGTATGTATGTTTCAAAGCTTTTTTCCTAATGCTGAGGAAGAACTAGAATTTTTTTTTTCATAGATTTGACATGTAGCCACATATCTAGTGTTTAAAATGTGCTTCCTTTTTTTATGAGAAGATGACAAACAAATTCTACCATATGGTAAAAATAATTTTTAAAAAATTTTGCAAATATTGGAACGAGAATTTTCATAATGTTGATAGATGTACACTTTTGTCCTCAATTTTTAATAACAGATATGGGCTTTGAAGAATATCTACAAAATTCCTTTTTATTAAACTAATAAATAAAAAGTTTTGTTCTGAATTCTAGTAAATAAGTTTTAATTATTTTGTTATAAATAACAGCGTTGTTCACAAAGTATGTAGAAGATGTCATTTTTATTTCTTTTCATATTTTTCAATAAGTTTAGTTAAAAGTTTTTGTGTGGCACCTCTCATAAGCTTTGCTGGGAGAGAGAGAAGCCCTTTTTATCATTTGCAGTTGGCTTTCATTTTTCAAGTCTTAGAAATGCCTAATGCAAAGACTAATATCCAGAGCTAATAACAAATGTGTTCGAGAATCAATAAGTTGCATATATATAGTTTAGGTTCTTACTTGGGTTTTTTCTGTCTTGTCTATATACTGGGGCCAATGAGGCCCTTTTTAATAGATGTCATTAATCTAATATACAATAATCTTACTCTGGGTCTCCAGTTTCTGAAGGACTGGGAATCATGATCTTACATTCTCTCCTGCCTTGATAGCTTTTACACCGGAAAGCCTAAAAGATCCTGTGAAAGGGGTGTGAGCAGGGAAGAGGAAAGCAATGGAGAGATGTTGCCTATGCTTTCCTTACTTTGCTTGTGAGACTCAGAGATGTTTGGCTAAAAAAAAAAAAAAAAAGAGGAGTAGTTTTGAGGTTTCTTTTAAAGTACTAAATGGCTTTTCACATTTGAAAAGATTGGTGCAAGTTTTGTCATTTCTGCAGCTCATAAACTGGCAGGTATATTCCAGTATAAAGTGAGTAACAGTTAACTTCTTTTAATGTTGGGAATCTTTATTTCAATGCTATATCATTCTGATTATTTATATCTTATTTTATTTTCATTCTAATCAAAGTCCTCTATCTGAATAAAATCTCTCTCTCTGGAAGTAATTCATTGTTGCTAGATGCTGAAACTTTTTTCCTGTAAGTGGGCATGTGTTTTGTCAGTGTGCATATGTATTTGTGTATAAAAGCTAAACTCATTCCCTGTAAAGGTGAACCTAACTTTACAACTTTTTTCTACCAAGTTCTATGACAGAGATTGATTTGAAGAAATCAGTAACATTACCTTTGATGTTTCCCCTTCCTCTGGCCCATAAGCAGCTAGGCATAGATGGGATCTTTGAAAGACTTTACTCTCCTGGTGTGCTTTGCAAAATGATCCTGTTTCTCTTGGTATTTTTATTTAGGGCCTGCCTCCAGGTCTTTAAAATTTCTGTGAACTCTAATCTGCCAGCCCTGATGTTCTTCTCTGGGAGCAAGCTGTACAAAATCTTGCACATGGCATAACACATGGCTGTTGTTGATGCTTTTTTGGTTGGTAGGATTGGAGGGGAAGGAGGGAAAAGGATAAACGAGAAGGAAAGTATTAAAAATGCCTATTATCTATTTATATATATTTACTCATTGTTGGTACCTGCAATGAGCTGGAAAGGCCTTCACTTGGGTTAGCTGATATTCCTGGAGGAACTGAAGTCAACAGTAGATTTTTGATGACTTAGCAATTTAAATGCCATTTATTGATGCCCTTAGCTTTGAGTTGTCCACAGGGATGCTGATAAAATTCGTTCTAAGTGCTGAATATTGTCATTATTAAACATTTTTATTGCAGCCAAAGCTGTTATGCACTGACTTCACAAACTAGCAGTATTTTGGCCTGTCTTCTGCAGAGGTTGAGGCCAAGAGATTCTCAGACCAAGGATCCTGGAGCAAGCTGCAGCCCAGTACTTTGTAAGCCCTTTGCCTTCCCCATCTCTGTCATTACCTCTGCCACACTGGCACAAAGCCCAGGGTAATGCCCTCTGCAGGCTTTTCAGTCTAGTCTTGCTTTCTGCACTACTAGCAAGACATTCTTCATTAGTTGAAGGTGTATAGTGTATTTTCTCCAAGTCTGATTTCTTGAATACTACTGGCCTTAAACTTTCAATCAATTACCCCAATATTAACCCTAATAACTTGTTGGGGTTTAGAACAATTTGTCTTAGCTAAAGCTTGTGTTCTAAAAGAGCATCCAGTTTTGATATAGTTAAAAAAAGGGGGAGAATCCAGGTCGCCTTTTGCTACTTTTTATTATATTCATTTTTTCCCTTTTTTTTTTTTTCTTTTATTTCAGTTTGGTTGGAAAAAGTTCCAGCTCTTGACTTTGGTTTTTTCTTTTCCTGCTAGATTAAATGGCTTTGTGCAACCCAGTTTTCCCCCCTATTTAAGATATTTGTACACTGTAATCAAACTACCTTTCAATCTTCATTCTGGTAAGCTAAACCGACTGGCATCTTTAAGTTTCTCAGTGTAAGGCACTTTCTCCAAACCTAAACTAATTTGCCTGTCTTCTTTTCACAAGTCCTTCAATTTGTCAACAACTTTTAAGAAATGAGAATTCCAGAACCATTTGGAGCATTTTTGTATAGGTTTCACAAATGTAATATACAAAGGTAAAATTATTTTCTGGGTCCTACTCACCACCCCTTTGTTTTCTAAAAGACCAACAACTTGGAACTCATTTCGACAGTTTTATATAATTACGCTTAGAATGATAGATTTTTATTTGTGTAAAATGCTGTTTCAAGGTGATAAAAAAGTCCATCAGCTCCCATCAAATTCAGCAAATATATTCAGCCAAAATGAGTAAAATATTTAAGACTGCACATTTCATGTTGACTATTTTTTTTAACAAAAAATGTTTTGATTTTTCATTGGAAAACTGATCTGAGTTTTAAAATATGGGGAGAAAGAATTTTTTTAAATTTTTCAGTTTATTTTTTTTTCTTTTAATGACACATACTTTTTTTGGCCAACAGCAGCACAAACAAAAACAGCTACCTTTCAGGTAGTTGTAGAGAGCGATAAGGTCTCCCCTCAGCCTCCTCTTCTCCAGGCTAAACAACCCCAGCTCCCTCAGCCGCTCCTCATAAGACTTGTGCTCCAGACCCCTCACCAGCTTCATCACCCTTCTCTGGACACGGTCCAGCACCTCAATGTCCTTCTTGTAGTGAGGGATCCAAAACTTAGCTTTCAGGACTAGGACAGGCTTGCAGAGAGTGTAAAATGTTTTTTATGTTAAAAAATATTTACTTAGTGCTGCATATTCCCCTACTGCAAATCCTTACACACATGAACAGGCTGCTTGCTTTATTAATGGCTTCCAAACGGCACCCATCCTTTGAAAGGTGTTTTTACTGTCAGGTCACAGAATCACAGAATCACAGAATCACTACGGTTGGAAAAGACCTGTGAGATCATCAAGTCCAACCTGAAAAAAAAAAAAAAAAAAAAAAAAAAAAAAAAACCCACACAAACAACCCACGCAAGCCAACCACCACACAACAACAACAAGGCACAACACACCAAAAACCAACCCACCCAACACCACACAGCACCATGTCCATCAAGCTACATCCCACAATGCCACATCCACACGCTCCTTGAATACCTCCAGGGAGGGTGACTCTACCACCTCCCTGGGCAGCCTATTCCAATGTTTCACTACTCTCTCGGTAAAGAACTTTTTCCTAATATCTAGCCTGAACCTCCCCTGGTGCAACTTGAGGCCATTTCCTCTAGTCCTGTCACTAGTCAGTTGGGAGAAGAGACCAACACCCACCTCTCTGCAACCCCCCTTCAGGTAGTTGTAGAGAGCGATAAGGTCTCCCCTCAGCCTCCTCTTCTCCTCACCGCACTGAACACCATGCTCCCCTGGACCGATGCAAAGCAGGTAAAAATCCAGCCACAGATTTTAGATGTCTTAAGATTCCTCTTTTCTAGTGCAGCTTATATGTGCCAGTAGACACGTCATGACATGCAGCTGTGTGACAGCCTGCAGCAAAATAGACAGGATACAGGTGATGCTTTGCTTTCTAGCTCCAAGGAGCGAGTGGACTCAGCAGAGTTGAGGAGTCATGCAGGTCTCACGGGTAATGAGGAACAGTCGACAGACTTGTACTTTGTGCTGATTTAAGGCCATGGAGACTTTCCTCTCTTCAGTTTCAATCCCTTTGCTCTTGGGTGTAATGTTCATTTGATTTTCTTGACTGTGCTTTGAAGCCAGTGGCAAAATCTGTAAGTCCAGAACCTACAGCTCTTCACGATTTAATTAATACACCAAAATATTCAGTTTATTGAAACAGTTCTAGAATCCCTGGGAAATATTGTCTGTCTCCTCCATACTCAATATAGTATTTCAGAGCATAGATTAAAACCTCCTGAAGAAATACAGCCACTGGCCTGGCAATGCAAGCATTCTAGGAGGATCCCCCAAAATGCTGGATCAAATGCAAGGTTATAGGACATCATAAGATAAGGTCAACAATATAGATAAAGGTTATTATTTAAGCTTAACAAGCAAATTCAACACTACTTTATGTTAACTGATTAACAGTAATATAATGATGAATTCAGTAAGATACGCTATTTAAAATGAAAATGGTCTGGGTCTACGATGAGCTAATTTATTATATTCATAGGGAAACTGCTGTAAAATTAATGTTGTGTCGTGTTTTAATATTATCATCAAGGAATATTAGTTTTAATGAACAAAGATAATGAAAGAAAGGGAGGAAAAGCAGGAGAAAATAAAATAATTAAGCCACCGAGTTTTTAAATTCATCACTTTTTAGTGTTCTGTGAATGAATTAAGAAATTCTGCAAACTCCTCCTGAAGCCTCAGAGAGGCAGCTGGCAGAAAAGGCAGGTTAGCAGAGCTACCTGCATCTTCCTGGACTTCATCCTCCCTGAACTAACTGGTAGGTGATATTTGTTCAGAGGGAGGATCTAGGCTGAGACAGCAGCCTGTGCTGCTGGAGACCAGCCTTCACCATGAAATTAAAATACTGAAAGTTGTTAACAATCAAATATATAGTAGGGTGCAGTTATCTATATAGTACCACTTTTAATACAGAGGCAGTTATCCAGCATCATCTTGCAGACAAACTGTTAACTTTAGAGGCAGAAAGACCCATCGTAGGGCTTGTCCCTTTGACTTCTGGTGGCATCTTTGGGTATTCTGGGCCTGAGTGATGTACTCAATATCACAAAGAAAAACCTGTGGTAGATCAAAGAATAGAAATCCAGCTGTCCAAGTAGGATCTAAAGGTAACTAGGTTTTCTTTCTTTCGTCACCTAAGAAAAGCACAAAAAGGAAAGCAGCAGAGCATCCCTATGCAATTCCTATGTTAAGGGGTAATAAATTGTTCCCTTCCTCAACCCAGCAGAATCTTCTATTGCTAAGCCTGACATCTGGAGTGGAGTGCTGTATATTGCCAAAAGAGAGCTCAGAGGTAAGAGGATGCTTTCATCCCAAATCAAGGTGTGTGAATGTTGTTATGTCTAATTATAAACAGACTTTTATCTCATGCTCCAATCAATTAACAGTTGTTATTTGGTAGGCTGTAAATGCCATGAAGCAGTGCCGTTCTTAGCTACACTCAGCTTCACTTAGTACACCACGGGCTGATTTTCCTCAACGATCCTTTTTACACAGAGAGGTTCCTTTTCCTGTTGTGCCATGTTATTTCTGCTCTGAAGGAGAGATTCAGATCCTTTGCTGATAAAGTGGTATAGCTACCCTGAAGTTAATGGAGCTATGCTGAGCCACATCAGTTGGGGTTCTGGCCAGTAGGAAATTTGTTATTCCAGAGCTGAGTAGAAGAGAAAGATAAACTGGAGAAGAACATCCAGGAAAGGAGTGTTTGAAAAGAATAGTTTTAATAATTTGATTTTATAATTTGCTCTGTGATACCAATCATCACACTATTTAAAAAAGTAAAAGGTCTCTCTCAAGTAAATCTTTTCTTTTTCCCCTGTAACATTATCTTTGCCTGATCAAATGTGTCTTAAGTCCCACTGTGAACAAAAGTTGCAGACTTTGAAACTCACTTCTTAATGCAAATCAGCTTGCTTGTTTTCAGCTTCATAATCTTTTCCATGGCAACAGCCTATCAGGATGTCACTGATAGAAAAAGATGACTTTTGATGAGTCATAAGCAGCAGGGGCAAATGAATCCTTCAGGAAGGAGAGAGAAAAAATCCTCTTTAGATTAGATCTAACAAAAAGAGCTGAATTCACCAAGCATGTAATTTAAATCCAGTGATGATATTTGCAAAGTTTATTTGGTCTTAAACTCCCTTTAAGTACTCTCTGTGCATGATGCAGCATAACTTGCTGGTCAGCCTGGTCCCCATCAGCACAGCAGCTGACAGAGTCCTAGAATTTGTCCCAAAAGAACATGAAAGTCTGGCAAAACATTCTTGATGAATGAAACCAATGAAACAAAAGAGAAACATTTTTAATGGGGGAATTAGGTAGAATTTAATGTCCATGAACCCCGCTGAAGATTTTTACTTGGTAGTGCCTATGTAATAGCAAGCTTTTCTTTCTTCTGTCAGAACTGCCTGCCACCTACTGCTTATTCAGAGGGTGTTTTCATAGTTAATAGCAGCATAACTAACAACTAAGGGATATTTCTTGCTGCAGGGATTTTGCATCTCTGGGCGAATATTCGAGTGACTTAGAGATTTGTTTTGCTTCTGGTTAGGGCTTATATTTTTTAGAAGACTTAATACAGAAATATTGGGGAACTAGAGTCTTCAGCCCTCCCTGAGGCAATGAGTGTTAATGATTAGGCTGGGCTCCCTCCAGCCAGGGCACTTTAGTGATTTTTAAAATTAATGTGTTGCTGCTGTTAAAATCTGAGAGTTCATTTGCCTTAGGGATGTGCAGAATGTAGCATACTCCCAGAGACCCTAACAGAGAGGGAGAGATGTATGTGTTTTTAGCAGGATCCATGCTGGGTTTAGGTCTTCGAAGAACTTTGCATACTTGACTGTGGCATTAGTCACATCAGCCCATAAAAGGCACCAAATAAGCATCCAGCTTCAAAAGGAAGCAGGGAAAATATAGAACTTAAATTCAACCTTGCCCTCTTTCACTCCCTGATTATTTCTCCCTAGCAAGGAGCATCCCATGTTTTTTTAAGGAGGTGATACAGTTCAGTGAAACTTCATACAGGTTACTGATGAGTGGACCCTTATGATGGAAGAAGCATGATTCTTTTTTTTCGCCTCACTATTTCAGCTTTTCATGTTGCCTTTCCCACATCTATATTAGGCTGAAGAAGAATTTAAACCTCTTTTATTTTCTCTGGCAACCTAAAGCAGCCATGTTGGTGACAGTCCCAGTTAGTGTCCTTTTGCCTTTGGGAATCATTATCTCTCTTGGGCAGCTGAATGTTAATTATTCTGTATGTGTTTATGCACCCAGTGGTGTATAGCATGTTACTTCAGGTATCATTTAAAAGCCTTATTCCTTTGATAGCTGCAAATGGAGCAGGTCCACAAGTGACCAAGGGCTGGTAGGGGAGGAAGGGAAGAAATCTTGTCTTTGAACATCAGTATGCAGTTTTTGGTGTCACTTGGAAGAGACTAGAGTGTCTGTGCCTTTCAAAGCAGAAATCTAGCTTGACTTCCATCTGGCACCTCCGCTGGAGTAAGCATGCCATGCTGGACTGCCTGCTGTTTTGACATACTTCACTGTTCACATTTTTTGTAACAGTTTTACCTCACGGAGGTTGGGAGAGAGACATTATCCATTTATAAGCTGCTGATTTAAGCAGAATCAGTGGGATATGGTGATACCGGATGGAAAAACTAATGCAGTTATGAGTGATGCCTTTGGAGACTGGCGTGCTTAGGTTGTCAATGTACTGTAAAAGCAATATGAAATGATGGGTTTTAGTTATAATGGCATTGAATAAGAAAGGCTTCAGTAGAAAGGAGTCAAAAATCAGACATGACTGTCTGCATTGCTGGATGAGTATTGGAAAAATAGGTAATGCAAAAATAATTCTCCCTGGCATGCATTTTATGCTAAGATACTCCCTAGGACTTCCTTTCCAAATAGTTGCACCATCAAAAGGAGCCGTTGTCCATGGGGTCACGTCCAGCTTCTGTGACCCGTCTTTGCCTTAGTCCTGTGAGACATTAGCAGCACTGCTTGTGTGCCAACTGAGCTGTCTCACTCTCACCTTTGGGTTAAAAAGTTCTGGGCTAGTTAAAACAGTTTCAGGTAGCAGGTCATGGCTTTTGCCTACTGAACAGGGTTATCGGTGGGACTTGGTAGCCTGCCATGAGTATGGGGGGGGCGCGGGGGGGAGACAGATGGTGGAACTCTTTAGCAAGCACAGGTGAAGACTGGAGAAGCAGTTTGTCCATGGCCTCCGCAGAAGTGAAACGGCAATTTCTGAGTTCGTGGAGCTCATGAACCTGAAAGGAGAACCTGGAAGAGGAAGTCCTCTTTAGTGTACAGCAAACACATTTCTGTCCTCTTTTATATATAGAATAAAACTAATAACCACCTCATCGCTGTGGGGTTTGGTAACTGACGAGATTTAATAGAACCTCAAGTCAGCGGCTTGTTTTTTTCGTCCTCCTTTCTGTGCCCTCCAATCTTTTAATCTGCAGTTTATGCCAAAATTGTGCCAGTTTACACCAGGTTAAGGTCTGACTCTGTAGTAGATCATGGAAACAATCACAGTATAGGCACTCCTGAGAGTTTGTTACATGTTTTGAGTTTCCCAAAGAATGCCCCTTTCCTTGGTGTCCATGTTCAGGTGAAACCAAACAGGCACATGCAAAGGCCTCTGGGGGGCCAATCCAAATGAATCTAAAGGTAATGGGAGATTCATCATTAACTGATGTGGACACCAGGCAAAAGTAACGGAGGCATATGCAAGTCAGCAACATCACTTGTGGATGTGGGCAGGTAAAATCCCAAATGACACCTCAGAAATTAGCCTGGGTTTCAAAATGGGCTTAAAAATAAACATAAATAAGGGTGTCGAGTCACTACATTTCATTCTTTTTTAGCAATTTTAAGATTTTAATGGCAGATCTGTAAGTGCTAGTAAATTCTATATGACGTTTGAGTGAGAACAAAGTCTCCTTCATTGGATTCTGTAGCATTTTTCTAGTCAGTTACAGAAACAATTGACCTTAATATATGAAAAAACTGGCAAGTTATGTTTTGTACACAATTTCAGGGATCGATTCCAACATACTCCAAATGAAAATTTTAACAGAGTGAGATGATACTCAATGCAAGATACTATTTGCACGTATAATGGCCACAGACATATTAATTCCAATGCATTTCTATCAATTTGAAAGATCAGGACTTGGCTTCAGCCTGAAATATCCAATTCATCTACACAAATACTAGGATTTAGGCTTGAGGGAAAAGTTGAGAATTTAGCAGACCTCCTCTTTAGACTGTTATGCTGTAAGTAGTTTGGAAGCAATGATTTGATTTATTTTCTAGCTGCAGAATAATGTAAACAATTAGCTTATACTCTCATTTTAATTGCTATTTAAATGTAACTGAAGACCATGGTTCTTCCCCTTAAATCAGTCCAGAAGTGACCTGGATCTTGAGTGTTTCTAGCACTGAGGTAAAATTAGTAATGTTTTATAGGACTTTGAAAAAGATGTAGCAAGTTTCACATTTCACTAGTTTGTACACAGCAAGATGAATCATGCATCAGTGCTAGCAAAATTGTTAATATGCAGTGTGTTATTCTTTGTTTATCCAAATAAAAAGAATTACTTGAAATCAGGTAAACAAATTGCTATTAAATTTTTTTCAGAACTAGTAACATATCATTCTTGTTCCCAACCATTTGGAAACTTGAAATACATGTTTAGTGAAAAGTTGACAATTTAAGAACATCTGGAAGTACAAATAGATGGTATGGTTAATATAGCTATCTGTTTTAACTAAGCTGCATACTTCAAATATTTTTGAGTTCCAAACTGTGTAAAGTTTTGTTTAAGGCAGAGCAACTGTTAGAATGAATACATTTACTTTAAATAGGCGCTCAGTAAATGTTAATGAAAACAGTGAAACTTGAAATGAGGCTGGCACAGACAAGAGTTAATGCACAGAACTGTATTTTTGGATAAATTTTGTTTAAAGAATGCATGGTTTGATTCCTTTCTATTTATTCTAACAGTCAAACCAAGTGAAACTCCAGGGAATTATTAGAGAGACAAATTAAAACAACAGATGGACTTGCAGTTACGTGCATAAGGACATCTTCTTAAAAAGCCTCCTGACAATTTCAGCTATTCCAAGTTATTCTATTTAATTTTAAGCAAAGAATCTTTCTTTTTCTGCAGAGCTGTCAATCTCAGCAAGCCCGTAAGAAGATGATTTAAAAACATCATGAAATATATTTTTCCACTTGTCTTTTTTTGAAGTACATTGACAATCAGCTTATAAAGTAGGTAGAAAAATGCATTTCCTTTTTTAACAGATGCAAAATGTAAGCATTCATATATTTCAAACCGAGCAGACTGCAATTATGATATAGAAATTATTTCTTTGCAGTCAAGTATATTGACATGGTCTTTGAAGACAAAATACCAAGTTTTCCAGTGGTCTGCCTACTTTTAGAACCAGAAAAAGTTTTTTTGAAAATGGACGTTACTCAGGCAGATCAAACCTACCCAAATGTCTGTAACCCAGGCAGCTGGTATAGTATTGGATTTACACCCTGATTGCAATGTCAAAAGATAATTAAATAATTTGTGAATTGCAGGGAAACAGGACTGTTATTGCTATGCCCTTTGATTGCCTGGCCTTCTGCCACTTGCTTTCAGCTGTCACTATTAATCATGAGAGAAGAACAGAGAGGGAAACAAAATCTTTACCAGCTCCTCCTCAGTAACATGACTTAAAGGGATGTATATGCAAGTTTTGAAGCTTTGAGACAGAGCTGTTTAACTATCATGCGGCTTGTATGAAATAGATGAGTTAGAACCACAAGTGCCATAGAATAGCTGTCCGTAGCAGGGGAATATGTTTGACCACCTTGGTGATGGGCACAGTACAAGGATTTAGACAAATAGATAAGTGGTGCTAAGAAGTCCATGAAACTGGCAAAGGGCACATCCAAGCAGGCACAGAGCTCCCATATGAATTGGCTGGATGGGATCTAGTCAGTGTTTGGAAAATACATTGTTGCAAGAGTCATTGTCCAAGCTAAAATGTTGATCTTTGCTAGCAAGGCTATGTCACAGCTGGACCAAAGTTGGCTTGCATTGCACTGTCATGGACCATGAAGCAGTGCCTTCAGATTTGTCTGGGCGTCGTCTTGCAACTCTGCCCACAGGTAAATACTAGTACTACACATTGAGGATTTCCTTAATTAGCCCTTTAAACAGGGTTGGACTTACACAAAGTATACCCATTTCTTCAGGTAGGTCTCCAATTTACATATGGATAAATATACGTATGCTGACATTTATCTTCATGAGTAAATCCAGCAAATATAACAGGCTGGCTCTCCTGGTTTCTAATAAATTTATAGGATGGAAGTTCACAACTTTGTAATTGGGATTATGGCAGTGGGAATTCAGGTAAATTGGGTCTTTATGAGTATAAATGAGTTCCCCTTCTTTGAGCCTACCCAGAACCACACTGAGCAGCTGGTTCTGGTTCATTAAGAAATACCGCTGCTTCCCTAAGAGGTTTCCACAGAGGCCACAAGTCCTGGGGCTGCAGAGTCATTGAGGGCATGGGAATGGGGGAAGGAAACAATTTTCTTTTCATTTTTTATTTTATCTTATTTTGCAGTAATGCCTTATATTCAAATGTGATGTATGAGTTTGAAAAAGGTTATTTATTAATCAAAATTGTCTTATTAAAACTTACTTGGGTCTAAGTTTGCTTTACAAACATCTCATGTAAAGTGCTACATTTGGTTACTGAAATCGTATCTGTTAGTTTCCAAGTATGACTGCTTTGTTTTTCAAAACAAATACATTTTTGAGAAGCACAATGAAAAATTAAATAAAATAAAATACAAATAGAGTGTGAACAAAGCTGTATTTTATTACTGATAGATGCTCCCTCAGTTCATGTTTTAAATGCTTTCTCATGAGGTATTAGTACTCTGTAGCAAGAAAACATGCCAAACTCCTTTAAGAATTAAATCTTAAAGGAGGCTTCAAAAATTAGATGATATATCCAAAAGTTGGATCCATTTACAACAACACTTAATATTTATAGTCACTTTTAATCTAATGGGCTAGAGCTGTTTTATTTTTATTGTAGATTTTCACAGCCTGGTGGTAGCATAGCTAATTGAGCTTGCAGAGCTAATGCATTGACCCATTCACAAAATGCTGTTCTGAGATTTATAACCGTCAGAATGCAGCAAAAACTTGCTGATTTACTGAAGAAATTTATAGCACAAGAAAATGTGAAATCGTTCAATAGGTGCCTATTATTGCTATCTTTACTTATTCCTTCTCAACACTGAAGTGAAGTAACTGATCAATGTACATCTGCCCAGCTAACTTTTACAGTATTAGGAGCTTAGGAAACCTTATTCTGCAAGTGATACTGTTTTACTTTCCACTTTCTATCATAACAAACATAAAATGTTTTGAGACTTCTCTTCTTAAATTTCAACGGATCAAGTGAAATCAGCCTTTTAAATTTCAATATTGCAAAATGAAATTAATTTTTAAATGCTTTGGTTATACTTGTATAATCTTATGCAATTTTTCCCCTAGACTGATACCAGTATCATAATCAGTTTTATTTGGATTATGATTATATTGACACAGGAAGATTTGGGCCATGTTAAGTCTCATTCAGATTTTATGTCTCTCTAACTATAACATTAGGTTATTCTTCCATCATTTCATGAAGTTTGTCCTAAGTTAAGACCAAAGCCTGTAATGAATTCACATCGAGTAATGGTCTTTAAAAATTATGCCATTGGAAGGCTCCTACAGACTTCAGTAGGTGTTTGCATTTGGTCCCTTTATATCCATATACTTTCAGAATTAGTCTTTGAATTATATTTGTTTTGAAGTTGATTGCATGCCCATTCCAGCAATGTCAAAAAACCCCAAAGCTCACTCCCGCATTACAGCTTCTGGAAGTTTTACTATTCATGGGATTATGATTTGATGCCTTGAATATGAAGAAATTTTTGCATGCTTTGATTAAAAGAGCTGTGCTGCTTGTGCCTTCTGGATCAGGCAGAGAGCCTTTAAAGATATATTTTTTTTAAGTGTGCCAAATAGCAGATATTTCTTGTCTAGCCTCTCCTGTTTGAGAGAACAGCTTGAGCTTTGTGTTCCAGAGCAATTTTCTGTCTTACTAAATTAAACTCTTCTTGAGAAATGATTGATCATCTCCAGCTCCAGGTCTCCTCTGACACAAATAACTGATAGATCTGCAGGTCAGAGAATCAAAGTCCTATCCCACTGTTTTACCAAAATAATCAGTAAGTTGGCGGGATGGACTGTGTAAAGATACCTAGCAAAATTAGTAAAGCTGGGAAACAGGTTGTGTTTCAGGACAAATGCACACAGAGGACTGTGCTTGGGAATGAGGAATTCTGAGACTTCCTTTAAAGGATGGCGAAATTGTAAGTAGTGATTGCAAAGGCACTCTAGAAACCTTTCTTTTTCTTTGTGCTGGAGAAACCAAGGGATGAGGGATGGAAGTCTAGGACTCTTTGACCACAGGAGGTGAAAAGCTGCCTGTAAACTTTATTTTGATGGTTGGGTAGAGCTACCTCAACAAGAAAAGGTAGCATTTGAATAGAAAGTCATAGGCATATCATTACTGGTAAGGAAGGCATTGGACTGTGACAGTATAGGAGGAAATTCTTGAAGGAAAAGAAGCAAGCAGGGCTTATGCCCACCCATCAGCCAGAATCTGAGACCACAGTTCTTGAAATTAGAGAACTTCAACTGTGAGGCACCATCAAGAAACACTGGTGAGGGTATTAAAGCTGGATCTCATTTTGGACGTTGCCTTGGGAGGACCATAAAGTTCAGTAGTTTTAGTGACAGAGTGCAACTTACCACTGGGGAAGAAAAGAAGAGGCAAAGTGTCCAGAGGTCTAAGCAAGGTTTTTCTTTGCAGTGTTGCACTGTGATAGGCAGCGGGATGCAAGCTCAAAGTTTTGTTTTGTATAAAGTGAGGACAATGCATAGCAATCCCATTGAAGTCAGTGATCACACTACATATAACATAGTACACATTCTCCAATTCTGTCTCCTCATTATAGAATTTCAATTATTTTCTAAGGTGTAAAGATGTACAGAAAGAATTGCTGATTTATTTTTAAGACCCTAAAGCAGAATCAACGAAGTACAAAAATAACTGGATTCAAGCACAGACACTGATAGCTTAAAAAGATTGGTTTTGTAGTCCACATAGAATGCCACAGCTACTTGTAAAAAGGACATGAGGAAAATATTTCTAAATAGGTTGAGAACATTTGGTCTCAGTAAATATTTATTTCTATGAAAAACAGAAGTCTGTCAACAAAAGCACAGCAACAGAAGAGTCTGTGTGCTTTTTTTTTAAAACCATCTTTTGTGTATCATTTCTCTTATAAAACATGATGGGTCTTTCTCTGTAGAATGATTGTGCCATCTAGATAATAGCTAGAGGTCTTTCCTCCTTTTTCTCTTTGCAGGAGCCAGACCACTCTGGAGTCTCACATATCAAGACAGTATCACCTTTGTGGGGCCTGAGCATGAACTGACTAAGTCTAATTATTTTGCCAAGATATACACAATACTGCTGAAAAGCATATAATAACTTAGGAAACCATTAACAAGAAGTTTATGGTAGTCATAGACTTAGACATTTCTAGGTCAGTGTAAGATTTCTGCTGTCAAGAGTTCCCAAGCCTCTAGATGATGCTGTAAAGAAAGATTCACTCACTGTACTTGAACACAGAGTGAGAGAGAAAGTGAGAGTACTTTAGCCTATTTCTTTGCTAGCTTGGTTCCTTATCTGTTTTCTGAAAGCTGCTGGAAAGCAACAGAGATTTAGCTGCCAGGTCTAAACTGCAGGGGTGGAATTGGCAGTAGTAAAAGCAAAAAGATTCAGCAAATAAAAGATAATATAGATCGTCTCCTGTTGTGCCTGTTTTCAAATTACTGTGTTTAAATGAACTTCTTGTTCTGCAAGCTGTCTTTAGTCTCTCACTTGCTGGCCTCCAATGACCTTTCTCTGATTTTCTCTTCCCTTTACAGTCTCATGGCACTGCAAACTTTTATCTGCCTTTCTGGTACTTTAAATATGGACAAATTAAATGCATAATTTAATCCTATGGGAAGTCTGATCTCAATTTCTAGCTGTTTAGGCAATGAAATGCAGTGTAAGCTAATGCATTGTGTAATAGATGACGGTATGATTTTTGGCTTGTGAATATGAATATTTGTACACTAAAATTCTCACTCTGTCTCTTCTTCCTTGGCCTGTGTAATTATTAGTAGCAATAAAAATCTACATCTCTTGTATTAGAGGATGGGACCAGTGTTAAGATCATGTCTCTCACCTTTTTCAGTACTTATAAGAATTGTGAAAAATTCCTAGTCAGAGTCAACAGGACAAAGGTGAGTGATTTTATTTTTCTTATTTTTGTAAATAAACTTGTCCTACCATAAATGTACCTCTAGCCAAATTTTGGTAGTGTTCCTTAGAATATTTTTCCTAGACCTTTTTATTGATAGACATTATTAAAAAGAAAAAAATCAATAGTAATGTGTGTTTGAAGAAAAATGTTGTGGAGTTTTGGTTTTCTTTCGGTTTTGGGGGGGCTTGGGGTTTTCTTTTTATTTATTTTGCATTACTTTGTGAGTTTTAGGACAGCCTCTGAAGCTTTTTCTGAAGTCTGTGGAAACTGTTGAAGATTTGGCAGAGAGGTATGTTTGAGACTCTTGTTCATCTTAAACCTGCTTGGCTAAAATAATGGATGAGGAAGAAAGAGCTATGCTTTGTGATCTTACCATGGCATTTTCCTGCTCAAACAGCTTCAGCGGTCAGAGTAGCATTGCCCTCAAGAAAGAAAGATGTATCCAAGATTTCTTGGCTGCTTGCTCTTCAGTGACCAAGTAATGCACAGTGGAGCAGGAGCATTTCTTCAGAAGAGGAAGCTATACTAACAAGTCAGAAGAGAAGGCTAAAATTGAAGCATGGTGATCTTGAAACTCTACTGCATTGCCTACAGGTAACACCAACAGAAGGATAGCAGTGTGAGGGCTATGGTCTTGAGGCATGGTAGTTAACAGTGACAGTTGAGCCTGGTGAGCTAAATTATCCCAGGCTGATTGTTCCTTTGACATGTGAGATTAAATGGAGGTCAGAAGTCTAGAGGAAGTAATTATCGAAAGGTCACCTCATGTAGAGGGAACAATCAAGGGTCAAGAGCTTTGCATGTTAGCCTCTTTGTCACTATGTCATCAGTGAGGATTGTTAGAGGGTCCCTACAGTTAAAGTCTCTTCAATTGAGCTTGGAGTCCTAGAGTTGTAGAAGTACCTAAGGAACTCATAATGTTTAATGTAATCACTCTCATAATGCTACCAGACTTATGACAGCCATAAACCCAGAGAGTACCTTGCCTGAGATCCTTGAACACCTACAGCAAAATGAGAAACTGAATTTGGATTTCTCAAGTCTGATGTCTCTACACAAATCAGTATTCACTCTCTTTTCAACTTCTGGTTAAACTGCTTGTGCCAGGAATTTGAACTGCACCACTTTATGCCTATGTAGTAATGAGTTTAAAGTCAAGTCTCAACACAAGTGTTTGGAATATGGTTTGTTCAGCTTTCCTTCCTCCTTTTTACTAGTGTGAGATGGACTTAATTAAACCACCATATTCATCTGACTATGAACAACTGTGAGAACTACATCTTGTAAAGCAACTTGAGGGCCATGGGTGAAAGGCACATTGTTAATGTTAATGTAATTTTTTTTATTAGAAATGTATACTTCTACTAGCAGAGAACTTTTTGCAAAGTTGAAAGAGAAAGTAAAACTAAATATGGAAACCTAGGGATGTGTTCCTTCTCATTTTTAATACCAGCAGCCTTGTATGTTTGAGTAGTTTTGAAACCTACTCTGGTTTTTCATCTTTATTTTTAACAACGTTCTGTCCTTCAGGGGCACATATATATTATTCCTTTCACCTCCTCTTTCTTAGTGCTAGTGGGTCTCTCCATGCTTTTTGTTCTTTTCTTTTCCTGTCCCAATGTGAATTCTGCAGGGAGGTGAAGAGAATGCACTTCTTGCAGACTGATAGTTATATAAAGCCACTCTTAAAAACTAGAAGCAATGCAGATCATGTAATGTCCCAGGGAACAACTATAAAGTAGGGAATCTCAGTCCTCTGAGTCCATTATTACTGGTCTGTGGCATCACTGTTATTCAGAAGAGAGAAAAGAAAAAGATAAAGTCTAGAAATTGCATGGGCAATAGTATTCAGGTGAACTTAATACTAAGACTTTGTTTCCTCTTGATACTTAAGTTTCCCATCTGCTACTTATTTTGTGCCATTTTTTTTTTTATTCCATCATGTAATCATTGAATTCTCTCAAGTAATAAGGAACCACTGCAAGTCCTTCAACTTCTTACACAGTTCTTTCTAAACATCTCCTGTCAATAGAGAAAGTGTCTGGTGCCACTTCTGAAATCTGATAAGCTAGGACAGGTACTAAGCTCATCAGGTAGCCACCGAAGAAGCTGAAAAATAAAACTTTTCCTACATGAAGAGGTGCTTTCCAGAGTGAGAAATGCTGCTGACCAGCTTTTCAGAGGTGTTGCCTCCTGTTTGAGTTAAGAGCTTCTGAAAGCTCCTATCAGCAATCAACTATTTATAGTTCCTCTCCTCTGAAAGACCTCTGTGGCTACAGGTACACCAAGAGAGAACAAACAGTATGGCAGAGTGACACAGAGGTAGATTCCCTAGCTTTTATTTGCTACGATATAGCAGAAACCATTTTATAAGTCTTATTAAGGGTTCATAGTAATTATTTCATGCAGACATATTGTACTTAGGGACTTGTGAAAGATAGCATTTCAAAGGGCCAAATAGTAATCTTGGAATTTATTTAAGAAAACTGTTTCTGCCCAACCTGAGGAGACACTGACTTCTCACAGAAAGTTGCATACCCAGCCATTAATGGTTGCTGATTTTCATCTATCTTCTGTAGATGAAAATTCAGTGTTTTCTCTATAATAGTGAACTCATTTGCAAGTAACCGATTTCCCTCCCTATCCCCCTGCTCATGTTCATTCTCTCCAGCGATGGGACAAGCATGTTGCAGGGCAGGTTTTGGCAGGGCACTGTATTCAGTGCAGTTTGTGTCTTCGTTAAGGAAATCTCTGCTCACCAAAGGTACCCTTACTCTTTTGTCTCTTGGGTAGTGTGTATTCTGTTTTATCCAGCTATATTCAGCAGCCAAGATGTAACTTGAATTCTTCAAGCTGCTCAACTGGTGCAGCTAAAAAAACATGCAAATATACAACAGTATTTGTGATAGTTTTGAGTTAAGTAAGTAAACTGTGGAATGTTTTCTATATTTATGTCTCTCTGAAATGTTTCTTTGCTGATTTATGCCACCCACTGGGAAGCTTGGCTCTCTGCCATCTTTCCTGTTGCCCCACACAACTATGTTAGTAAGATTGGATGGTGGAACCTAACAATTTAGTGTTTTCAAGTGTTTAAACTTCTCTCAGGGAAACTGTATATATTTGGGCTATTTTTCTGTGCTTTGCTACATGCACAGCACTGAGGTGTTGCTGGAAGGTGTGGTTTTCCATATTTCATAAGGAAGTTCCATATTTCTTGGCCATTTTTTATGTTTCCTAAAAGCCGTGGCCCAGTGTGGACCAAACACTCTGCATGTGCCTATGAGTGGCTCTGACAAGAGAGAGTGTAGCAGAGATACTAGGGCTCACATCAATACGATCAATGGGCTATAATTATTCCTTTGCCCATCCTCAACACAACCACGGATGATATCTCTTCTGGGCTCAGTCCTGCCAGCTGCCAAGCAACCTGGCTCTGTTCCAGCAAAACACTTAAGCACGTACTTATCTTGAAACAATTCTGTTGAACTATGTCTTCAAAGAAATGTCTTCAAAGAAAGAGTGTGCATATTGACGAGCTTTGTTGATTCAGCACCTAAAGAAGACAGCATCTTTCAAGAGGAAGTCCTCTGTGCCCCTATTTCATCTTCTGTCCTTTGTCCTGTCCTCTTAGAGCACAAGTGCTTGAGGCAGCAATCATTTCTCATCCTCTCTGTATGTGTGTATAGCATTTAGTGTTCGGGGATTTTTATCTGAACTAAAATCTTTAATTGTCTTCAATAGTCGTGACTACAGTTCTGTGAGGAGAAAAGAGAGGGACTCTGCATTTCTTCTTTTTAATAATGCTCATTATTATTCTTGACTCTTTCTCTTTCTTTGCTTTACTCTTGTTAAGCATTTCATTTTTGTCAGGCTTTCATATTTTAGGCTGCAACTCAGAAATTCCCATGTGATATATTACTATACATATTTTTATTTTAAATTTTCAGTTTCAATAAGGAAATGTTGCCAAGTGAAAAAAAGGCATTTTCCCCAAGCCACTGAACTTGACTACCAGGAACATGAGTAACAATGAAGTCAGGAAAGCAAGTATCAGTGGACCACCATATGGCAAGCAAGGTAAGAATTTTATCAGTGTCTGTGTGCTCCTACAATGTGATAAAATTAGCAAGTGGAGAGTGATTTAAAATAAAATTTCTGAGCCAGACACTTCCAAAATGTAACAGAATTTTAATTTGGTCCCAAGCTAAACACCTCAAATAAGAGTGCTATAATTCTGGGCCACTATTGATTAGCAGTGTTCTTAGCACATTATATGTAGTATGTAATGAAGTAAAAAGGTGAAATTGTAAACAAATATGGAGGTAACAACATCAAATCAGCAGGCTGTATTATGGAAAGGTATTCAATATAAGAGGTTTTCTTTAAACACAATTCAGAATGAGCTAGTTTCAAGGTTCTTGTAAGGTTTGGCAGATGCACAGCCAGAGAAGCAAAGACAGAGGCAACATATGATTGCTTCCAGCTTCCAGGAAGTCTGTCTAAGGAATTTAGAGGCTTGCAGAGTTTCCAGAAGTTTTGGAAGGTGCTTGTCAACCTCTTAAGTATTTTCGTATGTCATCTTAGGTGGTATGTTTGTGGCTGTGGTTGATCAAGGGAGGTGGCCTGGATCCTTCTCTTGTAATTACTATCCATCATATCTTTTCCTCCTGTGAGTTCCTGATGAACCTGGTACAGTTTAAATGCGAGATATACTTTTATGAGTATATCAGCCTTGAAAATCACATGGCCTTTCAGGTCCTGCAAACCCTGAGACATTGTTTTAGAAGAGTTGTTCTTGTTGGATTTTCTCTATCTATTGAGTCAATGATTTGAAAATTAATGGGGAAAACTGTCTAGTGTATTCACGATAAAGGAGATTCTTGTTTCCTCTTCAGGTCCTTGAAATAACTTGGTATTTTTACACTACAGTACAGTATTTTACTTTCATCCAATTCTCCCTTCACTGTCTTCTATGCCCCTGTTTCAATTTACTATGTGAGATATACCTTGTGCTTTTTCTACATTTTTGTAAAATCTACTCTTCTGTTAGGCACACACTCTGTATTTTGGGCCCTTTATACAGTCTCTTTTTCCATCTCACTTGCCCTTGGAATACCTTAGTTTTCTCCCAGTTTTCCTAAGGCCACCTGCAAACTTCAGGATGCTAAAATTTTAGCTGAGCTTGGTAAAAAAAGTTACCAAGTCAAAGTTACGCAAACTGAGTTTTATGTTGGTATTATTGTTATTGTTCAATCACTTGATTAAGATTTTTTCTCAATTCTTACTTTTCTGTAGAGACAGTAGCCCTAGGACAAGGTTTGCCTATCATCACAGAACGTACCTGTGTAACCTTGAGTATAATGGGGGGGGACTACAACTGTTCATTTAGTTTCTATCACATAATCTCATTTTACCCGTGTGTACTCATCCTTGCTCTCCTTCCAAGCTCCAGAGACCCTCCATGTCTTCCTGACATTTGGTGTCCTTCTCACATCTTAACAATGCTTCTTGTACCCTCTCTTCTTTCAACATGAATCCTCCTCTCTCCCCTCATCTCCATCACCTTCAGAAGAGCCCTTCAGTGTTTGTATTGATTATAGTCAGACTGAGTTTGCATAAGACGGTGGTTATCTAGCCGATGTTCAACAGTTCTGTTAGTCTGAATTATCTCTTTTTTCCTTATCAGCCATATATAAATAGTTATTCTTTAGAGAAATTTAAGAAGCAAACATGTATCTTTCATTTTTTTAAGGACACTCACTTATTTTAGAGGTTATTGTAAAAAAAGGAGCTAAAACTCACGTCCTCTTCCCAGAAGCAGTCACTGATTGTCCTACCTGTTGTTTCATTTCTACTCCTTTTGCTCCATCTGTGTAGAGCTGTCCCCATCTGTCTCCATGACGGCAGTCCCTTGTAGTTTTTTTCCTGCATGTACACCAGCTCCTTACAGACACATTTACAATGCATTTACCACAATGCATTATAGCTATTCACTTAAGGCAAGAAAAATCAAAACAGTCTGCAGACAGAAACAAATCTCAGAGGCTAGTGATCACCCAGAGAAGCAATGTCCCTTGCCACTGAGCTAGAGGTGTGTGCTGTGTCCAGAAGTGAAAATGTAATTGGAATGGGTGTAATGGTCATAGTGAGTAATAATATGTTCATTGTGGTATGCAGTTAATTCTCTGCTATAAATGGGCATCTTTTTTTATGAAAGTGTTAGCTAGGACAGGTGAGCATCTTTCACTCTTAAAGGCCATTAGATGTGAAGCATTTAAAGGTGGCGATGCTGTCTCTATAATAATGCACAAGGGGATAATGAGGCTAGCTCACAATGAATAAAACCTTGCTCTCCACTATATTAAAATGAATGGTTTTATGTGCGATAAACGTATCAAATACCTACACAGAGCTTGATGGATAATTGGCAAATCATGTCACCATTCAAGAGAAGGTCATCTCTTAAACCTCTGTGTCTCAGCTATTTTAACTCCAGCTCTGCTGTCATTTAAATACTTTGATATTCTCAGTGTTGGCAGCTGAATTTGTCTCGTTTAATAGACTTTCCCTTTACAGCGCATCAATGAAATGCAATCCCATATGTGACTTCTCATACAGCAACTTCTCCATGATATTCAATTGAAGTAAAGAGAGACTGTAACAAGCATAATGCTTCTTTTGTTTGGAACAACTGTATTAGCTCAGCATTAAAAACATTTGGAGTATTTTGGGTTTTGTTTTTTATTTTAAATGACTGCAACAATTATGTGAGTGTATGCTGAATCATCATATCTTCTCTTTTGTCTTTAGCACTAAATGCACCTTGATTATTTATCTCTTACATAAAAATAGATGTGGACAAAGATTTCTCTCTTATTAATTGGAGAGATTGTTATAAGCTTTTATGGCCATAGAGGACTAACTTCCCAGATATTACAGAACAAATGCTGCTAATGGTCTAGTGTCTAGATATGTAAATGGCAGCTTTTTTATTAAAAAAAAAAAAAAAACAAACAAAAACTGAAGTACTTTTGTACTTTTTTTTTATCAATACTGAGGACAATGTTAGAGGAAACTAGTATTAGAAAATTTCCAAGTGAGTGAAAGTTGATTGTAAGCATTAGTTCTACAGCACAATAATTAAAAACAGGTCTGTAACTAACAGGGGAAAAGGTGTTGTGTTAGTTTAGATGTGTTTTCTTTAAAAGAAAAGAAATGGAATTCGTAAGTGTAGCTTTGATTCTGGAGGAGGTTTTAAATTTAGTTTTTGACCCTTTGTTTTAAAAATAAAAGTATCTGAAACTTTATTCCTAAGCCAGGAGGTAAGATTGAGTGCATAGAAATGTGAACTACCACATGAAGTTTGGAAGGGAGCTTCCCTTGACGCAACCCCCCCCCCTCAAGTTGGAGGACCAGATATCTGATTACTGAAAAAGAGTAACATATAAAATTAATTTTCCAGTAGTTGGGGGTTTTAATTAACTGATCGGTTTAGGAATGGTATTGTTAGAAAGATAGAATACCAAAGAAAGTATCAATACTTTAGAAAGTAGTTCCACCTTTCCGCACCTGGTACGTTTCTCCAGCTTCAATAAGGTCTATAACACACTTGGGCAGACTGATTAGTTGGATAGTGAAGTAATTGGAAAATGAGACAAAATGTGACAAAATTTTAGCAACAGCTAAAGAGGTGTTTTTCATTGATGACTACACAGGCATTTCTGTGCAGAAGATTTCTTCCAATACTAAATCCTGTATCTAATGTATGTTTGTTTAAAACCAAAAGGAAATTTAAATGAGCGGGGGTACAGGATGGAAAGTCAAGGAATAAAGACAGATAACATGTCCTGCAGCTCTGCAGACACACATTTAAACACTACATTCATCAAGAGAGTGCTGGATGCAAAAGATGTAAGTAGAGTTTCATGATTATTTCAATCATAAATGCATGGTTTATGTTGTTTCCTTTTATCTAGAATCTTACATTTTACAAACTGAAAATATTCACCCCCTTCAATTCATGCTTTTTCGCCCTCTCTTCAAAGATGTTTGCTTTATTCTTTAGTTTAAATTAAAAAAATAGATGTTTCTGAATAAAAGGAGAAAATTATATACTTTTCTTATTTTTTTTAAAATACTCCCTTCTCTTTTCTGTTGAACAGTTCTATTGCTGGGATTAAAAGCTGAAATTTAGAAAGAAGTCAGTCTTGTTCTAGAGAAAAATTATGTTCATTTATTGGAGTTTTGAAGTCTTGAGAGTGTGCAGCAGACTATCCTAGCATTGGTGAAGGCCGTTGTCTACACTGTAAAACGTCTTTAGTGCCCCTGAAGAGAGTAGGCTTTAGTGTATACTTCAAAGAAAAACAGCCATAGCTATGTATGTAATTAACTGTGGTGTCCTGCTCCCTGTGAAATGTAATAAGGTAAGGAAATCAAATTAAGTCAAACTTCATTATCTCTTTGTGAACAGTGCTACTTGTACAGACAGGTGGCTTCTTAGGACAAGGAGAAGTTCCCAAACCGGACCATGAAAAGCTCTTCAAGATCTTTAAAGGTATCCAATTCTGAAAGTCTCATTTACCTCTTCATTAAGATTCAAGTCATTAAGGGAGGTAGATACCCACTTTACTTGAGAGCAAAACATCAAACCTCTCCATTTCCTTTATCTGCTGGATGACTCTGAACTATCCAGGATCACTTACAAAATAATTTAAGAAATGGGAGGTTCATTTGAAAACATGTCCTGTGTTCTGCATTTCCTACCAAGGGGGTAAGCAAGACGCAGAGCACTAGAACTCCTTCATGATGTTTCTGTAAGCTCCAGTGTTAAGGATTATCTGTTTTTAATACTTACTGTGTGGGAAAGAAATGCTGTGGTAGCTGTCAGGCAGTCACATGCCATTAATTTTTTGCTGAAGATGAGTCCAGACTAAGGCACAAAGAAATGGATTGTCTTGCCTGGCATGTTGTCATATGTTTGTGGCAGAACATTTTGAGAAAAAATAATCTGATTTATGTTTTTAGTAATAAAACTCTACCTATTTTCACAAAGCTTTATTGTGTGCTCTGACAAGGGCACTTAAATACCTGATTCTATGATCAGTAAAATAAAATGTGAAATCTCATTATGTACCATAATGGAGTGGTGCATGAAAATTACTTATAGTCTGTTTCTTTTTAAAATATAGAGTTTTTACAGTATATTTTCTACAAGCTGGAATAATAGAAGATTGGTGGGGTAACTGGCATATCCTGCATAACTTAAAAGCAGTGTACTGGAGAAACAGTATAGCCTTGCTTGCACTGGATTGCATGTGATTTGATATGTCCTGCTGGACTGAAGACAGCTCCACACTGAGCCACCTCTCATGACCCTGCTCCTCCCAGGGCACAGCTTATTTGCAAATGGGTTAACCTGCTTGCGAATGATGGAAGTTGTCTTTAGACCTGCAATTATACAGAGCAGAAGGACCAAGAGAAGGGAAAGGAGAATCCTGTCTTGTAAAAGATGTGGGACATGGCTCTATGGCCCTGACCTGTTCTAGGAAGAGCATGCAAATACAGAAACTCTTGATAAGGAAATACAGATGTTCTTTAAGGCAAGACCTGCCAAAGAAATACGATAGTGACTTCTATAATTAGCTCTGAGCAACAATTTCCTAGCCTCTGGTTTTCAATCACTTGCAACTTTTCTGAAATTTGCACCTTCTTGACAGAAACGTCATTCTTCAGCTCTGCCTAAGTATAAATACTTTGCTTCTAGTATTTGAGCATAAAACAGTCACTTCTTTGTAAGTTGGAGAAAACTGGGAAGGAAAATATACTCTCTAATAAAAAGAGGGTGTTTTAAATCAGAGAAATTACTGAATTTTGAAACCTGGCATTTCTTACAGGAATTACCCTTACTGAACGGAATAGGAAGAAGATTGGTTTTAATTTGGCCAATTTTAGCAATTAAAACTGATTCTTGAGAATATACAATAGATTCCTCTTCTTTCTCCCATTCACTCGCCAAGTGCATAAACCAACAAGGCTGATCTATAAGTACGTGTTGATTCTTGAGAATGTACAATAGATTCCTCTTCTTTCTCCCATTCACTCATGAAGTGCATAAACCAACAAGGCTGATCTATAAGTATGTGTGAGTACCACAAGTTTTAAGTCTGCCACTAAACTACCCAAGTAGGGGGCCACAGCTGAAACAGGGGTTCCTTTGTCCTTGAAGGAACTGAAAGAAACTAGTTTGCTTTGAGAACTCATGCACAGCTAATAAGAGGTGGTTACTCTCCATGGAGAAGAACGGGCAGCTGTTCACATCTTCTCTTGTGTGATCTATGAAATCTTTTTATTTCTTAAATACAAAAATACATGTTATGCCTGAGAGGAGATGGTATCCCAATACTTGCACCCAAGTGAATGGATGAAGTGTTGTTAGAAATTTAACTTAATCAAGTCCTGTCTTTTGTATCTTCCAAAATTAACCTTTTGTGGTCTTGCTGCATTTTCTCTTTTTGTGTGTATATTGTACAGAACAGGCATAGGATTTCAATAAAACTTTTTTTAACCTGGAGAAACTGTAATACTGTACCTTTGAGTTATATGATGACCACTGTCTAAATACAGATGAGATGAACTTGTTTCTGCAGCAGTAGTAGCACAAAGAATCTTCTTGAATATTTTTTTTGCCTCAGCCATCATCTGCTTTCCCAAGGAAAGAACTGAAGATCAGAGGAGCCATACCACAATGGTATGCTTATGGAAGACCCAAGCATTTGCTGCTAGTCTTAAGTTTTGAAGTACTATTCAGGGACCCTAGACCCTTTTGTTTGTGTAGGAAATTGTTTGTCAACCATCTGATGTTGCATTGCTTCAAGACCATACAAATATCCTCCTTAAGAATATGAGAAGAGCCTGTAATTGAACAACCCATGAGCAGTTTCCTTGCATACAGATGTGATTCCAAGCTCACTCCTATTCCAAGCTGTGTACAAGTGGAGAAAAGGCTTTGGAGAGTCTCCTCTCCTCATTTGAGTGCTGCACTATGTGGTTTTCATGTTAGACTACAAGCCTGTTTTTTTATCATTTCTGTTATTATTTTGGAAACATTTTGATTAGAGCCCAATTTTGAACTGTACTTCCAGCATGAGCTCAGTTTTCATCCTGCTGCCAAGCCCAAACCAAATCTGCCTGATTTTTCACTCTTTTTATTTGACAAATAAAGAACTGCAATGTTCTTCCCTCTAGTCATGGCACCTGATTAGTGGCTGTCTGATTTTACCACTTGTGCTACAGTGAAGTAAACCCTTATCAGTTGATAAGAATTTTACCTTTGATCATAATCTTAGCTGGAGTCCAATCAGGTTAAACTATTATTAATCTATCTTACAGCCTTTCTGGACACATTACAGAGCCTTATCCTAGTACAGTATCCATTCGTGTAGGTTATGGTGGGGAGGACATGGAGTTTACACCATAATGCTTTGATCATCCATCAGAGAAGTCTAATCAAATTGGATTAGTCTTGAATATGTACTGACCCATGCTATGTATAACAGAACTTTTTTCAAAAATTTTTTGAGCAGCATTCCTAGACTTCTTGAAGAAATAAAGCTGTAATAGTACCTGCTTTTTTCTCTAAGGACTCTGTGATTCTCTGGGTTCATCTAAATTGGGAGATAATTTTAGCTTTAGGCTTTGCAGTGCTAGTGGCCTATCAGTTAGCTATCCCCCCAAACAGGTTTAATAGATCCTTCAAACCACTGTAGAAGAAAATCAGTCTAACTTGAAACCTGTTCTGTTAAGATATTCCTATTGTACTTTTGTTTTATCATCTTTATTGAAATAATCTTTGAGACAATTAATGTCTTAGTCCAGCATGCATTTTCCCTCCAGTTTAAGAAAGAAGGGAGGATTTCTACTAATAACAGAATATGAAGTAGATAGTTAGAAAGATTGTTTTCCTGCTGTCCTGTTCCTATCTCTGAAAAGTTTATTCCTGTAGATACTACTTATGCCTTGCAGCATAGTTTAAGTGGAACATCCGCTGGTATGTGATTGGGATTAAAATTCTCATGATCTTTATCTTGAAATGTGTTCCAGTATTTCCAGCTTTTATACCAGTTTAATCTGTTAAATTCTGGCTGGTTTTGATTGAGCTGATGGAAAGTCAGACTTAGAATATATTTGGATGCAATATATGGATTTGGATACAGAGTGCCTAGATGGCTTTTTCAAAATTCATCTAATTGACTCTTGACAAGGCTTCATCAGTGACATCCAGAAATTACTTTTGAAAATTGGAGCCATGTAGCCTTAGCACTTCTCTCCACATCGGTCGATTCTGTCCTTTTGCCAGCATAAGACGCACAAAAGCTCTGTATTTGCAAGTGTAGCAAGATGTATGAATCAGCTGGGTAGCACACCTGTAAAAAGGTCAGGGGGCTAATAATAAAGAAAATGTACCTTTTGCAAACTAGCTACGTAAGGAGTGAAAATGCCCTAATTAAAGCACTGTTACTATTACCCACTTCGTAATTTAGAACTGATCAGGTGCCCAGCCATTTTTTATCAGTGGACTGTCTCCAAAAAGTCTATTTTTACAGACTTTTCAGGGGCCACACTATAGGCGAACTTCCATGCCTGGTTCCAAGTTATTGTGGCTTGATCTGTTGGTGAGTGGATCAAGCCTGGAATATTTCACAGCCTGTCGCAGAAAACTTTGACCACTTGCCTGTAGTCCACAGAGATTTCAGGTACAGGAGCTGAGCACAGCGTGCAGGATCCACATCAGAGCGTGCTTTGTGACTTACAGTGTCTTGTGAGATCTGAGTCTCCGTGATTTTCCAGGGGAGCTACAAAAGGCCTTAAAAAAGCAAGGGGACTCTGCAGCCCCAGTCACTCCTCTTCTTTGTCCGGCAGCGTATCTTGTGATGGCGTGGTTTGGCGTGTCTAGGGCGGTAATATGTCTAACCTTCAACGCTTCATCTTGATATTCTGGCCCAATCCTCATAAAAGACCATATGGCAAAACCTGATGCTTTATCGTGGTGCCTCTCAGGGTAATGTCTACATCTTTGCTCTGTTTTGAGCTCTTCTCACCCACAGCTGACTTTGCACTACATCAGTCTATAGTTAGAAATGCCATGCTTGGAGTGAATTATAGAAATGATAACAGCGTCACCTTCCCTGGAGGATATTAAACATCTTACAGCACTTGTAGGGAAGACTAAGTATTAACCCTGCTGCTGAGACCCAGGCTGCTTTTTAAAAAATTGTTTGTTAATATCGAGGGCTCTGCATGCTCCCCTGCCATCCTGGGCAGGGTACGTTTTCAGCAGCTGGGTGATGATGCAAGGTCAGGGGCAGGGGAGAGGGGGACTGTTTGTGAGCTTTCTCACATGTGGGTGGGCATATATATATGTGCATCTAGCTAAATTAACAGATGACAGCTGTCTCATTCCACATTTGAGTTTAAATGCATGGTCTTTATTTGCACTGTCACTTCAGTCCCAACCTGTGTAGAGGTGAAACGCTGAAAGAAGTCCTCGCCATAATTTGTAATTGCTGCATAGCTTCACTGTTGCTTGTTTTTTTAGAGTACGTCAAATATTTTTGTACTGTGGAGTGAAATCTCAACATGGTTTTCATCTCAGTCTCCAGTCTTTGACTCTATATTCTTTTGTCAGCATTAAAACGGTGGAACACTGTGCTGAGTTTGGTTTTGAAGTATTTTGTGGTTTTGTGTGAACAGCTGAGCCTGCCTTTTTAATATGTAATCGCCAACATCACATTCCCAAGGGAAGCTGGTGAAACAGCAAGTGATAGCACGGTGTTTATTTTAGCTGATACTGTCGTGAAAGTATACTGTTAGTCACTTACTCCACTAAAATGTTGGTGAAGGAGGTATTAGAAAATGTATGAGGAAGTTGGACGTTTGCCCTGAGATTTTGTGAGGATCCTGAAAAGGCAGAGATCCTCTGTCCAGCACAGTGCTCATGTGCTACCTAGGAGCTGGGTGGGGGCAGAGGTCCTGCCTGTTCATAACACACCTTGTCTCTTTCCTCCACGATCAAAGTAATTAATGTGAGAAAATAAACCAAAACAAACTAAAACATGACCACAATCATAGAAATCCTCCTCTGTCCAAAGTCTTGTGGTAAGTTTGAAAACGTACAGCTGATTTTAGCAAAGGAAAAGTGTCTGGAGAGAATGTATGTTTAGATGCAAATTTCTGCAGGCAACTCTGGATGGGATTTTGCATTCATTTTTAAATGTAAATATCTGTAATGTGTATGTAGGGTGGTTTTGGTTTATCTACAAAGTATTTCTTCCTTGGAACAAAAATACACCTGAAACCCTCACACAGGATTGTGTTTCTCCAATAATGACAAAGCAGGCCCCTTGTTTCCAAGGGCTCTTGACCCAAGCAGATTAGAAAATGGATGTTGTAGCATTCTCAGAGTGACCTTTTCCTGTGAAATTAACCCATTCTGATGAATCATCAGTGCCCACATTTGACAGATGTCAGTAACTGGCAAGAATATCATCACTCCGATGATGGAAAGCTGATCACCTAATGAGTGCACTCACCAACCTGTAAAAGGAACAGCCTTCTGTTTGAGGGATGTAATTTCTTCTGGCTGCCTAGGAGTTGTGGTGATTTTCCTTAAAAAAAACAAAGTGGGGGAGAGGGGGAAAGAAGCCTAAGAATGTAAGTACTTTTTTTTTAACTGTTTCACCAATGAGGCAAAAAGAAATATTTATTGAGATGTAATACAGACTGTAACGAGGGTATTGATTTTATATGTGATGCTGAATGTACCATTAAGTGGAGCAGGGTGGTTGAAAAGGATGGTGCTGCCTCTTGAGCCTTCTGAGATACTGGGTGCCTGATCTGCCACTGATCCATAGCCCTACATCCTGCTGCTGTATGTGGCCTCTCCTATGGATACCAGTACCTTTCTGTCCCTCTTCCCCCCTCACCCACCCCCTCCTCTGTATCAGCTCTTGCCTCTGTCAGTAAGAAGAGAGCTAATCTAAAAACAACGTAGGGAACAGTGGGAACAACCACCATGAGAGTCACTTAAACAAATGGATTTGTAAAACTCGATTGTTCTAAGCCTGTCCAAGGCAGGACTACAATTTGAATTAAACATAAGGTGACTCCTTTCACAAAATCAATAAGTGCAAATAACATAACTCGCAACCATGTTTTATTTCCCAGACAAGAATGGTTCTTAACAGCTTTCTGAAGGCTATGCTTTAGCCACCTGCTGCTAAAGTTGTTTGCTTTTTCCTCGAAAATTTGATCTTCCACAACATTAAAACAGACAAGTATGCAGTCAGCATGCTTGTGCATACTTGAGGCTAGATGTTTCATGGATGTTCGAGAGCCGTATTTTTTAATGAACTTTATAACTTTCTACAAACTCCCTTTTAGCAAGTATAAATGACAGGGATGGAGGGTGGAGAGATGGAACTGTGGGAATTTTCCTCTCATCCTCACTCAACTTTAGCTGAGTTTTGGAGACAAAGGCAATCCTCCCTGTTATCGAGAAATATCAGTTTGCTGCTTTGCCATGAACCTCTTTGTTTTTCTTATACTAGTTTTCACTGCAAGATCCTTTTCTCTTGCTATTCTTCTCTGGTAGACGTGCTCTGGTGTTTGGGTTGCTGCAGGGACCTTAAAGCATGTATTTTGCAGTACTCGTTTCCATTTTGCAAATACAGTGAAGCACACTGTAATACTAGTTGATTTTTGCAGCTGGCATGTGAATGTATTGTAGTCCCAACAGGAGAGTGATTGAAATGCAGACGCTGAGAACAGCTGTTTATAGTGAAATCCCATTTCCCAGTTGGTTTGTTCTGAGCACAGAGAAGTTCCCTAGAAAAATAGATAACCTCTGCTTTTACTTTCCTTCAGACTATTCTCATTCCTAGAGGTATAAATGCTAGTCAAAGGTTCCACATCTGCTATTTCCACAATGTTCCTCTAGCAAAGCTAACCGCAATGAAAATTTCCTCCTCTAGGAGCTTTTCTCCTTTTTGCTATTACTTTTATCCTCTCCAGGCCACCAAGTAGTGTGTTACTTCATGCCCTCCCCTTGGTGTCCTACATCAGCAAAATTGTTAGGTACCACCAGCGAGAAGTTATAATCTCCAGTATTAGAGATCATTAAATTTTATGGGATTTACTTTCTGTTCCAATAATCCCATATATCACAGATCACTACCACTTTTTGGTCTATTTTTCTGCACATTTAATCAATAATGAAGTAGTTAGCAGGTAAATGAAGGAGGAGCAGAATCTCATATCCTTTATTTTGAAATTCTCTTTCTGAGTCTAACATGCAGGATGAAGAAGGGAAAACCTTAATTCGCATGAATCAGCAGAGTCTTTTGGTGCTAATTTACACCAGATGAGGATCTTGGGTGCCATATATTTTCTGATTTTTAAGTTTGTGTCTTACAGACAGCTCTGCAGCTATGCATTAAAGCTGTTGTATGGACAGCAGGCAAACTGCATGTATTAACATGTTGTTGTTGTTAAATCTAAACCATTTTTTTCTGTAGAAGCACTTAAGGGGAAAGAAAACATCCAAAACCTCGTCCAAATTGGGTCTTTATGACACAACAAAAATAAAAAGTAAAAGCCAGACAAACTGAACATGTTTTTTATTGTTATTAAAAAGAATATGGATCTGGACTGACAGCTTGTAAACTAAGATGCAACTTGATCTGATTTCAAATGGCCAAAATGTTTTACTATCCTCAAAACAACCCATGGAAATCATGATGTTTTGTTAAATGATTCAATACTCAGGGGCTTGATTTGTCTTCTTAGTAAAAGGAGATTATGCCCCTGAAGAAAGTTTTGTATTTTCATGTTGTTACCCTTTGAATTAACTATTAAAAACAAAAGAAAACAAGGTGTATCTCAGCAGCCATGCAGAGACACATGGTCAGGTGATCTATCCATATTTTGCCCCTCATCCTCTCCACTGTTTGCTCCTTTTTAACCTGGTAGCCCAGTTAGCCCAACCTTCCCCCCACATCCCTCTTTGTTCTTCTATCCCCATCACTCTTTCTCTACAACCTTTGATGTGGGTAACTGAGGACTTACTTTGGTATTTTTGAAAAGGTGCGGTTTATAAGAGGTGCAACTGTTTTTTTAAACAACAGCCTTTTCACAAACATCCCTTCCACCCTAGCTACTGGTGATTTAATCAACAATAAGGGCAATGAAACTCCTCTTTATTTACACTGGACTGATGCTTTCTTGAGTACAGTGAGACAGACTTTGGCAGGTGCAACTTTATGGATAATTCGTAAAAGCCCAATGGACATTTATTACTCCCCTACCATTAATTATACCTGTTTATAAAATGTGTGTTAATAGAGGTGGATACCTGTATTCATGTGATTGTAAAACTAAATGAACAAGACATAAAACAAAACTGACAGAATGATTCAATAGGGAAAGAATAAGCAAAGGAAAGAGGGCTGATTGTTTATACATAAAAAACCACATCAATATGATATTTGGGTTGCCCTGGCAGTGGAGTGAGCCAGGAGCTGCTATTACTTCTCAGCAAATGATACCAGGCATCTCTGCTGGTTCCCAAGTCTACAACTCTGTATACAGAGATTATACAGGAGATACTTAAGTAACAGCTATCACCAAGTGAGTGAGTAACTGTAGAGTATAAACAAGTGCTTAATTTTTCACAGAAAAGCAACATCTCCTTAAACAGCATGTCTGTCATTCCACAAATATAAACCCTATCCTGCATAAATACTATACTTTCGCTCCCTAAATGATGTTTTGCAAGTATTCTTTAGCAGCCCCTAAACCAAATTGTTTATAAATGTGGCAGTGGAAAAGCTGCATCCATTAACTTTATCTGAAAAATAAAAAGAACCCTGCTGTTAGTTACGGAAGTAAAAAATAGCTGACAGTCATTTCTTGGCTCTTGGTGGTTTTAGTGAGCTATTCACTGTGATAGAGGGGACTATGCAACCACAAAACTGCTGGAAATTAAAAATAACTCCATAAATAGGTAATATAAAATTACCAATGTTCAATCAAATGAACACGGACGCATTTAGCTACAGCTAGCATGTAACATTGATTCACTGAGAGAACACCTGAGGGCGAAATTCACAGTCCTATGTGCAAAACGTAGATGCTCATTCAACAGCAACCCTGTTCATTACCTTGGTGCTTGTTCCCTCAAGAAATGTTAATGTCTTTTAGCTAGGTCAGGGTGTAATGGATGTCACAAACTTAAATGTAAAATTGTTGGGTGAAAGTTACATTTTCAGTGTGATGCTGGTCCAGTCTTAATACACGTATGTAAATGAACTCATGGTAACTACAGTATTTTAATCTGTGCTTTGTTTGTAGTCAACCCTTTCCTTCTCTTTCTCCTCCTCCTCCTTTAAGAATTTTTTCTTTGATTTCAACAGAAGCAGGCTCAGGCCCAGCTTTTGCTCTCTCTCTGACTTCTTTGCTTGGGGAATTTGCAATACTATTTTCAACACAATTCTTAAATTTCACCCCAAGGCTTCAGCTGACATTCTTCCCATGCACACAAATGTACCACTTTCAGGTGAGGATAGGAAGGAGAGGAAGGACAAAAGGACTGTAAAGTTGAAATGGCAAGAGAGTGCAAACTGTAGATAGTACTGTAGACAGTAAGGATAGGGTCAAAACCAATACCTAATATGTGAACACCCAGAACTGAAATTCGGATTGGGAGCCAGATGGTTCATTTGTGTTTGATGGGGTGGAGGGAGAGAGGGAGAGAGAAGCACTATGCTGTGAATCGCATATTACATGATTTTATATTTATAAATATATCAAAGATATAAAACACTAAGTAAGAAATTCTTATCCTTTAAGGAAGTTGGAAACTGAACTTGAACACAACGTTTGGTAGATAATCATTATCTTCCTTAGAACATGGGTCATGTTAACCAAAAGTTAATTTTTCTCTGACTTAATATTTTACTGGCTTTGAAGCTATGAAGGATGGGTGGTGGAGTTAAGAGAGATGAAAATCTCTTACTTTTACATCTAATTTAGTATTAGAATCATTTGATATTTTTAGTGTAAAACTTTTACTTCATTATTACTTCAAAAGTACCAAAGCAATCTTTCTAAAATAGAGTACACAGCCCAAAGTGACACATGTTTGGGTCTGATTTTAAAACTGGTTCTGCTTTGCAATCCTGTCACACTTTGAACAACAAAGCAAATGATGGGTGTCTTGAGCTGCTTTGTGTTGGAGATAGCAGTACAGTAACTTGCTTCATGGTGGGGAGAATAGTGTGTGTGAAAGGCAGTCCCTTTTTGGGGTTCTGGTGGCAAATGCCAAGGTAATGGGCTGCCTGATCTTTAACAGTAATAGGTAACCTGCTTTCACACTATGCAATTGTGTGAATTCAGTGAGATGAGTGTCCTGTGTTTGTGCTCAAAACTCTGTTCAGAGCTTGTTGTTCAAAGAAAGAGTTAAGACAAAACTAGGACAAAAGGGACAGCTATTCACTGGAACATCTCTGGGCTACATGACCAAAGGACACTTCCTGGGAGATACAAGACAGAAAACCAGATCTTCAGCATGAACAAGAGATTTTATTTTTCAACTCTTCTATGATGAAGGATTTCTAACACAAAAGTTCAGAGCAATCGTAAATTGGGAAGACTGCTGCAAAGACTGTTGCATTCCCGACCCCTTCCATCACCAGTACCATGAGCAGAAGGAGAAAGGGATACAATGCAGAATGACCCTAATTGTGAACTCATCTTGTCTGGAAAAGGTAAAGGACTTGTCAGGAGCCCTGACAAGGGAAAAGGTAAAGGACTTGTCAGGATACACCTCTGTGGTTCAGTGCAGGCAGTTAATTATGTCCACTCTGACGTTAAGTTAAGTAGCTTCCAGACCTGCACTGGCTTGCAGTCTGCCAGTTTGGAGCGCAGACGGCACTCATGTGTGACTTCCTGTGCTGCTCTCAGTGGACATACCCTCCAATCTGAACGGTACTTCAGGCTTCAAAAACATGAAACAAATTGCCGCTCATCAGAGCAAGTAGGAATAGTGAGTAGGCACCGTCCCAAAACCATGTAAATCATGCAGAGGCACTTAATGCCATATGGCAGAACTCCAGTTGGGTGGGATCCTCCTACATAAGGGAGCAAGACAAGATTTCAAATGACTTGTGCCCAGCCTTTGGTTTTCCTTGCTTTCCTGGCATGTGTCCTTTTTGTTCTCCTCAGCCCTCTCCTTCCGAAGAGAATGAAAGCCCCAATGCTGTTTCACCGTTGTCTCCTGGCTTTCCAGGAGCCCTTCTTGTCTCAGCTGTGAACCAGTCAAAGAGAAAAAATACCACCACATGGTTTTAATGACTGACAGAGGCACTTCAGTAATGAACCCCAAACGATCAGGTACATTAGCTGATAAAAAACTGCCTGGCTGAAATGTGTTCTCACCAAGCATCTGTAGGGCAATATTTGAATGGCAGATCAGTTCATACATATCCCATCACCTTCCTGTGGGCTATCCACAGTCAGGAGAAGGGGCTAAATGCAAGGAATAGTCTGCAGTAAATAATTTGCTCTTTTGTAGAAGCTTTTCTTCTCCATCCATTTTTCTCCTGGTTTCTGCTCAGCACTTCTGGGCAGGCTGTTTGCCCAGAGGACTTTGTCAGTTACCATAGGCTGCTGTTGAGGAATAAAGTTCAGTCACAGTCTCCAGTGTAATGTAGAAAGGGAAAACATTAATTAAAAAAAGAGGCAGCCTAATACTTATAGCCCTGTGAACAGACCCCAGGCAGCACAGAGCTGATTCTTCTGGTTCATTTCTCCTTCATACTTGGGCATTTATGCTGAGTCAGGTAGATGAAACTATGCCTAGAGCAACACTCTTTAACTGCTTTTTTTTGTGTTATGTGCTGAACACCTGTCCCCTATCTCTCCCATTGCATTTAAACCGTACAAGTCTCAAAACATCTTTTCTGTCTCTTTTTCTGAAGAAATGGATTCAACTCTATTGATATTTAACAACAGCTCATTATGGGAGATGATAATT